>NC_137877.1:29917136-30327136 GCF_963924005.1 Protomyctophum bolini | reverse complement strand
TCGAGAGACCCGGAAAACAAATCCCTGTTCATTTTCCTCATAGACTTTTCAGAAAGTATTTATTTAAAGATGTTTACTCTTGTCGTGACAAATCATGACAACAAACACAATTTTTCGGGCTGAACAAATAATTAGAAAGAAGAAGAAAACGGCAGGTTACAGGTTGTTTTTCTTCTTTGTAATTATTTGTTTGGTCCAAAATATTGTGTTTGTTGTCATGATTTGTCACGACAAGAGTTGGCTTTGTACGACGCTTATAAGGTCTTTAAATAAATACGTTTTGAAATGTCTATGGGAAAAATGCATTGGAAACTATTTCCTGGGCCTGGCGTCGTCATGAAAGGGGGCGGGACTGTGACGCTCTATAGTGTTTGTTCGATGTCCAGTAACAGGAGTCTCCCTCTCTCTCAGCTCTTTATACAGAAAATATATGTTCAGGTGGGCTGCCAAATGTCCACCAATCAGAAGAGAGTATCCATTTATCAGCTTCAATTTTTATCATATAACAGTTCCAATTTTGTCTGCTCATTTCTTTGTGTCATCACTTCACTTGTTTACCTGTGTCCTGTGTTAGTGTTCTTTTTTGATTGATTGATTGATTGAAATATTTATTAACAGTTTGCAGAATTACAGTACATTTCAAGCACAACTCAATACAAAGACTGTTAACTGTGAGTGGACGACCCATTAAAGCATTACACTTGTTTACAAGAGGGTCCTTGTTCAATTCATCAAAACATTTAGAGACGTTTAGAGATTAGAGATTAGACACACCAACGGACCGACATGTTCCGACAATGCGGAAACAACGGTCGGACATGCGCTGCTCCCGTGCTTGCGGTTAGGGTTAGGTTAGGGTTTGAGGTAGGTCTGCGGCTGCGCATGCTCCTCCTGTGTGGGCACGCACTTGCACATGTGTATGCATGCATGCATCTTCTTCATGCACGGGTGTCTTTCCGTCCGCTCAAATATGTCCGCCCACCATGGCCCACGTCAGAAGCACGGCTCTGAGGCGCGTCCATGGGGTGGAATTACAGCGTGGGGCCCTAGCTGTACTCGCACGGGTCGGTTGTCTCGACTGTGGACGGGAAGGATTTATTGGATACCTGAGAGAGCTGTTCTCTCCTTCCCCCTGCACTCTCAGCAGCCGGCTAAGAGAAAGCCCTGCATTATAGATGAGCTGCTGGCAGTCACTCCACTCTCACAACGCTCAGGTTACCCCCAGCAGATACACAACATGCATTCTCTCTCACTCACACACATGAACGCACGCACACGCACACATGCACATGTGTACACACACACACACACACACACACACACGCACGCACGCACATATATGCACGCACGCAGACACACACACACACACACACACACACACACACACACACACACAGTCACACACACACACACACACACACACACACACACACACACACACACACACACAGAAGCCAGGCACAAGATGTCCAGAGTCTATGGCTATATGCTCTAGTATGGATGTCTGCATGTATACTACTCGCGTGAGTGTCCCGCATCGAAATGAGCTGATATACAAGTTCACAACATGTCTCAGAGATTGTACATTGGCATGTTCCGGTCCTTGTCACCGGTGCCCAACTAAGAATGAATCACCCTTAGGCATTGTTTGGCAGCTGTCCAGTTCTGGTCATGACATGAGACATAGTTCTGCTGAATTTAATTACGCTCATGCATGTTGCCAAGTGGGCAATATGTGTGTTCATACTAGCCGTCACTATTTCAGAGCCATCGTACTACAATGGAACCACAATGGAGTCCCCAGGACTCACGTTTGTGTTATCCTTTTAGCCTTATGTCTTTCTGTTTACATTTTTGAAGTAATCCAAAAAACGACATACAG
The DNA here is from genome assembly GCF_963924005.1 of Protomyctophum bolini. Lineage (NCBI taxonomy): Eukaryota > Metazoa > Chordata > Actinopteri > Myctophiformes > Myctophidae > Protomyctophum > Protomyctophum bolini. Next base: position 30,325,254 of record NC_137877.1, on the reverse strand, counting down.
TATAATCCTGTGTTGATGTTACACTCTCAGGGTTAAATTAACCGTGGCGTGTGTAGTGTAGACAGGGTGCATTTTGGATTGTGCCACGTTACACAGTTGAACTCCCTTATAACTCCCTCTCTGATCTCCGCCTCTCCCCCCCTTGTGGACTTTGGTTCCAGCTGTACAGAATGTATGCTGTCTCTCTCTCTCTCTCTCTCGTCTGTAAACACACAGGGTGAGCTATACAGTCACAAAGTTCATAGTGGCAGAGCGGCAAAGTGGGGTAGGTGGTTGACCATTGACGATATTCAGACCGTGGCCATTTTGCCAGCAAGGTGCTAACTAGGTGCAATTTCCCAGAAACCCATTCATCCAAACAGAAAAGTCTAATTGTGTTGAACAATGTCAAACTCACCAACATTGGAGCTGTACAGAAAGCTTGAATTATCCTCTTTCAATCTTTAAAGTTTTTGTTTAATAAACATCCACCGTAGACATGTTATGAACTACTTCCTGTCAAGAAATTCTGTGCAGGTTTTTTTTTTCTCTAAGTGTCAGAGTTTGGGAGTGCTCATTGGATATCATTCAACAGCCCTGCATTACTGCATACCACCTGTTTTGAATTTGCACATAATGCAGGAGGTTTTACTAAAAACGAGCACTTCCAAACTCTAATACTGTAAAGAAAATACCTGCAAGGAATTTCTTTACAGGAAGTACATGTCTACTACGGTGGAACAACTTTACAGATTGAAAGAGGATAATTCAAGCTTTTCGTACAGCTCCAATGTTGGTAAGTTTGATGTTGTTTAATACAATTACATATAACTTTTCTGTTTGGATGATGATTTATATAGCGCCTTTATCCAAGGCGCTTTACATAGATTGTGCATTACATTCACCCATTCACACACACATTCATACACTGATGGCAGCTGAAACCATGCAAGGCACCGCAACCAGCACATCAGGAGCAATTAGGGGTTCAGAGTCTTGCTCAAGGACACTTCGATACTAACTCTGGGGGAGCCCGGGTTCGAACTGGCAACCTTGCGGTTACCATCCAGCCACTGTGTTGATGTGGCATCAGCTTCTGAAAACAGCACTTAGCTTCTTTAGCCTGTCCTGGCCTGTTCCTGCTCCAAATGTTGGGCCACCAAATAATAACAGTTAAACTGACAATTTTGGGCACACTGATTCACCTATTAATGACTAATCCCTCCAACGTGTGGCTATTGAAATTATGTCATATGGCACCCAAGTCTATGGACTCTGTTTAGAGCACTTTGATGTCATAGAGTGGTAGCCAAGTCTATGGACTTTTCCAGCGTGGGACCAGCCTGACTTCTGCACCTGCCTGGACTATTGCGATGCTCCATTTGTTATATACTTTGTCTTATTATCCCTCTCTCTCAATTCTACAGGTGACTTCTGATCCAGGCAGACCAGCGTGTTAGGAACACGCCCCTCCTACGTCACCGGGCAGTCCATGCATATGCACGGCACCATGGGTAGCTCCCCAGAGGTGCTCTCCTGGACCTCCTGCCCGAGCCTGCTGGTAGGCAAGCTGAAGGAGGAGCTGAAACTCACTGTGGTCGGGGACACCATGAAGAAGTCCAATGTGCCCAACAACACCCCCCAGCAACCCCAGTCGCCTCAGGACCCTCCCTCTGACCCACCCCCCCAGATCATCACCGATCTGGCCCCTCCGATGCACCTGGCCGTTCCCCTGCAGACGCCGCAGCCGCCAGGCCAAGACGAGGTTTCAGGCCTGGGCGGAGGAATAAGCACCCCCAACACGGCCCTGAGCGAGGACTCGATGCGCAGCGATGGGGGACACTTTGACAACAGCGTGCTCCAGCTCCAGGAGCAGGACAATGAGGAGGCTGGCTCGCCGGCCTCCTGCGACCACATGGGCTGTGGCAGTGGAGGGGAGGAGGGCACGGGCGAGGGGAACTGTCCCATGGACCACGGCGGAGGCGGTCGGCAGAGCCACCACCACCACCCGCATCCGGACGACATCAAGCTCCACTTTCACAGAGCAGGGCCTGGGTCGGGGGGCTTCCTGGAGGGGCTGTTTGGCTGTCTACGTCCTGTCTGGAACATCATAGGGAAGACCTACTCCACAGAGTACAAGTTGCAGCAGCAAGGTCAGTTCCTGCTAGTGTCTTTCTTTAGGGAATTTTGTCAAAGCACTGAAAGCAGCATGCTAAGCAAAATCAGGGAACGTTGGCAAAGGCCCCCATGGGTATACAAGAACAGGCACATACAGTATCAAGACAGTTAATGAGATTAATTTGAGTCATGCAAACTTGAATGCATTTGAACATTAAAGCCATAGAACATTGAATCAGATTATAGGTATGCAACATTAAATTCTAGTTTACTTTAGAGCCATTCAACATTCAGTTTACACGTTTGAGCAATACGTAAGCCATACTGTATACATTGAAAATAATTCCATAAGTATTTCATGCCAGACTCTGTCTTGAGCCTATGCCAGACTCTGATCAAAAGGTGGAGGCTGGAGTGGTTGGAGAATGGAAGTGGAGTATGTGGTTGGATTATGGAAGTGTGACGTAATGATCAGCTGAGATTTGAATGAGGAATAGGAAACTAGGCTGATTTATACAATCAGCTGACAGCTTATTGCAGCTGAGGTGTTCAGACTCGCATGTCCCTGGCCTCTATGAACTAACGCTTTTCTATATCAATACTTTGTTATACATTATGCCATTCCGAGTATAATGTAAGAACAAAAATGACCGACATGTGAATATGGTCAGTTCAATTCAACTTAATCTTCAACTTCACTTCTTCACAACTTTTGCAAGTTGAGATTGGGATAAAGATTTAACTTGCTAGCCACAAATTCGCCCATCACTAATCTTATAAACCGTTGCCATCTGGCATAATCCTGACATGCTCCCGTCACATATCATCATAGCTGTCAATGTCAATTAATAGCAATAATAGGAATACCACAATAACACTAAGGTGCTGGGGCACCAGCAACAGTGATTCCATGTACCCAGAGTACATGGACCAGTACCCAAGCTGAAATATGCACTGAAACTGCAAGGCTATAGCTGTGTTGCTGAACACTGTAACACACACGCACGCAGGCACATGCACGCACACACGTTAAACATCCGAAAAACTGCAACATTCACCCGGTTTCTCCCTCTTTCTTTGTTAGGGACATTTGCTTGAATTTTGTCTGTTGAAATAGTATTGTAATCATGAACATTTTTACAATGCACAGACTACTGCAGGCCTTGTTAATGATATTTAGAAGGGAATTTGAAGCTCTGTGATTTCCAATGCAAGTCAATGGATGTGTAACACTGTTTGCCAGACCTAGGGGGGTGCAGAGTGGTGGGGGCTGAGCTTAGCGAAGGGTGAATTGTCGTTAATTATAATTAATTGATAAATTAAATTATATATTAATGAGGCAGAAAAAATTAAAAATCTAATATCAATCACTCTCTTTCTCAAATGCCTCTCCCATTTCTAACGATGTACTGTGAAAGCGTAATTGACTGGGCCTTCCCTGGCCAAGCGTATTGGCCGCTTTATGAGGGGTGCTACAGCTGTCCATTTGAATTGGGGTCATGGTAAAGGTGAGGCGTCATTCCCTCTGTGGGGGCCGCCCGGTGTAGCTGGATGTGCAGCCTACAAGTTATGGTCAGACATAATTGGGTTAGGCCCTGTGGTTGGTCAGCTGGCATTCCTCTGTGCTCCAATAGCAGTGCTGTGTGTTCAGCAGCACAGCCTCTCCTCCACATTTGTTCCATAACCACATAACAAGGATGAAACAGGATGTGACTCATGTCCTCAATGCATGGACACTTATGGCTTTTTCATGCGAGGCCTTCAGTTTATTTTTGGTCCGTGTGGTTTGCTGATGTGGCATGGCTCCCTTAATTACTACATCATGTGACTAATTATGTCACATGATGTGTTTTTTCTACTTAATAGATAAAACACAATATAGTCTAACAAGGTTGCAGTCCTGTACATGTCTTGTCCTCACTGCTATTGTCTATTGCTATTGTCTCTTAATTTAACCACTTAAGCCCTATATACTCTTATCGTATGACAAATAGCGAACATAGATCTGTACATCGTATTTTATTTATTTTTATTTTTATTTTTGAAAATGTGATAGCCAGGGTACACCAGGGTTAATGTTCTTAAACATGGCGGTCACAATAAGCTATAGTTCGTATTTACAAGGAAACATTCACTTTAGGACAGGGCAGCTAATTAAAAGTTGAGACAGGCAATACAGAATATTTTATACATCATGAATTGCTACAACCTGTAGTACATTGAGTTTGAATGTGTTGGTGCCATTTTCCATCTGTGCATCCAGACATGTGGGAGATTCCGTTTGAGGACATCTCGGAGTTGCAGTGGCTCGGCAGCGGGGCTCAGGGAGCCGTCTTCCTGGGCAAATATCACTCCGAGGAGGTGGCCATTAAGAAGGTGCGCGAGCAGAAGGAGACGGACATTAAACACCTGCGAAAACTCAAGCACCCCAACATCATCGGTTTCAAGTGAGTCCGTGATCACCTTGTGTGTTTTGTAGGCTCTTTTTGCTGCTTGCTATGGTGACAATACCATTCTCAAACATGCAAGTGCACTGTGTCTGTGGTGGCCCTCTCACATTACACTCTAATTAGTCTCTCGAGACAGACTGTTGACTCCGTCAAGGATAAGAGGGTGCTGTTTTTCCTTTAGTTTTTAACGATGGGTTCTCAGATCGCACTCTAATTGATGCTCATTAGCTGGGAGAGAATGCCTGTCGCACTTGTGTCCTTTGTATTACTAGCAAGCGTCCGATAAGAGACATGGAAATAATTGCCATGGTGTTTTGTCATTTGTAAAAATTCTATTTCTCTCCCTGTGTTTCTCCATCCTAGGGGGGTGTGCACCCAGGCCCCGTGCTATTGCATCCTCATGGAATACTGTGCCCAGGGCCAGCTGTACGAGGTTCTGAGGGCAGGACGGAAAATCACTCCCAGGCTTCTAGTGGACTGGGCCACGGGCATCGCCAGTGGCATGAACTACCTACACCTCCATAAGATCATCCACAGAGACCTCAAGTCCCCCAAGTGAGTGTCTGATACATGTCTACTAATAAGCCAATGAGCTGCAGAGGACGATCCCAGTTATTGTATTTCACAAGTTAAAATACGTTTCAGTTCATCAATTAGCACATGGACGAATGTGATCTGCATAAATGCACATATTGAATTTCCAGAATTTCAGGCACTCGCTTCAGAGAAATAGTTTTGTATTGCCAATGATTTTCACTGTAGTTGGAGGGAGATTTTGCACCAGCCTGATGCATGGTGTGATCAGGCTCACCAAAAATGCAAACTTTGCAAGGCTGAGGAAAGTGTTTTGTTTTTGGTCTCCAAGAGTCCAGCTACAACACCTCAGTCAGTTGACTCTTAGCCAGTGTGTCTGTCTGAGCTGGAATGTCATTTTCAGCATTAAGAAAACACCAGCCGTTAGCCCTTATATAGCGAGTCTATAGCGAGACACAATGTCCTGGCTTGTCCAGCCCGTGGCCCATTTCCCTAATCAATATAATGATGCTGAGGCAGCTCTAAAGTCAGCAGAATGGTAACAGACTGAATCTGCTGGATAGGTCACGTACTCTCCCTCCCCAGGAAGGATGATGCAGACACAAAGATCTGTAACAGTCTCTTTTGTTTCGGTGTCTAAAATAAATAATATTTAACGATTACATTTGAAAGACCTTCAAGACATCTTGTTTTCTTCTCTGTGTGTGTGTGTGTGTGTGTGTGTGTGTGTGTGTGTGTGTGTGTGTGTGTGTGTGTGTGTGTGTGTGTGTGTTTATTTCTTAGTGTTTTGGTGACACACAACGATTTTGTGAAAATCTCTGACTTTGGAACATCCAAGGAGCTCAGTGACAAGAGCACTAAGATGTCATTTGCGGGTACAGTGGCATGGATGGCCCCAGAAGTGATCAGGAATGAGCCTGTGTCTGAGAAAGTAGACATCTGGTAAGTGAAATCTTCTCATTCTTACAGGAAGAGAAACAGCAGGTTGATAATAGCATAATCCACACTTGATCTCACCAGTCATGTTTCTGAGTTCTACTCCTCAGTGTGTTAGAAGTTGTGTAACCCTGCTTGTGCGGTGCAGGTCGTTTGGCGTGGTATTATGGGAGCTGTTGACGGGAGAGATCCCCTACAAAGACGTGGACTCTTCGGCCATCATCTGGGGGGTCGGCAGCAATAGTCTCCACCTACCTGTCCCTTCCACCTGCCCCGACGGCTTCAAAATCCTCATGAAACAAACATGGTGAGTTAATTTTAGATAACTTACAAATGCCATATATGTATCTTTATTATTATTAACATTGCTTATCCCTAACAATAGCTGTATGCATAACATGTAGAGTTACCTCTTGCCATCTCCATTTGTTCCTCCCAGGCAAGGAAAGCCAAGGAACAGGCCATCATTTCGTCAGATCCTGCTACACTTGGACATTGCTTCTGCTGATGTTCTTGGAGCCCCTCAGGAGACCTACTTCAAGTCCCAGGTCTGTTGCACGAGCATAGCGTACATTAAAGCACATCAGCTTTTGTATAGGCTAGGGTTCAAGATAATGATAATTTCGTAAAGATAAGTCTGGTATGCAAAAGCATAGTGTTTCAACTGCAGTTCAAGAACGCCAAGCTTTATATGTTTTAGATAACATTGTTCTTGTTTTTGCGCATACCTTGAGTTGAGCTAGTGTGAAAGCACTTCTCTGACCATTGAGATCTTTGACAGTCAAAGTATTTTGTTTTGGTGACTAAATAATAATTATTACATTTGAAAGACCTTCAAGACATCTTGTTTTATTTTGTGTGCGTGCGTGTGCGTGCGTGTGCGTGTGTGTGCGTGTGTGCGTGCGTACGTGCGTGTAATTTATAGTCCGAATGGAGGGAGGAAGTGAAGAAACACTTTGAGAAGATCAAAAGTGAAGGCACCTGCATCCACAGGTTGGATGAGGAGCTGATCCGACGCAGGAGGGATGAACTCAGGTATTAAGTCATGTCAGCTTATATGCGCTTATCCAAAGCGCCTTACAGTGTCATCTGGATGTAGCTTCATTATTTTGTACTAAACAGCGTTGATTTGAAACAGTCATTTCAAATTGAGAGTGCATATCTCCCGATCCTCTCAGGCATGCATTGGACATCCGGGAACACTATGAGAGAAAACTGGAGAGAGCCAACAACCTCTATATGGAGCTTAGTGCCATCATGCTGCAGCTGGAGGTCCGAGAGAAGGACCTGATGAAGTAAGTACACAGATAAACCCCTTACTGCTTTGCAAACTATCCCATCTTACCTTTATCCTAATCCATTATTGGGACGCTTTGTACCCATTGTTAGTGTAGGTATGGAGCAATACCTCACTGTGTCTTCATAATGGGTATAGAAGCATTCTGGAGCTATTTTTCAAACAATAGTCTATTAGTCAAACAATTAGCTATATTCTGTGAGTCACATGAGTACCAATTCTCAGACAATTTCTAGGTTTCATCTTAAAATATTTAGATTAACAGTGTTAACCGTTAACTGTTGTTTCATTGTCGTTTGCCTGACCTTAATTTTCACAGAAACATTCTTTATAATGTTTTTTTCTTTTGAGAACCCTGAGTTTCACAGACATGCATTAAGCATAGTCCTAAATTAGGTTCTCTCGTCATCCAAGGAAAACACTTTAAGAACTTATAGCAGTCTATCATTGGGCTTCAACAAAAGCACTTGGCTCTGCATGTCCTGCTGTATATCCCTACTAATGCTGTTGTCACTCTCTCTGTAGGAGAGAACAAACAGTAGAGAAGAAGTATCCAGGCAACTACAAGCGCCACTTGGTCAGGCCCATTGTTAGGCCCAACGCTGTGGAGAAGCTCATCAAAAAGAAAGGAAGCATGTCCCATAAACCTGGGATGCCTCCCACCAAAAGGTTTGAGCCCTGCCAGTCTGAACACATTTCAATAGAAGAAAAAAACATTTAAGCTCCTTGACAATAATTCCCTGTTGTTGCTGCTCTGCACATGTCAGCATTTGCAGGTTCATCAAGATGGGATTTACATACAGTACTAGTACACACACTAATCCATACCGTAATCCCCAAAAGCCCAGGAAAGTAAGACAAATTGACCTCGATTTCAACTCTCATTATATTCCAGTTAAGTCATGTGGCGCCATATACTGTTCAGCATCATTGGCTAATTATTTTAATATCACAAAAATCACACCTGTGTGAAGCGCTATATATACATATTTTATGACGTAATTTTCAGACAAAACAAACAAATCAAACATTAAACTCTGTCCATGTCAATGGCGTTTTTAATGTTTGTGTAAGGAAAAACAAACCTGTATAAACCTGTATACAAGATAGAATGAAATAAGAATCACACCCGTGTGAAGTGAGGGGCGCTCTTATCATTATACATCATCATACATCATCTCATGAACAACTGAATTTATGATTGGTTAGCCGATTTGCTCGTCTACATACAGTATGACGTAATTTTTCCCTTCATTGTCAATGGCATTTAATGTTTGTGTTGCCACAAATTTACGTCATATTCGAGGGACATATGACCTAATTTCTCCTTTCATTATCAATGGCAAATATGAGACGTGTGGGGACAAAAGCTGTATATAGGAGGGGCTAGCGCCCCTCAAACATCACACCCGTGTGAAGTGAGGGGCGCTCTTATCATCATACGTCATCATACATCATCTCATTCTGGCCAATCGCAATTTGCGTCCTCACTTATTTTGTATTCAATGTTTGTGTTTACACGCTTTTGTCTTCAATATTTGTGTTTACACAGACCCTCAAAGCTGGACATAGGGGGGGCTAGAGCCCCTTAACAACATAGGCATAATTACCTACCTCTTGTGCATTAATATTGCCCATTGTACTCCTATCCAGGCCGGACTTGCTTCGTTCTGATGGTATCCCGAGCGTTGATCCCCTCCCCTCCCCGTCACCCTTATCTGGCAGCCCCAAGGTGTCCACGCCTCCTGGCAAGGCCCGCTACCGGAGCAAACCTCGCCACCGCCGCGCCAACAGCAAGGGCAGCCACAGTGAGTTCCCTGGGGTGCTGAAGCCTGGTCCCGGGGCAGCAGAGGAGAGCCAGGCCCTTGACGGGGAGCACTACCACTATCATCTCCATCACCTTCATCACCACCACCCACTACCAGATGGCCCCCTCCTGCCCTTGAAGGGCCGCGTGGAGGCCGTTGCCAACTGTGCCAACAACTTGCGTTATTTCGGCCCGGCCGCCGCCCTCCGCAGCCCCCAGACAGATCACCTGCAGCGGCGCGTCTCTGGCGCCAGCCCGGACATCATCTCCACTGCCGTGGACGCGGCCTCGCGCCAGCGAACCTCGTCCACCGGTTCCAATCCCGTTCCCGGTAGCGGTGCGGGCTCTCTGTGCCCCTGCTGCCAGGCCCATCCCTTCCCTGGCTGCATGCACTGTCAGGAGACTCCTCCCGCCTCCAGCCACCCAGAACTGCCCCTCCACTCTCTGCTCGGCACCCAGGAGGGGACATCGTCCACACCGGCAGCGCCTGGCAGGGTACCCGACCCCGCTGCTGAGGGAGAAGACACAGAGAAGGCAGAGCCGCAGGAACAGGAGGCGTCCTCTGGATTGCCCCGCACAGTCAGACCACTCAGGAAGGTAATGGCTGGCCTTAAATCCATGAGATTGTGTGTGTGTGTGTGTGTGTGTGTGTGTGTGTGTGTGTGTGTGTGTGTGTGTGTGTGTGTGTGTGTGTGTGTGTGTGTGTGTGTGTGTGTGTGTGTGTGTGTGTGTGTGTGTGTGTGTGTGTGTGTGTGTGTGTGTGTGTGTGTGTGTGTGTGTGTGTGTGTGTGTGTGTGTGTGTGTGTGTGTGTGTTTAGGAGTTATTGACACTATGATGGATAATAATAAAGATAATTTCTCCTCTATCAGGGTGGTGATGAGTCGTCTGAAGAGGAGGAGGGGGAGGTGGACAGTGAAGTGGAGTTTCCTAGGAGACAGAGGTAATCGATGCGTTAGCATCAACATTTTGCTCACATGGATTTAACTTCATTCATTCAGACAGATATGATATGATATTTTAGAATTCCCAGTAGGCCTACCAGCCAAATATACCACTGAATGACACTCTCTGAAAATAATTACATGAAATTCTACTTTCCCCATCTAATGTATGTCTCTCTTCTATTGGAAATCACCCCATCTCTTGCCTCATCCTTTCTCCCTGTCTTCCATCTACTACTTCTTTTCTCATCTCACCCTTCACCCCTTGTCCTCCATTTTCCCTCGCCTTCCCGTTGCGTTCCCATAGACCTCACCGCTGCATGAGCAGCTTCCAGTCTTACTCCACCTTCAGCTCAGAGAACCTGGAGTCTGTGTCCGACGGAGAGGAGGGCAACACCAGCGACCACTCCCACAGCGGGCCCCTGGAGCGGATGAGCACCAGCCAGGAGGAGCACCTGGACGAACTGCTGTCACACACGCCAGAAATCCCCATCGACATCTCCACACAGTCAGACGGCCTGTCCGACAAGGAGTGCGCTGTACGCAGGGTCAAGACCCAGATTTCCCTTGGCAAACTGTGCTCCGATGACCACAGTTTTGAGGTCAGACCACAAGGCCTTGTGCTGTTTTTGTTTGGTTTACTGTAGTTGAGAATGGTGGGGAGCAGTGTCAACAAAGAAATCTCACTTGAAATAGACAGACAGACAGACAGACGGACGGACGGACGGACGGACGGACGGACGGACGGACGGACGGACGGACGGACGGACGGACGGACGGACGGACGGACAGACGTATTGGACGTATTGGACTGGAGGCACCGCTCAAAAACACCAAAATGTTCACGCTTATTTCCATTGTGGTCCAAATGTGTGTGTAAACAAACTAAGTGCCATGTGTTTGGTGATATCATACCAATCACATGGCTGATGATAACAGTTATCACCTTTAATTGCCCTGGGAGAAAGGAGTGATAAAAGCACAGAGGCAACAACAAGTGCCTGGGTGATGATTTAATTTATATGAATTATAACCCTTTAGTTTGTCAGCTGAATAGGATATGTTAACACTGTAATCAATGACTTGTAGGCCAGAGATATCTGATCTGTTACTGACTGATATGGCCTCACACACGCATGTATACACGCTTACACACCACCAGGCCCACCAGTTGCTGGAAAACCGCTGAAGCCGCTTTACCCTACTGGCCAAAGCTGGAACTACAGGCAGGAACTACAGGCAAGCGAAGTACATGCAGTCAGGTTTAACAGAGCGCTCGTTCATGAATCGATTCAGGCGCGTTCATGAAGGTTAGTACTTCCGCATTTGAGCACCAAATTAAGAAAAATGCGGAAGTGGAGTGTTCTTCCAGGTGCTTCAAACGCCACTGAGCAACTTCCATTGAAATGAATAGCTGGGGGGCGGGGCAGTCTGCCCTCTAGTTTATAACTCGGTGGCTTGCACGTACACACTACACATGCACGCCAGCACATCTCTACACCCCTCAATGTTTATCTCAGCTATGTATTTTGCTTATTCCTATAACTTTGTGTTCTCTGATATTTACACTGCCTTGAATCTGAATGTTGAATGAAATGTATTTTTTTTAGCATAAGTTTGATCTGTAACAATATATACTGTACTAATATCTCTCTGTCTTGTTGACTGTTTTTTTCCCACAGAATCCACTACAGTTTGGTGACTCTGATTGTGACTCGTCAGAAGCAGAATGCTCTGATGCCACTATTAGGAACAACAAACAGGGGGCCCCATCCTCATGGTGAAATCCCCGGTGGGCTCTACTTTCTCTTTGCCTGGAGGCTATCGAAACCCACTCTGCCCTATAGGAACTACAGCAATAAGAGGACCACACTGTAAACAACGCTTCCCATAGCAAAAACATCATGCAGTCGCTCTTAGATCCAACCCTGTTCTTGACACCACCTACCCCTATTTTCAACCCAGCGTCCAGGCAACCCAAAAGGCAGGGATTCCCTTTTGAATGATATTGTACAGAAGATTGTGTAACATTCATAATTTATTTTTGTCTGAGTTTTGAGGGAAAATCAGGAACTCTGTACATTCTCTGAGACTAACAAAATACAAACGAACAAAATAACAAAAGACACAAAACTGAACATGGGCTGACTGTGTGGTGGTGAGAGACGGAGGATGACCATGAAGATGACAAATGAAGATGATGGTGAAAGATGCAGTGAAGATCTTCTGGACACCAGGGAGGGTCATGTCATTATGGTGTGTGTCAAATATGTCTATCAGTAAGCGCTGGTCTCTCAGGTTATGGCGTCATAAAAGGTATTCTGATGTGGGTCGAAAGAGGGGCTCTGGCCATTTGATTTTCAATACATTATAATCTAATCATTAGATTCTAATGCATCTAATGATTAGATCAACCCCCCTGCCCACCCACCCATCCACTAACCAGCACTCTCTGATTACAACTGAATTGCTTTATCATGAGTTTACAGTACAAAACCCCAGAACGTGCTCCCTGCCCTGGCTGGCAAGGTACCAGGGAGACATGAAAAAGGTCCAAACACCAGCATGAACAGCCTGTCTCATCCACCCGACTCTCCCAGCCCATCACCCCTTTGTTGGCCAACCACGGTAGGCATCTAGTTATCAGGATTGCTGCTGAACCACCCCTAGCATGTCTGATTTGGCTCGTATGTGCAAAGTCTGCCAGAAGACTGCATGAGTGGACAACCTATACGTAGAGGAGAGGAGACACAGACCCAGCTCACAATACGGAAACAATTAATAAAGAGAGACATTTCTCTCCCAGATTCCACAGTAGGACCCAACACATCCTTATCAGAGACATACCGACATGATCATCATCATTAATCAGATGTCATGAGCAGATCAAATGTCAGTGTTTATGAATATGAAGCCTTTCCTCTTCACATGACTGTGATGGTTTCAAGTCTCATCTCAGGATTGCTCTAGAACTGTGAGAAACCAGACTGGACCAATTGTGTGTTTGAATGTTTTTGAGTTGCATATTATTATGGACCATGCAGGTATATAAAAATGTCTTAAGGATAGCCTTGTCCTTCAACCCTTTATTGTGGTAATAGACATTAATATTATGTAGCAGAGTAGAGCGTTTTAGTTGCCATTATGGTGCAGTATCCTTTTTTATACTAAAACCCCCAAACAAAAACAAAAATAGGTCCAACACTCTCCAATTTTCAATTTTCTAGCAGGGTAATACAGCACGATAGAGTTGTGTGTTTGTGGCAAGGCACTAACTGCACCGTTCAGTGAAATGCAATGTCAAAAGTACAGGCACCTAATGTAATGAATGAACAGCAATAACGTAGCTTGATGCTCAGGTGAAGGATTGTTTGCTCAGGACAAGAGGTGTCTAGCTGGCTGGACACAACACAGAGTGACAAAAGACAACAATTTATGGCTATTAGCTTATGAAAACCTATATTTTTTAACTATTTTCTGTGAACTTGCCTTTTCCTAGTTGATGCTCAGGTTTAAGTTGCTGAATGAGAGTAGGAGCAATATTTCAATCTCCTCTAGATGGCGACAGCTACAGTGAATTGTTTTGCCTTGTTTTGTGTAAATGTAATGCTTTCATTCCTTCTAATCCTCAGCCAGTGACATGGGCACCATGTTGATGTGAGCACTGTGTTCATGGAGGAATCCTAGAAATATTACTTTTATCTTGTCATATTTGAAAGGGGATACTGCATCTTTGGGAGCTATAAGGTATTTTTCCTTGTCCCAGTGTTTGTCATCCATCTAGATAATTTTTGTAGTTATGATTGCAAGTCAGGGTTGAAGTTAATAAGTTAATGTCAAATGTATACATGTCATAATTGAAGTGTGTAAGGAATATAAGCCAGAGACAAGGCCACAGAGCAACCAGTCCGCTCTTGGTTTTCAACGACCTCATCTCAGTGTTAGCCTCTCCTGTATATACAGTAAGCATCTGTAATTGTAATGTGACTTGTTTTCTGTCTTCTCCAAACGTATCTAAAAACAAGCTTGGGGCCTCTTTTTGCTGACTGGCCAAAAGGCTGTCAATAAGTAGCAAGCTAAGCTATGATCCGTTGATCTGTTATTTCATCAGTATTGAACATTGCATTGGGGTGTGATTCAAAGCTGGGCTCATTTTGGAAGTTTGTGGGAGGCAGTAAACTTTTAGCTTCAGAGCTGGATGGAGATGCTTCCAACTGGTACTGCATACACCTGATTGTCCATGTTCAACCTTCTCATGTTTACGAGTGAAATGTTATAACCTAATGTAATGTTATTACTGGGAAATTAGACCAAGCTGTTAACAGCATTGTCTTTCTGGCATATATCCCCGTGAGTATGATTGTTGTAAAGTTTTAAATTATTTTGAGTATTTTTTTCTTTTCTTTTTTGTAGCTGGTCTACATGATTATGGAATTAATTTATTATGAATGACTGGGCATGTTTAGTGTTGTTTTTAATTTCAGGCAGCTTTAGAAATGTTATGTCTCGGGTTCCTTTTCATGATAAGTATTATGCAAAGAAAGCACAACAAATGGGTATGGGAAGTGGACAGTATGTGAAGCATAAAAAGGCATATTTAATCACAGCATTGATCTGGGCATCTTACCGTTTAATTTTTTTTGGAGGTATATTTTGTCTTTTACTTGTCTTACATACTGAAAACATACTGAAAGATTCTCTTTGATATCATTAGACATCAGGTTAGGATCGTGCTGGCTTTACAATTATGCACAGCAACATCAAGTTTTCCTTAAGATTATGTCTTGATATATAGGCTATAAGGCAGTCTTCATGCCCGGAGACATGTATAATACAGGTTCTGTCAATTCTGCAGTGATCTGTCCCTATTCTTAACCAAAATACAAATGACTTGAGTTTCTGTACAAGTGACTAAGTATAGAAGTTAAAATGTATTTTGTCCTATAGGCCTACCAAACATCTGTTTCTTTGTCACTCTCATTTCTCATATTTCCAATTCCTTCTTCTCTTCTTGAATGGCATTATGATCAACCAATCCTGACAATGTCCTGTATTATTCTGTGTACAGTGCAATGGTTATCCGGGAGAATAAAATCAGAGCAAACAACTGCATGGAATAAACGCTGATGTACTGTACCAAACACCCTGTGGTCTCATGTCTGTCTGTTTTGTTCTTAAAGAGAAACAACGATGAATTTAATTTCAGAGCACTGAAACAAATTCCAATCAACTCTGTTGACATGGCAATAAAGTATTGAATCTTAATGTATCAGATGGGCCTGCAGCAAAGTTATTAGTGCAGCCGGCGAAAACTAGAGTTCTCAACAGGCGCAGGCGCGACGTCCCCAGAGAGGATGTATAGGGCCTTAGGGCCGATTCATACTCCCATTTCGGCGCTGTAGTGCCGAAATGATTTCGGCTCGTCAGAAATTTTCAGTAGCACCGAAGAGCCGACTTTAGGACGGTACCCGCCCCCCCGAACCTCAAATGACGTCAAATTGTAGGCTCTACAGCGCCGAACCGACTTTTATTCGGCTCTAAAATAGGAGTATGAATCGGCCCTTAGTCCTACTCCTCCTCCCAGCCAACGCTCCCCACTGACAGGTGGTTACCCCCCCCCCCCCCCAGAGAGGACGTACAGGGCCTTAGTTCTACTCCTCCTCTCCTCCCAGCCAACACTCCCCACTGACAGGTAGTTACCCCCCCTTTTGATTTACATCAAAAGGGCATGTGAGCTCAAACCCACAATTCAACATTTTGGTTTTAAGATGTTGATATTCATTTTGTATTCATCCTCAGGACCCCAAATCACACCTTGGAAAGCATGAGTCTATTTCAAACAAAGTGTTTTTGACTGGGGGGGGGGTCAGGAATTGCCTGTCATAATTTGACCCCCCAGTATTCGGATGTATTAGGATGTTGATATTCCTTTATCAGCCAACACTCCCTTATTTTAGACTGGATGTGGGGGCCACCAGCACAAATGGCCGTGCTGGAACTATGGCCTGCAAGTGTGTACGGACCTGCAAGCTTTCCGATTGCTCCTGCATTGCCAACAAATTAAAGTGCAAGCTACAAACCTGCAGCAATCAGAAGGAAGAGGAGGAAGATGAAGTGAAACTGATTGATTATGTGATAATGATGAAGATGATGAATACTGAAGAATTGATATTGATATGACACTAATGACAGTGATGATTATGATGATGTTCATTGATTAAAGTGAGTGAAAGACAGATACATCAAGTTCATTTTCCCCTCTGTATGACATGTTTTATTAAAAAAACAGTTGAAAAACAACGATCTTTCATTCTGTAAATCTATGGTTGGTGTCTTTGAAGGCTGATCAACCACAACTAAGCTACCACTTGGGAACTGCTATCATGTTGAAATACTATCTAGGGATATAGACCTTTTCAAAAAAACATGATAGCATTTGCCACCTAGCTTGTATGTCCCTCACTAGTGAAAATTCTGGTCTGGGCCCAAGGACTACTTGCAAAAGAGATAATCAAGGTCAGCCGGTCAAGAAAATTGGGCGGTCTCATATGGGGGGCGGTCTCCATCAGTGTTTTACAAGCCTATAGATCTACAAGCTCACAGTCTGTGGGCTTGTGCAATTTCACTATTTTTTTAAAGTATAAAGTTTCACAAATTTAACCGCACATTTGAATCCGATGGATACAATGTAACTGATAAAGCTTTATTTGGAAGGCTCTGTGTTGCATAAGCTCTTTTGCAAGGCTCTGATCTTTTGGAGCAGGGTTGGGGGCGGAGCCATTTCCAAACAATTATTGGTGCTCCCAACAAGGAAGAAGCTGTGCTGCTGTGTAAATTATGTAACTCGCTCTAGTCTTCTGTTCAATTAAAAAACTATAGCTACTACTAATAACTAATTTACTAGTTCAGATACAGATCTATAGCAGCGTGGCTGAAATGTCTTCGATGGATTTGGAGAAGCTGAAGATGACGGGCGCTGGCAGAGCTATAGCAGTTCTGACCAGTGGCGGAGATGCACAAGGTAAAATGACAACGCGAATGTTGTGTACAGTAGCCATGTCTAGACTAGCTGTGAGCCTGTGACACACGCTTGTCATCTGTCAAATGTATTATGTGACATAATATGTCGTTGGCTTGTTAATAATTGCCATATCAGTAGTTTATAGGGGTAAATGTTAAAGGAGAATTGTGTCTGTTTCTCAATAGGTCAACATATTGTGAAGATGAACAGTACGGTTTTAGATTGTGAAATAGGTCAAGACAATCATAGATGTAATTTATCAATTTTGAGTTTTAGCATATGCAAAATGACTGATTGTCTTGATCAAAGGCTATTTGTGAAGCATCAAGCAAGAATGTAATGAATGCTGCCTTCACAAGGTCAGTGGGTTCGGAATTGCGGATGGGTGTGCCCAACTGTAAAAGACTGTCATGTTGCAGCAGATTGTCAGAAAATTTGCGAAATTTGGGCAAATCTGCAAAATAAATAATGATAATAATCTTTATTGTCCCGAAGGATATTTGTCTTCACAATCTGTTCAACACCCACATCAAAAACAACACAGAGCACATAACACCAAGACAATACAAAAAACAAAAACAAAACATGAGGTCCCCACTGTGTACAGAATTAACCATCCTATCTTACCATCATAGTCATACCATGCACTAGCTTTCTTCACAAATGTGTTTATAAAGTTGTCTACTATCACTCAATTTATTCCAACTTCCAACCATAGGTTCCAACCCCCCTTGGAAATTTTTGTGAGAGCTGCTAAACCATTAGCAACCTAATATGCAGGCAACATCAATGTCATCTGTCAAACTAGGGTGTTTTTTATGATTCTGAATCCATTTCATTTGTTTTGCACGAAAACATATAGGTTGTTAAAGGGACGTACACTAGCTGTACCCTTTTTGCCAAAAAATATGTTAATGACGTTTAGAACACTTTCCTGGGGTCTTGTGTGTGAATGTGGTTTTAGATATTTTAGATTTTAGCTTTTTCTAAATGTCATTAACATATATATTTTTGTATAGTGTCCCTTTAATGGTACACCAACTTTCAGCAGCTGTTACAAAGTTTCCCAAGGGAGTTTGGAATACATTTAGTTTTTCCTGAATAGAGATGTTGCAATAATCATGTAGGGTCATTGTGCAATTCAGTGCAGTAGTAGTTGTAATCTAGCTATGAAATCTGATTTGTATCATTTGTTCTTGAACAGGAATGAATGCTGCAGTCAGAGCTGTGACTCGGATGGGTATATATGTTGGGGCCAAGGTCTATCTTATTCATGAGGTACTTCCATTCCCCTTTCACGATGATATTTTAACAAACATACAGACAGTACATGCTGAGCTATATACTGTAGGATGGTTCCTGCTTCTGCTGTGAACAGTTTATTCTCTCGTTTATAGTGAGGCACTTACTGTACTGTACTTCCAATAACGGTTGCTATCCTCTGTTGTACATTTTCATTACTAAATGAATCCATGTTCCCAGACTTCCCACAAATCACATGCACAGTTCTGTCATTTTAAATCAATGCTGTTGGTTTTCACTAGGGGTACCAAGGCCTTGTAGATGGGGGCGACAACATCAAACTTGCGGACTGGCACAGTGTGACCAATATCATTCAGCAGGTAGGCAGACACTGAGTCTTGTGCTTACTATTGACCCAATGTTCCTCACTAACTATAATGCACCAGCACAGCTATTTGTATGTTTTTGGTTTGTAATTTTATATTTCTTGTCTCATATCGACTGTCACCCTTCTCTTCACTACACCTCTTCTCTCCCTACGCGTCTAGTACTGATTATAAACCGGTAAGGCATCTTGCTGCATGTGCTGTAGCCCTCAATAGTAGAAAAGCAGCAAGTTGCTTATTTTTATAGAATAGAATATTGGAAGCATTTTCTTTATCCATTTGTTGTGAAGCGATGTTATTCATTGTCTTGATTTGTGCATCTGATATTTTTGAAAGGGCATGCTTTGTGAACCTGAAACCTTGAGTTAAGAAGCAAACCTGCCCTATGGGCTTGCTTGGTATAGAGTTTTACATCCTTGTTAGTGAATTTGTTTCTTTGCAATTTCTTGTCGTTTCTGTGACAACACAGGAGCATATATATGCAGAAGTATGAATCTATCATATTTCATATACATTCATTGTCGAAGTCTTCTGCAGGCTTATTTAATGGCTTATTTGCCATTAAACATTGTAATCCATTCAGTAAGATCCACATTTATAGATCAACTTTATTATTGGACATAATCTGATTTAAAGGTCATGTTAGGCTGGCAATTACCGGTTTTGCCTGTTCTTATTTAAGACAAATGCCAGAAACTATTATTCTACCCGGACATCCTGGCCTGTAAAAAAAAACAACTGCCACAATTGTTCAATCTCTCTCTCGCTCATACACACACATCACATACCGACTTTCACCCGGGAGGGTGATAGTGGCATTGATAGTGAGTGAAAACAAGGTCAAGTGCAAGCTGTGCAATGCCAAGTTACTACTAAATAAACAACAATGTGCATGCGTTTGAACACAAATCATCCAACACAGTTTCCCAAAGAGACTTCACAACAGCTGTCCATCCATGCAGTGCAGATGAAAGCGTCTTGCCTTTACATTATGTCAATGCTTGTATGCCCCGCAGTTAAGCATGCGGGCATGCTAATGTTTGTTGTGAAGTGATGTAACATCAAGCTCCAATAGGTTTGGTTATGGATCCAATTCTCTCACCATATGTTGTTTACAGCATGTATTGAAAATGTATATGGATGTTAAAATAGACAAATATCTGGTCAACTTAAATTATGCTGGACATGTTGGCCGGCAGTTTAAAATCCTAACGCAACCTCTGATTTGCCATCCTTCATTTGCTTTATAGAGGACAGAGTTAAAGGGTCTGTGTGATCTGTCATGTCAGCATGACCGTTTCCAATGATAGACACGCCAAGTCAGTGTCTTCTATTTCCTACATGTACCTCCCTTAGCTCGGATTGTGATCTGTGTTGGTACTGTTTATCTCTGCTACAGGGTGGCACTGTGATAGGCAGTGCTCGATGTAAGGCCTTCACGACCCGTGAGGGTCGTGTCGCTGCAGCATTTAACCTGGTGAGGAGGGGAGTCACCAATCTGTGTGTGTGTGGTGGAGATGGCAGTCTCACCGGGGCCAATATATTTCGCAGTGAGTGGAATGGGCTGCTGGATGAGCTGGTGGAGAAAGGTAAGATTCTCTCTGTCAAATGCTGTCTCACGAGGCACTAGTGATCCTAAAGTTAATCAAACTACCAGTAATCGATTTAATTTATTCTGAAAAATAGTCGCTAATTGATAAAATAATAGATTTTCAAAAATAGCAAAAAGGCAAGCTCAAAAGTCAGTTTGTAAAGTTTTGCGCAACACCGTTGTACAACAATGTATACAATTTGGCATAAGTTGTTAGCATCCATTTTCTGGGGTAATATTTGCTGAAAATAGCAGATCTACAAGCTCAGTCACGACTCACTCACAACACGCTTGCGACGTGTTGATGTTCACAGAGATGTCTGTCTGTCAGTGTTAATATGTAATGTGTTTGTCTCATGTACAGGAAGGATCACCGACACGCTAGCCAAGCAGCATAGCCACCTGAACATTGTGGGCCTTGTTGGCTCCATAGATAATGACTTCTGTGGCACTGACATGACTATTGGTGCAGATTCCGCCCTGCATCGCATCATGGAGATCATTGATGCCATCACCACCACTGCTCATAGGTCAGACTAATTAATGTTACACTGTAACACAGCACTGTCAGTTTGGATTGTTTTAGCTGCATACCCGCCTGGAATGCATGGACATACACGTGCATCGAGGCGGATAAGTTTGGATTGTTTTAGCTGCATACTGGAAATTCATGCACGTGCATGCATGCAAGTGCATACCGGCTAGAGTACATCTACCTTGTCTTACCAAAGCCTACAAAAGCTGCCGAGTGTCAACAGCGCAAATTAACCCTGGCTGGATGCATATCAATGCCATGGTCCATTGTATGACCTGTTAAGTACTGTAGGTGTAGCATATCTGTTGGATGTTCTGAAGCATGTAAATGAAATGAAGAAATGTGATACGGTATGTTGTGGCTTAATTAATAGGCCTACATATTTCAGAGGTTATTTCAAACGGTGATTGCTCGCAGGTGTGCATACACGTTAACGTAGCGCTCCACTAGTTAAAAAATCCCTAGCACACCCCTGATGTAATAATAATGAATTGCATTGTTATAGCGCTTTTCTATGCCTTACGTGCATACACAAAGTGCCTACAATGGTCTATTCATTCATACATTGATGTCACTGTACCACCTACCATTGAAACCAAATGCCAAGAAGTCACTGACTGAAGTAGCATTTCATTTATTTAGTTACAGTACTCATGAAATTATGGCTTAATGTACAATGCAAACACTGGTTATTTTTTAACATTGCTATTTTTGTATATTTGTGTAATCTCGCAAAGTAATTAGGCCTCTACATTTTAAAGAATGGCGTGGAATTAAGACATTTACAGTGGAAGTCAACCAAACACAGGCCAACTGTTATCCATTCTCACATTCAAGCTTATTTGTTCATGCTTGTAGGAAACGTGTGTTGTGGAACTTGTGGTCTGTAAATGGTAAATGGTTTCATCAATCGTAAATATGACACCAATGAAAAAATAATAATGCTAATCCCAACAGCCACCAGCGTACATTTGTTCTAGAAGTCATGGGACGCCACTGTGGGTAAGTACGTCTTTATCTGTTTGGCATATTGATTGATTTATTACCATTAGTAGATGTGCTTTGTCATTCTAAATGTTCCCTTTCCTCCCACTCCAATCCATGTGGTATTAAGGTACCTGGCGTTGGTGTCTGCACTGGCCTCTGGGGCAGACTGGATTTTCATTCCAGAGGCTCCTCCTAAGGAGGGCTGGGAGGACCTTATGTGTGCCCGTCTGGAAGAGGTAAGGACAGAAATGTAGTTCCAGAGACGTACTACAGTTTGACCAGTTGTAAACAAAGTACTGGGTAATAACAATACCACGTATGTTAAGTTTAGTTTAGTTTAAAACATTTTTTTTAATTTATTTTCAGAGTCGCAGTAAAGGTCGCCGACTTAACATCATCATCCTTGCAGAAGGGGCAATCAACGTAAAAGGAGAACCAATCTATGCAGATTATGTAAAGGATGTAAGCATTTTATTATTGATGATCCTGGAATTGGCAGACTCCTTGGACCATATCCACACGATAAATTACATTCTAATACATTGACATTACAATTCGCATAATAAACTAACCCTATGCCTGTCTGTAGCTGGTGGTAGAGAGGCTGGGTTATGACACCAGGGTGACTGTACTGGGACATGTGCAGCGAGGAGGACTTCCCTCTGCCTTTGACAGAATACTGGTGAGTTGGAGAACCTAAGACTCTGTACTTTCGCAAGGTACTGATCACCAGAGAAAACCAGCGGTAACAAACCCATGCCCACTGCTTTGAAACCAATCCTGTTACCACCACCCCCTGTACCCAAGATAGGGCCCCATAACTTCATGCACTTCAGATAGTCTTCCTGCATTCATACATTGTTGTGTGTAGACTTTGAGCATTGTTGTGTGTAGACTTTGAGAGGTACAGGTCATGCTATCTGGTTTCTGTGTTTATATTTAGCTGTGTGTGTGTGTGTGTGTGTGTGTGTGTGTGTGTGTGTGTGTGTGTGTGTGTGTGTGTGTGTGTGTGTGTGTGTGTGTGTGTGTGTGTGTGTGTGTGTGTGTGTGTGTGTGTGTGTGTGTGTGTGTGTGTGTGTGTGTGTGTGTGTGTGTGTGTGTGTGTGTGTGTGTGTGTGTGTGTGTGTGTGTGTGTGTGTGTGTGTGTGTGTGTGTGTGTGTGTGTGTGTGTGTGTGTGTGTGTGTGTGTGTGTGTGTGTGTGTGTGTGTGTGTGTGTGTGTGTGTGTGTGTGTGTGTGTGTGTGTGATATTTCAGAGCAGTAAGCAGGGTGTGGAGGCAGTGGTGGCTCTGATGGATGCCACTCCTGACACTCCAGCCTGCGTCATTGGCCTGTCCGGTAACCAAGCTGTGCGCCTGCCTCTGATGGAGTGTGTAGAGATGGTAGATTATTTACATTGTCCTTTTAGTACATTCACCTTGTTTAATTCTATTGGATGTATCCATTAAACATCAAAAACCATACACTGTATCCCCATCTGCAGACTAAACTGGTGCAAACCGCCATGAATGAGAAGAGATTTGATGAGGCTGTCAAACTACGTGGCGGGTGAGAGAATAGATGTGCTGTACAATAGATGGTTTTAGGTTTGTTACTTTATTTATACAGAGAGAAAGATGAGCCTGAGAGCTGTGTCCTCTTTATAATAGAACTGCCTGGCATACATAACATAATAAACAAACGTAATAAAACATGCAGTACATCTTCAAGAAGCACATGCATAAAGGCCATTATAAGAAATCAAATCCACTCTGTTGATACAGTAAAACATTTTTATCATCCGTTTTGGATTGACTAATGTAACTACAAAGTAGTCTATAAAGAATTACATTCATGCATGGAGTAAACAACAATTGCCCCAGAGGATTTCTAATGTTGCTGTCTACAACGATTCATTACAAACATTTTGAATAATTGAGACTTACCAAATAATTTACATGATAGTTAAAGTTGTTGTATGATACAACATTTTCTTTGATAGACTTTGCTGGTTTTGGAATTGTTTATTCCAAGATCAGTCCAAGAATCAGGAATCAGCTAAATGTTAGTGGGACTCTGAATTGTACTTACATAATAACTTTACAACAAGGATAAAATATTGGATGTAGCCTAAGGAAGATACAATACAAGATACAATTTATCTTATCCTATGCAAAAGAAGGCATACACATAAGAAAGATAGTCACTTCACTTGTCTGTTCCATTCTGTTATTTCTTGTGCTGTGCACCATGCTACAGTAACTGGAGGATGAAATATACGCACAGGGCAGATGTTTGACCTCGAGGCTTTCTGCCAGAGAAACTTGGTCTCGCCCAAAGGTGTGGCCACGGCACGTTCTTCCTTGTCCAAGTCTATGGTCCAACTTTTCTTCATTGCACATTTGCCACTATGCCTAAACCCAACCTTAACGGCAACCATAATCTCATAAAACATACTATGCCCAAACCTAACTTTAACCACACAAAAATGATGCCTAACCTTAACCTCACACTAATGTAGAACTTGTCAGGACATGATTTCAAAAAGTTAATAAGCACACCTGCAGTGGGATTTAACCCGTGATCTTGGGAATGTGCTGTTTTTACCCAGTGAGCTGAGGAAATCACTGTTCCAACCACCTTTTAGATGTTATTTGAATTCCCTTTCTGGCAGAACAGGGGCAGCCCTCAAAGGAAATATATGGACAATTCTGATCATTTGATTTTGATTACCCCATGACCTTTCCTCTAGCACCACCTACAGGCAAAAAGGCCACATGCACACATGCAGTATGTCAAAATCCAGTGGGTGGATTGTCATGGAACTTGGAAAAGCACAACCTAGTTTTGTTTATTCAGATATAGCACCTCATCATATCATATTACAATTTACTAAATACACCCCAAACTGAACTAATGTCTTGATAGGAGTTTTGAGAACAACTTGAACATCTACAGACTGCTTGCATTCCAGAAGCCATCTCCTGCGGTAATATTCTTTTTCTCTCTCTCTCTCTCTCTCTCTCTCTCTCTCTCTCCCCCCCCCCCCCCCCCCCCCCCCTTAGTTGTTCTCGCTTGTATACTCTTACATATAAACAAATACAATGGTGCTGTATAATCACCATCTGAACAAATTACAACTTATTTTTTCCCCTCCCTCAGACCAAC
The DNA here is from genome assembly GCF_963924005.1 of Protomyctophum bolini. Classification (NCBI taxonomy): domain Eukaryota; kingdom Metazoa; phylum Chordata; class Actinopteri; order Myctophiformes; family Myctophidae; genus Protomyctophum; species Protomyctophum bolini. Next base: position 30,300,283 of record NC_137877.1, on the reverse strand, counting down.
CACTCCATAGCCATTCTGAATGTGGGAGCCCCTGCAGCAGGGATGAATGCAGCAGTGAGGTCTGCTGTGAGAGTGGCACTGGCTTATGGACACAAGGTCTATGGGGTCAACGATGGCTTTCAAGGACTGGCCAATGGCGCAGTAAGGACTTCTGATTGCCATGCTTCTGCTGTATCGTGAGACAGTTTTTTTTCTACTGGGATTTAACTATATGACATTGACATGGCATGTTGCTCTTTATAGGTGAGTGAAATGCTATGGCACACTGTGGCTGGATGGACTGGACAAGGAGGCTCCGTGCTAGGCACGAAACGGTGAGGCACATCCTCAGTCTGTCTTGTCTGTCTGTCTGTCTGTCTGTCTGTCCTGTCTGTCTGTGTGTACATGGCAAGCATATTATGTCATATCATTCTCAAATGAGTAATCATCCCTCCAGGCTATGTGATTAGCATACTGGCCAGTTAGTAGCCTCTTAGAGTTTAGAGAGAGGATGATCAGCAAAGCAGAGAAGAATATAGGTAGACAGGTAGTGTATGAGAGAGAGGAAAATCACACAACATGCAAGTCATTTTGGCTGTAGGGTGAAATTTAACTGCATATATAGAAGCTACTATTAGGGCATCTCCCTCTTCTAGTTGTTCTCGCTTGTGTACTCTTACATGATTGACTATTGTCTGTCTACTTTTCTTTAAATTATTTTTTGTAATGGTAGATACACCATGCTGCTGTGCTTCATCTTAAAATAAATCTTAATAATTGACTTTTATTTCTGCATCTTCCCTTAGAACCCTTCCAAGTAAATTCATGGAAGATATTGTGGAGACAATCAAGAAGCACAGCATCTCAGCTTTGCTTATAATTGGAGGGTTTGAGGTAGGCTCAAAATGTCAGCACTAACATACTATTCATGTTATATACTGTACTTAGTTTGTGCACCAGTGTCGTTAACTGACGATGCCAGATCTCAAGCTCACAACGTTTGTTGTGGAAATGCTATTGTCGGTGAGCGACAATGGCGTGCAACCAAGTATAAATTAGTTTATGTGAATTTGGTCTTCAGTCTGCATCTGTGTGTTGACAGGCCTATGAGGGTGTGGTACAGTTGTCTGAAGCCAGGGGTCGTTTTGATGAGCTCTGCATCCCCATGTGTGTCATTCCTGCTACCATCAGCAACAACGTACCTGGGACTTACTTCAGTATCGGAGCGGACACTGCTGTCAACTCTGCCATGGAGGTGATCTCAAATTGACACAAAGATGGAACTTATAGAGCACATAACATGACATTTTCATTCTAGTTAAAAATGTAAATTTGTGTGCATCCTGTTAATAACGTCATGTCACTGTGATTGCCTCTCCAGGGATGTGACAAGATCAAGCAGTCAGCCAGTGGAACCAAGAGGCGTGTGTTCGTAGTGGAAACCATGGGAGGCTACTGTGGCTACTTGGCTACTAGCACTGGCATAGCAGTAGGTGCTGATGCAGCCTATATCTACGAAGAGCCTTTCAGCATCCGTGACCTTAAGGTGAGAATAAGTTTTTAGCTTTCTGTCACCGCACAGTGGCCCCTTTTCCACCAAAATAACTTTGGTTTTAGAACTGGTTACGTTCTAGATTCTTGGAACCTTGGTCCTTTCACTGAACTGGCAACCATTTTTTGGTTCCAGTTCTGAACCAACTTTTAGGTTTCTGAATAAATTCATTTTCAGTGGAAACACAGAACTGGTTCAATATTTGGCGGTGAAAAAATAACCGAACCGCTTCAATGGAAAAAGGGGCCTGTGTGGTGAGTTTGGCCCCGGCTGGCAATTCTCATGCACGGAGTAAGACTGACATTGGGACAAAATAGAAGCAGTTTGTCGACTCAAAGGCACGTAAAACATTTTTCAGAGTTACCTGTTCTCAGAGTGTTTTGCTCTTCACCGCGGCTTGTGACGTCATGTTGTAGTTCGGTGGCCACCTAACCACCGAAAATCCAGACTATGTATGAGCCTTTAGGAGACAGTGTTGCTAAAACAATCAATAGTTGTTTTCCAGTTCTTGATAAAACAAAGACCGAATTAAGCAATGAGTAATAAATAAATTCCTAAGCAGTCTAACATTAGTGCAATAATGGCTGATGGTGATGAGTAGTATTACAAGTGGGATGCAGCAACTGTAAGTCTATTTGTGTGACGTTTAAGAACAGCAAGACATTCTTCATCAGTTGATGCTGCTCTTTAATTACCATGCCCTTTTCCCAGACCAATGTGGAGCATTTAACAGAGAAGATGAAGAAAGATATCCAGCGAGGTCTGGTACTGAGGTACATAATGCCTTAATTCATATACATAGAGATCAACTGCTGAATGTTAACCCAATAATGATAATAATAATAATATATTAATGTCATTGGCACTATGTATCATCAGGAATGAAAAATGCCATGAGCACTACACTACTGAGTTCATCCACAAGCTGTATTCAGCGGAGGGCAAAGGCATATTTGACTGCAGAGTCAATGTGCTGGGACACCTTCAGCAGGTATGGAGCTATGTTTGGTTTGGTTTATGTGAAAGGGAAGCACATACACTCTGTGGCAGTTTTTGTTTTCCGTTTTTTTTTTTTAGGGAGGAGCACCTTCACCTTTTGATCGAAATTTGGGCACTAAGATGGGAGTGAAGGCGGTGAAATGGCTTTCTGAGCATTTGACTGGTAGGTGAATTATGTTTCTTTTCATAAATGTATGCTTGATGCAAAGATTATTTCTGAACTTTAATAATTACATTATTAAATCATTCTAAATGTTATGTTTGGTTCTTTCTCATCAGGGCGTGTGTTTACCAATTCACCAGCGACGGCATGTGTGCTTGGTCTTCAAAAGAAGGTTGTCTCGTTTATCCCTGTCACTGAACTGAAGGCTGAGACAGATTTTGAGTAAGAAATCAAAAGCTACATCCACTGTCGCTATCAAATGACCATATCAGTAATTCAGTATATATAGGTACTGTATTTTAATTTTAGATTAAGTAAGCACAATGGGTAAATAACTCCTGCCTTTGTTTATGCAGGCATCGGATGCCCAAAGTCCAGTGGTGGCTTGACATGCGGCCAATGCTTAAAATGTTAGCGAAATACCAAACCAGCTTCACTGAATACATCCCGGGAGAGATCGAACATGTCACTCGTCGGTCAATCAGCATCGACCCTGGGTTCTAGAGATTCAGGAACTACAGGAACTACGTTCTCTCCTTAAATAGCCCTTATCAATGAGCCCCTCCTGCCTGGTTCTATATAATAACTGACTGTGTTGTATTTGGTTTGTGCATATCTTATAGTATATGTGTACCTGAGAGATTAATGGCATTTTAAAGGAGCACTGCACTCAATCTTATTTTTTTTACACAACATTTTTATCCCACGATTTTGTAACCCATTTTTCACCCGTGTCAATTATCTAATGTGATTCTGGGCTCTACACACCCTCTACGAACCTGGGGAGAGCAACGGACTGACCTCATGCTTCCTTCATGCATGAGTGTCCAAGTTGCTCCTTTACACCTGACAGGGGGTAGTTACCCTGGTTGGACGTAGCACGTGGAAGGAACACGTTATTCCAACCAGTTCCTTCCCCCTCCCTCAGGTGCCCCGGCTGGCCAGGGGGAGGCAGTTCAGAGACCAGGATTACTGCATGTTCTTTGTGAAGGTACCTACTACCTACCCTAGGGGACACGGGGATAACATGCAAACTCCACACAGAAATCATCAATCATTTTTGTTGTTGCTACAGCAGTATAATATATATATTTTCAGTGATGATAATCACTTTGTTTTAGCTACTAATCAGATTTACTACTGTCCAGTATAACACTGAATGTTTCACATGAGGCTAAAAGCAATGTAAGCCAAAGAAACGTTTGACATAATGTTCCCAGTAATACATTTCTATGCATTATAAATTATACATATTAAAGAGTATTATTAGCACAATCTGAAAGGTTAAAATGTGAAAATGTATTACAATTGCACGGTGCACCTATATATTGCAAACACCACCTTTAACAAATGTAATTATTTAAATGTAATACTTTGGACATTAGTCCAAGATTGAATATGTATTTTAAAATTGTATAAATTAATCTGTTAGCTGGAATCCAAGATGATGAATCTGGAATCTAAATACAGTAATTTCCCTTGTGTTTGATGAATCACACCTTTAAGTAGGACTGTGTTGTTTTAAAGTAATGTCTCAATGGCAATAAATCTACAAAGTAAGAGATTAGTTGGAGCTGTCGGTGTCAATTGATGCAGAACATCCTTGATAGATCTTCAACTTGTACTAGTACTGTAGCTCATGTTTTGAAACCAGTTATTCTCTGAAATGTACATTTCAAATTACCATATTGATACTGAACAGTACATTTCACTAATATGCAGCTTATTACATTTTACGTGCAATCACCTCTATAATATGACACTGTCGCTACAACAACTTGAAGTAGAGTAAAGTAGATGTAATGTGAATGTTATGTCCTTGAGGTACATTTGACTACTGCATGTATGTCTAAAATAAAATAAAAACGTGTACAAAAGATTGTTTCAGAAAAGTATTTTATAAACCAATATAAATAGAACACTTCATTTAAAGTCATTTAAAAATGTAAACTGTAGAGGTTCAACTTCATTTTATGCCAAAAAGTAATAAAACATATATCGAGTTCTAATTGAAATATTTGTCAGTGTCCTCCCAGTAAGAATATTAATAGTGGGAACAGGTAATTAACATCTTACAAAAGCAGAAAGTTTGCATTTCTTTCTGTCGGATATTTTTTCTAGAAGTTGAATGAAAATGGGAAAGCATCTCCAGCAGGCTTTTCTTTGCTGCCTACAGTTGCCTCAGGACTCTTGGAAGCAAAAGAGAACTGGAAATCATCTTCAGATATCTCTGTTTGGTTGAATAGGAACCCTGAAACATTTACACACAGCATTTTGTTATATCGTCGCTGTCAGGTTGAAAACATTAAAAACAGTTCATTTTTTTATTCTTTTAAAAACATGCAAATAGTGAAAATAGCAGATTACAAGTTCACAATGCATCTTGTGAACTTGTTCATCGGCTATTTTCACTCCTTTTGTGTGACACTCATTGATCTATGAAAACCCACAAAAAGTTAAAATATGGAAATGAGAGGTTTCTGCCTGACAGAAATGACATCCATTATTTTCTATATTATATTGCTCTAATGTTTGTATATTTACCACTTGGGGATTTGGATTCAGAAGATTTCTGAAAAGAGAGATAAACACTGACTTCAGAAATGTATATACATTAGAATAAGAAAAATAATAAGAAAGACATTTAGCAAGTTATAATGTTAGAAATGTATGGTATTGGCACCTTGTTGCTGAAATATGAGCTGGTGAAAGTGAAAGGTGAGTCCTGTAAGGAAGGAGTTAACAGTATACATATATTAGTACAATATGACCTACTCAATTAGTACATATATTGTTATTAAATTGAAAGCTGATCCAGTTAGTTTCCTCACCTCCTCCTGTGCAGAACCCATGTCAAACCCAAATCCAGAAAAGCTTGGGGTGCTGGTATCGGGGTTCATGGAGAACATGGAGAAAGCAGGAGACTTGGGATCAGAGGTCCCTTGACTTGGGGAACTGCCAGGGCTACTGCTAAATTGAGTTATCACACACTGTTAGTGACAAGTGACTGGCATTCACCCCCTCAGCTGAGTTCTATTACTTTAGCTTACTGAATAAGCAACACAAACACGTCAAAGGCCTTACTTGAGTGAAAAGGTCGGAGTTGAGGGCACAACTTTCATTCTTGTTGGCGGGGTCTGACAATTGACACTTGGAGGTGAAGATGGAGGAAAAGCTGTGGCGCCATCCTTTTCCTCGTCTGTAGAAAACTCCACCTGCTCCTCTTCCATAGTGAATGTCTCATCTCTCCCTTTGTCCCCGGCATCCTCTGTCTCTGACATGACGGAATGTTCCTCCTGATCAAGAAAACACCTTGAGAGAACATACCTGGGAGAGGAAATGTCTCCAAAAAACAGTATCAACAAAAAGGAGTGTCATGGTAATGGTCAAATCATTATAGTTATCTGACTCTCTGAAACAATTTCAAATTAAATTAAGCTCTATCTGAATTTATACAGTTAATTAAAAAAAACAAGCACAAGACCTCATCCACTGGTCCACAACCCTGGTTCTGATCGGCAATTGGCATCTGCTTGGAGTGCTGCAATTGTTCTGAAGGAATAACATGACTTACTGTAAGGTTTCCTGGACAATAGACTTAAACACACCAGACCAAAAAGACTATGGGAAACTTGCACAGTAAAATTCATGTCCAACTTACTAAGATTGTACATACCAGCTGACTCTTGTCTAACCCACAGTTTGTGGCTTTCTTCTTGTGGTGCAGGAGGGTAAGAAGGAGCATCCTCTTCCATGTTTCTCTCCTGGGTCTCTCCTGTGTTTACTTCCCCAGACAAGGTATGAACATCCTGCAAATTCTGTTCAAAGTGAACCAAAGAAGGCACTTAAATATAACAAATCTTCTGCATACAATATAAACTGAATATGACTGAATACCTTTGTGTGGATGAGATGAATAGAGGAGATGTCTATGGAAGACGTAATGTCCTCTGTCAGATTATCTACCGGTAACTGCTTCTCTGTCTCGGTCAGCTGGCCAGAGACACTAAAGGGAAAACAATCAATTACAGAGAAATACTGCTCAAGTCAGCACTGATCATGTCATTACTAAGTGTTTTCAAAAGTATACCTCTCTGGTGTGTTCCCAGTGGAAGAAGAATTCACTGCTTGACCTGCAGTCAAAAATTCAATGTGCAATAAATGCAATAAATCTTGAAATAACATTATGCAAATTATTAGGATGTTATAAAAGAAAGTGTATTACCAATATTTGCCATCTCTTTCTGTTTCATTGTCATTTCATCTTCAAGATCCTTAATGCGACACTCAATTTCCTCTTTTTCAGCCTGTATTGTGATGAGTTTTTTAGCAAGGGGGTTCTGGCAATAATGTTCCTTGTGTTGCTGTAACACTTTCTTGTAGCTTGCAAATCGTTCTTCGTGCACGCACCTGTTTTGATCAAAATTAAAAACAGTTGGCTGAATAATAATAATAAATAATCTGCCTAACAATGATTTCACTGCCCACAGCCCTCCTATGAGACACAGACCGAAAATGTGTGGTATTTTATCATGAAAATTAGTGATGATGACCAATTATTATATGAAGGTAAATTGAAAAGTGGTCCTTTAATTCTCTTAATTTCATGTCCAAATTTAACATGGCACCCAGCCACCACTGAACTTACATGTCTTGGTTATAGTTGTCCCGACGTGTGTCTAGTTCTGCCTTGAGTGTCTTCTCATACTGAAGAAGTAGGCTGTTCGTTTTCTTCATGCTGGACAGATAATTGATATACTTTTATTAACAAACAACTACAATATAGCGGTACTGAATGTTATAACTTATAACCATCCTTGCATAATCTACATTATTTGAATTACTCATCCATACCTTTTTGTACTGTCTTTGATATATTTCACAGTGTTTTGTTTTGGAGTGATTTCTCCCTCAAGTGTCTGGATACTTATTTTGGTTGTTTCGATGTGGGATTTCTTCTCTGCTATGTCAGCTCTGCAAACTGTTCATGTTATTGAATGCAGATAATGTTATTGAAGGTTTAACAACTGAACTGAATAATAAGCATAACTTGTTGACCAGGGTCACGAGACGTTATTGAGTAGCCTATTTATGGCAAACTATTGCCTACCCTGGCAATTCTAGTGTGGACACTGACAGGTATCTGACTTACTTTTAATTTGTTGGTTCATCTCATCCTTCTTTTGAGCAAGCCCTCTAGTTTGAAGAGCTAGACCATTGAGAAACAACAGATGAAATGAGAAAAATGTGTTATCTGTATTCGCTAGCAAAGTATTTTAGTTTGTGTTGGCTAAAGCTAACAATGGGGGGAAAAACAAAAATATATATATCTTACCTAACTGAAACATGAGGCTATCAAGTGACTTCTGGTCATCCATTTTTCGACTGACGTTGACAATTGACTATAAAAGAACAGGACTAACTTACTAGTAATACGAGTACAACATTTATCCACCCACGCTTGTGAACAGTTGTCATGCTAATATCAACAGCCAACAAACACGGTTAATTTGTCAATGTGTCAATTAGTTTAGATCTTAATCGGTAGAGGGCGCCCGGGGAAGGCCGGGGAAGTCAAAGTCAACAGTGAAGGATCTGCTCACTAGACGCTGCCGAAGGAAACGCTCTACCGTACGTGGAAACAATGAACGGAAAACTTTGATAATCATAACTAATTATTATGCCATTTTGCAGTCTCATATCATTAATCAAATCAAAAAAATAAATAATAATACAATAATTTTGACAGTAAACACCAGGCAGCCACTAATAACAGTACCGTGGTCTGATGGAAAAGCCTGCTATGGCGCGAGGAAACGGTTTGACAGATGAGGTGGGTTAGGGGCGTGTTTAGACCGGGAGGGGGGGGGGAGACTAGTGCTATTCTGGAATACAGTTTGCGGAGCGCATCTGTATCTGCTGTACTCTATGGCTGTGCCTGGCTGCTGCTCACCCCGAATGTGTGTCAAACAAATAGAACAATAATACAGCCGCTGCCGACGATTTAGGTGCTGATCTAGTTGTGTATCCAATCTCAACTGATTTGAGGTAAGCTTCTGTTTTGCGATTTTAGATCCAGTTTTTGCATTCGTCGCTGGGGTCTAATAGACAAAAGAGCGGACATGGGTGTGATTTAAAGGGTGGGGATCAGCTGTGTAGACCGGGCTACATTGTGGATATCCCCTAGCCTTTGGAAAATCCGCCTAAAAGCAGCTAGCCTTTTCTCCACAATGTACAAGTTATAGGTCTACCGTAATAATGATTTAATTCCTAAAGCGGCAGGCCGGATTTTCGTGATGGTTGATAATATGGGTGTTGGCAGTGTGCAAGGACAGGAGGATATTTATTTAATAAGCTATAGGCCAATATATATACTTTTTATTTATTTTTGCAGAACTGATAACTACGTTTAAGTTTTGTATGTTTTTGATGCAAAATATTTTAACAGCATTCTTCCTCAGAGTCAGTTCAGTTGCCTTATTACAGATACATTACAGCTAAGCTAGCCTAGAGAGAACGGTTTAGCTTGACTATCACATGCTGCTATGGCTCATTCAAAATCCAGACATGGACTATAGAAAGAACACAATTATTTTCAGTATCAGACTGCTATCCTGCCCTGTTCAAACGATTAACTCTACTCTCTCTTCTCTCTCTCTCTCTCTCTCTCTCTCTCTCTCTCTGTCTAACACACAGCACACACACACACACACACACACACACACACATACTGCACACTCAATGTACAGTAACAGCATAGTGTTCCTTGTAGATTTCCTTACAATGGATGGCAGCAGTCTGTCCTGTCCAAGAAATCACTATTAGTTTCCATATAATTCCTTAACAGTAAAAGAGCAGAAGGCACTCTGCTAGGTGAGACCATGGCCCAAGTAGAGGAACCACAGACTGAAGGAGCGAGCAGCCCCCAGATGACCTCCTTGAGGTCTGACATATCAGGAAGCCATGCAGAGGAAGGAGAGGTGGGACCTGCCATGAGGAGGAAGAGAAAGAAGAAGAAAGAGCTTCGCCCGGAGTCCATCATTGTTTACCGCTCCGACATGGAAAGAGCACCTGGAGAGGAACAAGGGGGTGAGGAAGGTGCAGAGAGAAATGCTGAAGAGGGTGCACATTTTCTTTCTACACCAACAGACGAAGGTGAGAAGACAGTGTCTTTGTTTTTTACTTCAACTGCGTCAGATTCAGTGAAACTCGGGTAAAAACAGTTAATAAGATAGTGCCAGTGTAATGGTTCATTCAATTTAACAATTCTTCATTTTGACATACTACACCTGACCTGACACTGCACAAATTGATTTTCTGATGTTATGAGCAGAGTTGTGAATGTTGTGTCCGTTTGTCATTTATCTTGTGATTGTTTTTTAATCTGAAACTGATATGAATAGGTCTTCCAAACTTCCCCTCAAAAATGACAATGAAAACATTTGCTTCTGTGCAAAATTGAACACATAAAGGCTTAGGATAAATACATAGCTGTGGCCATTGGGTTGATATGCAGTCTCCTTTTTGTGTTCAAGTTTTTGCAATTCATGCAAATTATTCATTATTGTGCATAATAAACAGAATTTATTTTAATAGTGCATGTCATTTGATTTGTTAACAGGGTCAGGGTGGAATCTACCTCCAGACAGTAGATACGTGACCTTGACAGGTACCATCACCCGGGGTAAGAAGAAAGGTCAAATGGTCGACATCCATGTCACACTGACAGGAAAGGAACTCAGGGAACTGGCCAAGTCAAAGGAACGACTTGACGCTGAATGTGAGGCAGGGGACAGTGGCAAGTGTACGTGTGGCTTTGGCATGTGCCAAGGCCCACATGTTGTTATATGGAGCCTTTCCTGTGCTCCCTTGGTTTTTCTGCTCTCTTTCATCACCTCCTTCTACTACGGGACCCTCACGTGGTACAACGTCTTCTTGGTTTACAATGAGGAGCGGACATTTTGGCACAAGATCACTGTGTGTCCCTTCCTCATCATCTTCTACCCCATGCTCATCATGCCCATGGCTCTGTCACTGGCTCTGTACTCTGCTGTAGTGCAGGTGTCCTGGGCATTCGGTGAGTGGTGGCAGGTTGTACGAGACCTGGAGAAAGGCTTCTGTGGCTGGGCGTGTGGGAAACTAGGCCTGGAGGACTGCTCCCCCTATAGCATTGTGGAGCTGCTGGACTCCGACACTATCTCTGGGACTCTGCAGAGCAAGGCCCCTAGTGAATTCGCTCAGACTTCCTCAGTGTAAAAACAGGCTGTATATGTCCAGGGCACACATGGATCCAGACCTGGGTCAAATAGTATTTTGATTTGCTTTAAAGACTTGTTTAAAGCTACCTCCAGTACCTACATTTGTGCATACGTGACTGCCACGTAGGACAAGACCAGTACAGGACATTATTTGAAAGCTGCTTTAACACACTGTGATGGACAACTTGCTTGACACCGACCAAATTACCCTAAAGTTCCAAGCATTTTAAAGATAAAGCAAAGATTAGCAAGTACCATCTCTCGCCACTCTCCAGCCTTTCCAGTCTATCACTGTTGCTATCAAAAATAAAGCAGGGAAAAAAGTACTACCTGAGCCAGGTCTGTATGAGTATCAGGCTTCTCTGAGTCAGGGTCAATTATGTATGGCATTTTTGTTTGACTTTGAGGTTATAGTTTATTACACATGTTTCTATATATACAATGGTCATTGATTTTCCTAGAATAGCAATCCTACTCAGAAATTATTGATAACATATGGGCCTTGTCTTTTCTCCAGTTCCTGTGTTAGGATTTGGGTGCATCTTGGACACAAATGGAAATACCTCTCTTATGTAAATATACTTATTTTGTGTGTGATGTCTATATTGTACACTGTAATCATGACTTTTTAATGGAAATTGCAAGTGTTTTAACATCTAAGTGAAGTGATTATTATTGGTATTATGCATTGAAGTCGTATTTTAAGCCATAGTCACTATAAGCTGATGAATCAGAGATTTTGTGGCAAATTTCTGTGTTCTCACATATTTACTACACCAGCAGAACAGGTTTGGATTATTGAACCACTCACAATTATGGTCCAAACTCAAATGAAATCAAGACATCTGTGTATTTGCACCAGAACATACATTTGACATGTTCTTTTAATGTACTTTAATTTATTTTTTAATACATTTCAGTTGGGTAAACTAGCTCAAATGTATGTACTGTAGATGGGTGTTTAGTATAGTTCGAGACTTGATAAAATGTATGGTAAACAACTGATATCTTCTTATTTGAGAGACGTGTTCACATACTATAAACTGACATGATAAAGACCATGACAAAAAAGGACTTAAAAAGTTTGATGTTAGGTAATAAAGATATTTTTAGAGTTAAATAAAAACTGGATTTTATTGGTTGAAAGTTAACATACCGTATTTCATATTTTGGACAACTTTGTGTGAAGCAATTCTATATATTTTAAAATACTGTATGACAATTCAAAGCATGACTTAGTACTTGTACATATGGGATGCTTTTTGTACTTTGTATTTTGCTTCTAGATGATGCAATGCAAAGAGATACATATAAAATTGAAATAAACACTCTCCACATGAAATGATGTGTGATGTACTGTCTTCATTGACGCTTCATTATTCAGAGAAATATTGTATGTATTATCACACAAAAACACGACAATACTTGTCTAGACAAACATTAAAAACGCCATTGACAATGGACAGAGATTAATGTTTGTTTTGTCTCCAACACAAACATTAAATGCCATTAACAATTAACAGAGTTTAATGTTTGTTTTGTATGTCACTGAGCAAATTGGCATATGCATGTCAGAGGAAAACCTCTGCCAATATAGGGACCACGATTCTTATAAACTGCTATTTTGTGATGTTAAATTGATGTATTGTTGATACACTTCACATGGGTGTACTTTGTTTATGTTTAGTTGTATTGTTTTGAATTCATACATTTAGAGTAGACCACCAATTTTAACGACAAGCCGAGAGACTACTGATGAAAATGATCTTATATAGATAGCTAACTGGTACATTTACGTTGATGTCAAAACAGAAATGTTGATTGATTTGCATTGTCCCCTGATTTAAAAAAAGACTATCAAGGGCAATAAATAAATAAGAATTACCTACAGTATCAGTTTTGTCCTACAGGCACTGTTTTGTATCAATTTATATGTTTATGATGAAAAATGAACTGCCATTTGCAGACAGTGATCATTCATGAAAACATGAGCATGCATTTATAGTGCAGTCAGCACACTCTGCACACATAATTCATTGTGACCACTGGAGGGCGTTTTAACCTACCTTTTCTATCTCTTTTTTGCTTTTACTTTTTTACTTTCAGTAGAAATGAACAGTATTTTGATGAACAAACTAGCAACGTATTCGTACAGCACGCATGCATGACTGTTAACTACTCTGATCAAACAACAATAAAATGTGTCTGGTGACGCGAGATTACAACGGAACTAGGAACCTTTTGTTAGTTATCATTTCTCCGGAGTCATAACAAAGTGACACGCTAAATAGGAAGAAAGAAGAAAGAAAGAGGGAAAGAGAAACCATGGCACGAGCAGCTAAGGTATTTTACATCACGCTACGCTGTAAACACAATATTTTATTGAATTATTAATTTGGTTTCCGAAGTGATTAAACTGTTTTACGAGACAAGCAGATAGTTGTATTATTGTTGCATACATGACATGTAGCTTGTATCATCATTGGTGAATTCTGTAATGCATTTACTATGTTAAATGTATTCTAATGTAATTTTTTTTAAATAATAATCTGACTGGACTCTTGGAAGATTAGCCGATAGACTAAAAATAAAATTCGGGCATGTAGCGACATGTTCAGCTGAACGGTGGAGCGGACAGTGGACACAGACTGTCACGCCCCCTATTGAGTACCATAAACAAGCAGCGCTGCAAGCTAATCTCACCATTTAATTGGCATTTATCCCTATGCGTTTGATTTACCAGATAATCCGTTCTAATAAATGTAGAGCACCATATGCAATATCTTATTCTTGTTAACCTCGGTCCTCGCGTCACCAGGCTTTCCACATCGGAGGAAATATTCTTTCCCCATCGAAATGAAATATTATTTGTTCCCCTCTTGCAGGCAGCTTTGGTGCTGTGCATGGATGTGGGGTTTTCCATGTCCAACTCTGCTCAAGGCCAAGAATCTCCTTTTGATGCAGCCAAAAAAATCATTCAGAAATTTGTTCAGCGTCAGGTAGTCTGCATGCCTATTCTTGTTTTGAAAAAATAAATAAATAAAAGTACTACATTTGTTTTGGTATAAATTTTCCTACCCAGCATACTGTTACTGTACAATGAAGATGAAACTTTGTTCCCCCCCAGGTTTTTGCTGAGACAAAGGATGAATTGGCTCTGGTTCTTTTTGGTACCGATGCTACCAATAACAAACTAGCAACTAGTGGCCAGTACCAAAATATCACTGTACATCGCAACCTGACGATACCTGATTTTGAGCTTCTGGAGGAAATTCAGAATCAGATCCAGCCTGAAAGTCAACAAAGTGATTGTATCCTTTCTCAAATCACTCACTTTCAGTAGACTGAGCTAATGGACATTCACACAAAAACATTTCTAGGGTGTTTGAATGTAGATGTCATGTAGATGATGGAATTATCATTGAAATCACTCACCCTCATTCTTATGTTATTTTTGTTATATGTTCAGATGTGTGTTGTCACTGTTGTGTAATTAAAGTAGAATTCTGAATTTTATTGCAGACTTGAGAAATTCCAAATGTGTACACAATACATCCCTTAAATTTTGTTCACCAGGGATCGATGCTCTTGTTGTTTGCATGGATCTTCTTCAGGGAGAATCACAGTAAGATTCTGAAATCACTGATCAAGAATTTGCATGGGACGATTGGGCACCCACTTTGTCAAATTCTATACCAGAATGCTCGCTCCTTAACCCATTCTGGGAGGGAACCCATTTTGGTGTTTTACCCACTCAGATCGGGAACCCATATTTGGCTTCTGTACAGTATGTACAGTATTCAAAAATGTAAACATTTTGATTCTGCTATATAAATATTTGAAGTTTTTCAGAAACCTTAGGTCAGGATTTACAGGCGTTTTTAGAATCGGCCTCAGGCCTATCCCCCGGGTCAAATCCGGCGCCCTCGGAATAGTCACCTCCTGTTATTCCTAAACGTAACCTCAGTAAAACTATGCCTAAACCTAACCATATTCCTAAATGTAACATAACCTCAGTTAAACTACTGTATGCCTAAACCTATCCTTGTTCCTAAACTTACTGTAACCTCAGTAAAACTATGGCTACCCCTAAACTTATTCCTAACCTCAAGGTTCAAGGTTGTACTTTATTGTTGCCTCTTATGTACAGGTACATAAGAGTAAGACTTATTTTAGTTTGGCTTCCTTCAGACAATGCAGCAGATAACAACGACAGCAAAATGGGGGGGGGGGGGGGGGATCAATCACTGATGTGTTAAAGTTAGGCTGTCCGCACCTTAATCTCAGTAAAACGAATACAAGAACTCCTGTGGAAGAGCAGTCAGCGGAAAGAAATGGGGACGAGTGTGTTTTGGGGCCAACATTCTGGTTACTGTCAAATGGAGTGAAGTCATTACATTTTCTTTCCTTTCAGAGTGAAAAAGTTGGACCGACTCAACATTGCCGTTCTGACAGACCTCAGCACCCATGCCAACCATGACCAGCTGGAGGTTATCGTTCAAAATCTGTCAAAAGATGACATCAACCTGCAGTTCTTGTAAGACTCAGACAGACACTTATCTTGAAGCAAACATATTTTAGTCAACATACTCTATTCCAACCCACCATGGTTGATTCACGAAGACTACCGGTATTATTGTTGTTATTTATATAACAGAAGTATTATTTAGATATTGACCCAGATCAATTATTGTGTGTGAACTATATTCAGCACAGTTGCACAAATTAGTCTATACTTTTTGTAGTGAACTGAATACTACAAAAATATTTAAATAAAACTATGTAAGTGGTCTATAATCACCAGATTAAATTCTAAATACAAATCTTTTAAATCCTCAAATCTGCTGATGTCACCCTTTAACATTTCCTTTTTCAGTTTACCTTTCCCAGTGGAAGGCAATGATGGTAAAGAAGGCGAAGATGGGGACAGTAGTGGATCCAGTCATGCAGGCAGAGGCAAAGGGTTGTCCAGTGAACAGCAGCGCGGCCTGCAGTTGGTCAAAGAGATCATGCTGGGTCTGGATGACGTAGACGGCTTGGATGAAGTTTACTCCTTCAGGTTGGGAGCCAGTCACGACTCTTAATCCAGCTATATGTCTTCCAGAATGCATTTATTCAGCCTCTCAATCTCTTATCTCAAGTCAAACATGCCAAAACATCAAATAAAACAGAGTTATCATGGAAGGACAGTATTGATTTTTACAGTATGGTATTGTTATCTTATAACGTTATTGAATGTTATCCATGTGACTGACTTGTTGCAGCGGTGCGATTGAGAAGCTGTCCATGTTCAAGTGTATTGAGAAGAAACCTATGGCCTGGCCCTGTATGCTCACCATCGGCGGCTCACTGTCTATCCGCATTGTGGGATACAAAGCAGTAAGTTGACTGAAGTATATGGAATAATTTCTGTGTATCTGAACTTGTATGGTAATTATGTACACTGTGCTACACTATGACATATATTTCAACATGGCCTTTAGTTTTTTAGCATATTGTAATTATTGGCACATTAGTAGTAGCACTCTTTAAACCTCCTAAGCCCTATATACTGTACTTCATCATGTTGGATCTACAAGCTCACGTGAGCTTGTAGATGGCAAAATAATTGTTTACATACTTTGAGAGAGAGAGAGACGTGGGTGGATCGATGTCCATCAGAAAGCTGGGATAGTCAATAGTGAAAGATGCATGTTTGCACCATAGTAGAAAAAGAATGCTCTTTTCACAAGATCCATTCAAAGTGGTGAAGTAATAGTACAGTAATAGCAAAAGAATACTCTTTTCTTTGACAAGATCCACGGTTATCTTATGAAGAGCCACTGTGTCTCCTGAAGGTAACAAGTGAGAAGCCCAAGAAGGGCTGGACTATAGTGGATGCTCAGTCTCACAGCAAAGAAGATGTGAGGAGAGAAACCGTGTTCTGTCGGGACGACGACAATGAGACTGAGGTGCCGAGCGAAGACACCATTCAAGGTGAGAATGTGCTTGCTTAACCAATAAGCCAATTCTACAAACGTTTTCTGAAAAAGTATGTTGCTATATCAGTGGTTCCCAAACCTTTTCATGTCAAGGATGTTCGCTTTAAAAATATATATTCAAAGATTTGCACAATTTTCGTACTTACTTTTTTTTCCTTTAATAGCTGGTTTTCATAAGTTCATTACAGACACCCACACACAGACTTCACGCAAGCATATCACACACATATCAGTTCCAAACACATGATCTAGTGACATTTTCTCTTTTATTCCCTGTATTCAGGATTCCGCTATGGGAGCGACATTGTTCCCTTCTCCAAAGTAGACCAGGATCAGATGAAATACAAGCATGATGGGAAATGTTTTTCTGTCTTGGGATTTGCCAAACAGAACCTGGTATTATACTTCCTCTGTTTCTGTCATTCTGTATGACCATTTAAGAATATTAATGTCATTTGAAAGATACATGAATTGACAGTCGTGTGACACTGATGTGTTATCTCTGCCAGAATATCATACATTTGCCTCATACTACTAGTATATTTCTTTAATATCTTTTCAAATCGGTCAACAACAATATTGACATACAAAATAAAAATAAACGCAGAGTAATCGTCCCTAAGGGCTATTGGATACGCATGCTGTGAGACTACGGATCGCAACCAGTCAATATGGCACCTGTTGTGCTGAATCGATGATGTCAAATGCGTAGTTTGATGACATGAAAAGATGTTTGACATCGTTTTGCAACATTTCACAGAGAAATACAATGAAGAGACATTTCTTTTGCTACCCTGTATTATTCATCAACTTGCATCAGAACGATTTCAGCTTGAAAGGTTTTTCTCCCTCTGTGTAGAGAGCTCGAAGTTGTACAATGTACAAGTCATGATCAAACTACTCCCTCATGGATCTAGGTAGAAATTGAACTGCACACATCACTTATTATTATTATTGTTAAGGGATACCTCCCGGTGGAGATTTGTGCTCTACGGTGCACAGCTTTGTAGTTCACTCCATTAGATGTGAATTATCGTTTACATGTGCATATAACTCCTCTGCTGTGCTGACACTTTGATCTGTATCTGCAGGTCCATCGGCATCAGTTCATGGGAAACCAGGTTCTCAAAGTATTTGCAGCCGTGGATGATGAGGTCTGAACAAAGGAACTGGTATACACTTCAAAATACTAAATTAACAGCAGGTCAACATGGATCAACAACCAAACATATTCTCTGTGTTGAGCAGCATGCAGGAGTGGCTCTGTCGGCTCTTATCCGGGCGCTGGATGAACTCAACATGGTGGCTATTGTCCGTTACGCCTATGCCCGGAACACTAACCCTCAAGTAGGAGCAGCCTTCCCTTGCATCAAGGAGAAGTACGAGGTGAGGTGACTACAAAATGTAATGCCTTTTTATATTCCGTTTTCAGAAGAATATGAAGCAAAATAATTTGTATGCGCTTACAGAGTAATGGAGAAATAACTCTTGTCCTTTTGTGTTTTACAGTGTCTCATTTACGTTCAGCTGCCCTTCATGGAAGATCTCAGGCAGTTCACATTTCCCTCTTTGGAAAAAAACAAGAAGTTCAACCCGTCAGGTATTAATATTGCTCTAAGTAACACTACAATATATACTAGTAAACTGTGCTTCATAGTTGTACATCTTGGTTGAGGGACAGAAACATTGACTTTTGTGTGCTTTGTGATGCTGCCAGAGGCTCAGCTGTCTGCAGTGGACTCTCTGATTGACTCCATGATGCTGGTAGAAGATGATGAGAACGGAAAGAAGGAGGATTTGTTCAAAGTCAACCATATTCCCAACCCTGCCCACCAGAGGCTCTTCCAGGTACTACAACATAGGTGGTATGGAAGAGGATGCAGCACTGTACTGTAGTGCTTTGTTTGGGAATGTGGTCCATCAGTCCACCCGGAAATTGTAAATGTTTATGATTCTTTTTTCTTTTTAAGTTAAAAAAAAAAAGTTTTTGTTTAGGTTATTGACGTCCACTGATGTTTTCATTCATCACCAAACAGTAAATCACTCGATATCAGACAGAACAAAAATATTTCATGTACCGTACTGTAATTTCTCTGGTATTGCAATTATGCAGAAAATGGCACACTTTTCTTATATTGTTTCTTGGAATCTAATTACTTGACCACTTAGCTTTTTCTTGGTTGACTATCATTCGTGCAACATATTATATTATATTATAATACCGGTATATAAATATAATATAATATTATATATAGCTTATTATTATACATTGCAATTTGTAATTCTCTCTAGATAAGCATGTTGTGAAATACCTAAATGTAAAAATTGTTTGACACCCACAAGATTTATTTCTTCTTGAATAATCCCAGAAAGTCAACCATTTATGAAATGTCGAATTTCTTGTCTTTCTCATCTTTATAAATCTTATTCTGGTACTTTGCCCATTTGACTGCAATTTCTGCAACTGATCTCCCCAACCCTTCCATCTCTGTCCCTCAGTGTCTGCACCATCGGGCAGTGAACCCTAGCACGCCGTTGCCCTCCATAGAGCCATGGCTGAAGGCCATTCTGGAGCCACCCAAGGCCATCAGTGCGTCCTGCAAGGCTCCACTGGAGGAGATGAAAAAGCTGTTCCCGCTGAAGGAGGTAGAGAAGAAGAAGCAGTTGAAGACCAGCGCTCAGATTTTTGGCCAAGGGTATGTCTGGCCTGAATCCAAACGGGAAGTGGGTGGGCTGGGAGGCCATCAGTAGGTCATGTAAGAAATATGTACCAAATATGTGGCCAAAAGCAACAAAAGCTTAAAAGTGAATGATTGTTTTGAAGACAAATTCTTAAGGCAAAAGGGCCCCTTTTTAGTAGCTTTTTTTAGATTGTTTTTTGTGTATTTACAGTAGTAATTAATTGTAATCTATTTGTTTTACAGAGAGGCTGTGGGGATTTTTTTTAACTACCTAGTGGGTCACTACGTCTCGTCACGTGCACTTGCACACGCTCGCCCATACACAGATGTTTAGAACCTTAAATATGTAATAATTAGTATTAATTATTAACCTACAATATATATTGAATTGTATTCTTTTTACTTGCATAATCAGGATACTTTATAGTTATTACATTGTCATTATCAGGTGTTGACACTAAGGGTTGCACACCTGTCCCTGGCAGGTAAATCATACTTCCAGGCTAGTGGAGTTTGCTTTCTGGTTGCCCGACCAAGTGCTCATTTGAAAGGGGACACAACCATCTATAAACACAACATGAGTTGAGAAAGTGGCCAGAGCACTCTTCTTGTCTGTGAATGTAAAAGAAGACTGTTGACCTATAATGTGTTGTTTTCACTGTTGCTACTCTTAGAAATGGTGTGAACCCATAGTCATATTCATAGCTATGTAGGTATTTGATCAAACAATTGGGGTATGACAATTTTTTTATCTCACAGCCTCAGAAAATATAAAGTGTTAAATTTAATTCAAATGTTGCCTATAATCTTTTAATGGAAGATTTACTTTTCGGGCAAGTGGGCATGACCTTTGGGCAAGTAGAACATCACCTGTACTTGCCCGATGGGCAAGTGCCTCTGAGACCTTAGTGTCAACCCCTGATTATGTATTTACCTTGCAGAGCTCTGTAAATTTAGTTCATGAATGCATCAGCCACTGTTACCCAAACGTTCAAATCCTTTTCCATAATATAATTTTTAAAAAGTGACTTTAATTTATAGTAGATTCATGACACATGCAGTGAAATATCTCAAGCCTTTTTTTATTTAATTTCCATGAAATTCAAAAATACAGTATCTCAAAGGTCTAATGTACCTGTAATTAATAACTTAAATCACAATAATAGTAATGACATTTTGTCATATTCCTTACATCTTGAACATGTTTATGTTTACAGTACGAATAGTAAAGGGTCTGGAGTTTCTGAAGTGTACACTGATCCTTTCACTCTATAGCTCTGAAGAGCCTGACTCCAAGAAGGCAAAGTTGGATGAGGAAGAGGAGGAATTCAATTTGGCTGACATCAGTGAAGGCACTGCCACTTCGGTGAGATACATATGGTCATATATCAATAGTCCTAAATAGATACACTATACTGTATAGTGTATAGTTTAAAATGTATTGGAAAATAATGAAAACATCATTGCATAACCGTGTGAATTATGTTTCTGATTAAAGAGGACCGCTCTAAAGCCCAAACCACACCAAAGGGTCGGGTTTTACGTTTTTTTAAGGTCAACCACACCAATGCAACTCAATGAGTTGCATTGGTGTGGTTTACCTTTAAAAAAAAGTCCCGACCCAACCCTAGCTCTAAGGACTTTGTTGCTCTCGACTTCCTGCCGCCACATGAAGACTGATTTTGCTGCTCACCAATACAAAGATGGTTTTGTGGAGGCAAAAGCATACTTTCCCTACTTTCCTACTTTCACCACACAATGCACTTTTTGGCCAGACATTTTTTTTTACCGGAAGAAAAAAAATATTAGTTACACCACTGTGCCCTCTACAGATATTGTCAATAGAAAATCCCATTGACTAGATTCTTAAGGCTATGGACCAGAGCTAGCTCTAAGATAACAGAAGGATTTCCTCTATAATTTACATGTAAAGGAGAATGCTTTCATCTTTTATGACTTGAGTCTCAACCATTACTCAATGCTACACTAGGTGGGTAGCGTGGATCCAGTCAGAGACTTCCGTTCTTTAATTAAGCAGAAGACACTTCTTTTTGGAGAAGGTTAGTTTTGTGTGTGTGTTAATCAAGTATCTTACTTAATATTTTGTTTGCCTTTTGAAATACTATAAGTCATGTTCAGCCCCATCAATACTGCTTTTATTTTCTCTTTGTTTCATCCGTGATAACCCATGTGTCTTTCCCAGTCTGTCAGCAACTAACTCAAAGGATAGAGCAGTTGCTTAGCAACAAGAACACGCACTACTTCATGAAATGCATCAACTGTATCCAGACCTTTAGAGAGCAGTCTATTAAGGTAAATAAATAAACTGTCTTGTCTGTTTGGAGAAGCATTGTGAATCTAATGTTGATATTCAAACCGCATAGTATGAGTCAACTTGAAAAGATTAGAGTCTGTTTAGTGTCTCTTGTGTCTGTTTAGTGTCTCGTGTGTGTGTGTGTGTGTGTGTGTGTGTGTGTGTGTGTGTGTGCGCGCACCGTCTGCGCGTAATTTTTAGAATGTTGTGTGAGCAGAATCATAAATGTGTCACTGAATTTATATTTTTATAATTCCAGCTGGAGAATGCTGCTTTGTTCAATAGCTACCTACAGTCCCTGAAGAGGAGCATTCCAGACAGGGGCCTACAGGACTTCTGGGATCTCCTTGTTCAAGGTACGATAAGGCCCTGGTTATAGGATTTCCTCTACTCAAATTCTCACACACCCACGAATATGACTTGACATTTCCGTCCAGTGTGTTTTATGCCAGATTTGGGGAGTTAAGACAGAGTGCATGTTTGCAAACTAATCTCGTCCTGCCCAGATGAGATTAGTTTTACTGGATAAGGTGAAGTAACGTGATTCACTGATATTTGTGATTATTATGGGGCTAATATTTTCCATGGGAGGTAAGGGGGGGGGGGGGGGGGGGTTATTTCTTGGAGAAATAACACCTGTTTTTCAACAAACTCCCACATTCTCTGTCAGTTCCAGTGCTATTCGAATTAATTTTGACACAAATTACGCATACTTCACATACAGTAAACGCCTCCCCTTTCCATCCTCATTTTGGGGAGTGATATTGTATCGGTAATTATAGATTATTAATTGGGTTATTCAGTGAGATTTCCCATTTGCAGGGTAAAGAATGCCATCACACAAACCCCTACCGAGACTGTAGACATGGTTGTAATTTTACCCGTTTGTTTTGTCAGGACACCAAAACACTTTATTTTGGTGATGTTAACAGATATAAATTAGTTTCTTGTGACAGGGCACCAAAACACTTTATTTTGAGATGTTAACAGATATAAATTAGTTGCTTGTGACGGGGAACAATAAGTAAATTTCTTTCTTCTTAGATAGTTTGTGCATTGGTAGCTTGCTGCTGTTTTAGAGCTAAATCAGCTGTTTTCCTGGCCTGAAATGAAATTGTTGGCACAAGTCATTACATGCGGTGTTTGCTCACTGTGTCCTGAACCTTTCATTTGACCTGTTGTGACAGATGCCATAACTCTCATCAGCAAGGACGAGGTCGAGGCAAGCACTACATCCAAAGAGGATGCAGCTCAGGTAACTTGAAAAAGCTCCTACTTGAAGAAGCTACACACACCCCCCCCCCCCCCCCCACACCAAAATGGCTCACATGAATGTTCAATTTGTCCCTCAGTTCCTGGTTACAGAACAGGAGAAGACGGAGGCAGCAGCCCCTGCAGTGGAGGATGCTGGAGATGTGGATGACTTGGTATGTGTTGACCCCAACTGACTTCTCTTCCACAATAACTTTCAGTATTACTTCATTATTGAGAAATCACTGTGGGAATACGTTAAGACCATTTGCAGGAAATGCTCTTGTGCGTCTGGCCATTGAGACATTTGATATAACCTCTTCGTTTCTGCCTTTCTTCTTTTCTTGTGCAGCTGGACATGATGTAAGAAGGGAGGTGATGGTAAGCCTCTCGAGCGCACATAGTGAATAAGAAGGCATCCATTCACTCAGGACCAAACCCATTCTGTCAGCCTTTGTTCTGTCTCAGTGTGAGGCTAAAGTCATTAGACTTTATTGTATTTTGCATTAGTGTAACGTTTGAATGTTAATTGTAACCAATTAAAAGTAAATAGAGTGCCATTGATAGGTTTTATTTGTCTCATCTTTAAAATGATAGAGGCTATTATTATAAAGCTCTTTTTCCACCAAGTTTTCACAATGGACTAATGTTAGGGTAAATAAAAGTGTTATTTTTACCCCTTTTATTTAGACTCGTTCCTACTACAACATTACTGTCTCAGAAATGGCTGTCTTTTTAATATAACCATAAATGTATCTGTAAAGTTTTATGGTAGATGAAAAGTGCAGAATATTTATTATGTTGCTGTAAAACATTATATCCAAAGTGAATACATTTTCGTGCCAAATCCAGTGAAGCACAAACAATGTACTTTATATAAGTGACAGCCCTTACAGTGCAGTAGAATTAATCGTAAACCATCTCTTTATGTTTAACATAATAGATACAACAGCATTAGCACTGCTATTATGTACAGTGCACATTCAAGGTTCATGTCACATTCAAGGTTCAAGGACATGAACCTTGAATGTGCCTCAACATATCCAGTGGATTAAACGACGAAAGAAACTCGACTGGGACAGGTCAGAGAAGTCTTTTCCTTTGAAGATGGCCTCCTGGTCACCCATAGCCAGCTTGATTAAAACCTCCTGGTCGATATCGCTACCTGCAGAGATCACTGTGGAGACGGCCTGTGCCCTGCGCATAGCGCTTACAGCCTCTTCCAGGCTCTTACTATCGGTTACACCGTCGGTGATGAAAACAAAGTTTATCTCTGCGTTGCGTCTCGTTTGGCGTGTGCTACCAGTAGTCAAGAGATTGTTGATTGCGTAGAGGATGGCAGGCCCAACGCTAGAGGAGGAATCCAAGTAAGTCATGTTTCCCAAGCCGTCGGCGATGACGGCCGGGTCGTGCGTAAGAGGAAAGGCCACGTGGTTCTCGTTCTCGTTGCCGTACTCGAGCAGTGCCAGACGGGCATTCGTGCGGTCAGTCTTACTCCGAGCCAAGGTCAAAGTATCTGCCACCCTCTGCAAAAATCCATGGACGTGGCGGAAGCCCTCAATGCCGAGGCGCTCTGAGCCATCCAGCAGAAATACAACGTCCACGGGCCTATCTGCACAACTGGCCACATCTGACTCTGCAGTGACGCACACAATACATCATTGGTCAATCTTTCAAGTGATGAAATCTAAACTGCGACAATATCAATATACAATTCCGTCTGGCATGAAAGTAATAAATGCTGCTGTACAAGTTACTGTAAAACCAGTGTGGAGGGCATCATTGAATTTAGTGGTAGGGAATATTTATATTGAAAGAATTACATTTAGGATCATGTCACACTGACCCGCATACAGTATGCAACTAAGTCATTTCTACTGCTTTTACTTGAATAGCGGTCAACACAAATAAATCTTGCTTCTACGCGAAGCTGTCAAGTAACAGTGCTGAGGGTCTTAATAGTACTCAGAATACAGATAATTAGCTGACCATATTACACAATGCAAAGCTTACCCATTTTGCAGGGAAGATCGGGGCACACAATCAGAGGTTCTGGGGAAAAAAGGATATAAAAGTGTCATAAATTCAAGTTCAAACCCTTTGTTCATTGTACCAAATCATAGCTTAAAAATAGATCTAGATATATGAATCCTGTGTGTGGTGATGGGACCTCACCTGGACAGAGCACAGTCTCCATCTGGTCAATGAAGTCCTCCGCCACCAGGTCAGCAAAACGCTTCATGCCTGTGACACGGTCCTTGCGCTGGCACGCTATGGACCCCAGGATCTCATCGTCCTCGATCTGTCCGAACATATCCCCAACTCCGATGGCGTTGACCACCACACTATTGTCATTGCAGAGGTAGGAGAGAAGAGTGTCATCGTCTTTTGGGTCAAAACGCCCGTCCGTGATCACCACCACAGACACCTTGGCTTTGGCTCTGCGGCTGTCCCTGATGAGGTTGTCGTAGGTGAACTTGAGAGCCGAGGGGGTGAATGTGCCCCCGGCGATCCACTGCAGGTTCTTCACGGCAGTCTTGAAGGCAGACATGGAGTTAATGTTGGGGTCACTGAGATGAATGGCCTCAAAGGTCCCATTGTGACTGTACTGTACCACTCCAACTCTGGCACCTATTGGGACACAAGACAGACATGTTAGATACAATATACAACACTATGCCTTCCCATATTACTGTACAGTACATTACATCACATTTCAACAATTTCATATAAGTGACTTTCATATAGTGTGTATTTCAATAATTGGCATATAACAAGCTATAGAAATATTTTAATGTCATTATTTTGCACATGAGATGGTGAAACAGGTGTGTTCATTTAGAAAGCTGAGAATACACTTAATTAAACTGATGGCAGTCCTCATTTTGACCTCACGCAGCCATGCCGTTGTCATTTCACGGCCAAAGCAATTACAGTACTATCCAAGTACTTTTGGAGTTCACCGTGTATCTTAGCATATGGGCTGATTATGTCTGTGGAAACAGTTGTCTAATGTGGCAGTCTCCATTTTCACTGTCTGCAAAAGGATTTATACTGGTGCCTGTTTTATTGAATTTATTTTTCTTAGCTGTTGCTTAACTGTACCAGTAAGTGATGAGGGGTCATTTGCCATATTGCCAAGCCTGTTGATGGTGCTTATGACAAAGTTCTTCTCCAGGGTGAAGTTTGTCAGCCCAACACTCTCTGAGCTGTCGATGACAAACACAATGTCCAGAGCTCCACAGAGCTTCTCGCAGTCTGGTGGAAGACAACATTCGGTTCAGTGTGTTGATGCAAAAACACAACATGCTGTAACCGCTACTACGTTATTTTATTTGCACACAATTAATGTACTATACATACACACGTGATAACCGTTACTTACCACAACAACCACATGACTCCCTGATGTATGACATGACATCACATTCCTGCATTAAGCCGCACACAGATTAGCATTGTCACAGCTATAGAAAAGCAGATCAATATTCATTTAAAAGCAAATAATACCGTAATTAAGAAATCACTCACAGAGAGGCCTGGATCTCCTGCTGGTCCTATATCACCCTGTGGGTATAGAACAGAAGGAACATTTTTGACATCTGAGAGAAATTAAAATTTCACTATTAGACCGACAAATCTCTGTATTGTTATTATCATTGTTGTGATTTTTCATAAATGAATACCTTATACTTTGTTGTATGACAGCTGGGTCACACAAAAGTAATGAAAATAGCTGATCTACAAGCTCACAATGTGCTGCGATGTGCATTGAGCCATCTGCCATTTTCACTATTTTTTAACCATTTTGAAGATTTTCTGAAATAGATGTCCAAAATAGAGATGCCAGGTTGAAAAAGCTTATGTCTTTGGTTAAAAATGTAACCAATGAAAAGTATTAACAATAGCGTGTGACTCAATAACTACATTGGATCCATATTGGAAAACAGGTTCTTTTTTTCCATTTCCTGAAAAGTAATGGTTGGGTTTTGGATATAAACATTTCTGCTGGACAGATTCTAATTTCTTACATCAGTTCCAGGATCTCCTCTCGGACCTCTCTTTCCTGCTTCACCTTGTATGCCTGGCTCACCCTGAAGAGTACGAAGCAGAAATTTTTCGGTAGAAATGAGTCATATCTCTGGAAAAGAACTAGACATATATTTGTTACATTTGGGATGTGATTCAACCAAATGTGATACTGGTAAATGAGTTCATAATTCGATGTGGTTCCCCTTTATCATTCTTATCAGCCATTAAGTGTCATTAACATCTGAGCCAGACCCATGGGGCCATCCTATAACAGAATATTATAGAGGGTATGCGCATCACATCATCATCATACCCGGAGGTTATGCAGGAACGCCTATTGAGTGGCAAAAAAAACAGAAAAGTCTGATTGCATTAAAGTTAAACAACGTTAAACTTTGCCACTCGATTTAACACTCACTTTATGCATGCGCATACCCTCCATATAATTGTTAATTCTATTCTACCCATTGTTGAAAGGAAACTGTACAACTGTCAGTCCCCTATTCTCAATGTCATGCTATGCAAATGGCCAGTGCAAGTGCATCCAAACATTACTTTTCAAAACCTGCAATCCAAAAGTCTATACTTCCGACTTTCCACAGTGATTGGCCAGGTGTGTGTGTAACTTCTTACTTTAAAATTGTCTCGGCCAGGCCGAATGCGTGGCTAAGACTAAAATAAATATTTGGATGGGTGTGTGCCATAAAGCCACTTTCCGTAATTGTTGATCTACATTCTACACAGTACAGTAACTGTGATGCATATTACATTTTTGGCAAGAACAATAAAGCATGCACATCTACTAACTAAAAACAAGGTGCTGGGCCGATGTTAGAATAACTAAGAAAGGTAAGGTCCACACACAGGATCATGCTCCAAAACTTCAAAGGTTTATTAATGGTTCCTTTACAGTTTACACCATGGACGTGACGTTTTGAGCCTCTCGGCTCTTCATCAGACACTGAATTGACTGCAGAGTGCAGACATAAGCCTAATATTTTCCCACTTTGTATGTTGCTTTGGTTCTGACATTTTAGTTGGCTAGGTGACATCGTCAATTTATTTAGTCCTACTGTACGTTATTTCAGATAATAACACTTCTCCAAAACAATGTCTTAACTTTCCACTGTACTTTGGTTGAACTGATTAACTTACAGGTTCTCCTGATGGTCCCATGTCTCCAGGTTCTCCTTTGTGGCCACAATCACCTCTGCCCCCCCTGGGTCCTTTACCACCTGGATCACCTCTGCCTCCCTGTGAATAAAGCCTCATTTTTACTTTGTTGCACAGCTGCATCACTTGATGAAAACAAATTCGAATGACAATCACACAATTGACAAGTGAATGCTCTCACAAGACAGGTAAACTTACTGTGGGTCCTCTTGATCCTGGATAGCTGAATCCATCTCTTCCATTGTCTCCCTTTGGGAAGTAAGGAAACAATGTGATATGTAAAGAGTTGCCATGTTCTTTACCAAGTTAAATAAGATGAAACAATTGTTTAATGTTTAACGTTTTGGCGTTCTTCACAAATGTAGTGTGTATCGAAGATTAATTCCTCTTTGGCACACCTGCGGTCCACGCAGTCCGTTCTCTCCTCTCCGTCCAGCATCGCCAGGGTTTCCTCTAGTTCCCTGTAACAAGGAATAGGATCTCCCATTACAATGCACTGTCATCATCGGCCTTGTATTCTACAGTACTGTTAAGTGTACAGGTCAAACTATGGGATATAACAAATAGATTGTAGGTAGATTGTGATAGTGTTTATGACATACTGAGCTAAATATTTTACGTTTTTAATACAGACTTCCAGCATGTTTTGACCAGAAGGTATTTTATCACACACCCTGATGAAGGCCTTCCAGTCATTTTTATTGTCTGTCTGTTTCCAGAAATTCTAAGTTAATGAAGGCTTTAAATTCATGTTCCTATTCCTGTAGTTACTGAAGAGTGCCTTCTATTTTTTATTTGAAAAGCTGTAATAATTACACTATTGTTGTTTGATCCACATGAGCACCCAGTAAACTTTAAAAACAACGTACATTTCCCCCAGGGCTGCCTTGGGCTCCTGGTTGTCCCCGTGGCCCTGGTAGACCAAGGTCCCCCTGAAAGAGCAGGACAGTACCACAGACAAAACACAATTACTGACCATTGCTTTTGCTGCTAATCAAAATACAATCATTCAAGTTTCTCAGGGAAAATTAGAAAGGTATGCCCCCCAGGTTGGCAGAGGAAGTGTAGCGCCCAGGATTACATTAGATAACTGGGTGAAAAATGGGTTGCAAAATCGTTAAAAAAAAAAAGAAAAAGAAAAGTCCAGTGAACTTTTTTTTAACATATAAAAGCCTTGGATCAGGCTGTCTTGGCAGAATTTCAAGAGGGAGTAACATTAGTAGAAATGGAAGATGTGAAAAATGTTTTACAGTTGCTGTGTCATCTCGTCAAAAGCACTCCTAGCTGTCCTCTCACCTTCGTGCCCTTTAGTCCATCTTCCCCTGGATGACCTCTGAGTCCCTCTGGCCCTCGTTCGCCCTGAAAATAAATGAACATATCAAGTTTCACCAGGCAGCATTAATCATTGGCTATTATGCTCTGTATATATAACAATATTAATAATAACATACAGAGCATAATTCTAAGCCTTCATGCTGTTATCAAACCATGTAGATAATGTGTATGTGGGAGTCTGGGAGAAACTGTGAAACATTCTACTGCGGCACTGAGTTGTACAGGGAAAGTGAGCTTGCAACAGTATGAACAAAGACTTCTTGAAATTATTTTTCTTGCCTTGCTCAGAACAGTATTTGGGGGTGTGGATGATGAATCCGCTGGGAAAGAATATTGTTTCTTCACCCTTTTATATCTATCTCTTATCTTTGTTCCCAGACTATTTCCTTCTCTGCCAAAAAAAATCATTAAATCTTCCCACTTTCATTGTTTAAATGTTTGAAGTTTTCCATGCTAAATGTTGTTTCAGTGTTGTTTGTATAATGTTATGCTGCTGACTTCTTGGCATATCATGTCATGAAAACCTCAATTCATTGAGTAAAATCATTCACATCATACGTACCATAGACATCTGTATACAGTATGTGTTACCAGTAAGACGTGCAAACGCGGGAAGCGAACGCAGCTCGTACATATTTGGGTTTTGGACGTATAGCTGCTTTGGGGACTCCTTATATGGTTATGGCTGAGTCATGGTGACACAAATCACTCAGCTCCATATATGGGCACAAAAGCGGGACAGACAGACAGACAGACAGACAGACAGACAGACAGACACACAGACAGACAGACAGACAGACATGATCTGCTAGGTCTCATAGTAAGTGCTCAGTGCGTTCGCAATAAGTACCTTTTCACCATTTGGACCAACACGTTCTTGTTTTCCCTTAGGTCCAGAATCTCCTCTCCTACCCTGGTGACATTGATGTTACAATTATTCATAATAGACTTACAAATACAATAAAAATAAATAAATAAAAATGTTTAAGAAAATATAGTATTGGATTACAGGTTCGCCTTTTGGGCCAGGTTTCCCTCCAATACCCTACAAGAAGGAAACAAAATGTCATTTACAATACACTTCATAACTTAATAACAGTTATTGTACTAACAAATAACCAAAATAATAATAACCTGTAATCCCTTTGTTCCTGGCAGGCCTTCATAGCCAGGATTCCCTATTTCACTCTGTATGAGAAGAACATTTTGCTCGTTGATTGGAGTCAAGGTACAGGAAAGTCTACATTTGCACAGAATATCGTATGTAATGTTTTTATACCTTTGGCCCAGGATCACCATTGGGGCCAGGGGGCCCAGGTTTCCCGGGGCGACCTGGATGGCCCTAAAAATCGAACATAGAAAATAGAATAACCATGGTCATAAAACAGCTTGTTTTGTGTATAACGGTTTACATTAGCAAAAGAGTATTCTCTCGAGACAGACTGTTGGCTCACACAATATAAAAATGCTTCCATGTAACAAGCTGTACATCGGAAGCACTGAAGATATATAGAAAATGAAAATCCCCCCCCACCCACCCACCCACACACACACTTCTGCTTCGCCTTTACAGTTGCATAAATAAGTCAGACTGGAATTGTTTAAATTAGACGAAGCCTATCTAGCTTGCTGTTTAGCAAATATAGAATTAATTCAACTAGACCGGTGCCTGGCTGTAGAGCACAGAGTCGGTAACGATGGAAGTTGGAGATCCATGCCCCACCCGGCTCTGCAATACCCGTGTCAGAGTACCTGTTCAACCTATCTGTCTGTGTCCCTTTGTGCCCATATATATAGAGATTTCTGTATACAGTATGTCTCTCTGTATCCCTTTACTCCTATATATGGAGTTCTGTGTCAGGCATGCCCAAATATGGAGTGTTGTGATGTCAGAACAGGCCAGCTCTATATATGGAGCATGGGCAGGGGCCCTGTCCAGAGCCTGGGCAGAGGCCTGTGTGGCGGTTCTGGACAACCGTGGGTCCGACCGACTGGACACCAGGCACCCCACTCCCTGTGGGGGTATGGAACGTTACGCGTGTGTCGAATTTGATGTTGGTGGGGCTAACAGTTCTTGAGTTACGTGCATCAGCCGTACAGACACAGTACACACGTACAGACATACGTACAGAGACATATAATTATATATTTATATATTTTCATTAATGATTATGACAAACATGTTGACTGTTTCCTGTCAAAACTTTTGCGAGGTGCAGTTACAGAATCTTTGTGGCATTCAAAGTTTGTGGGACGTTTTGTTTAAATCTGGACAATTCAATTTAGTTCATGTGCTGTACAAACCTTCTCTCCCTCATGTCCAAGTCGCCCAATGTCACCAGCTTCTCCAGCATAGCCATCTGGTCCCTTTCGGAACAAAACAGAAAAGGCGTTTCCCTCTGAATTGCATTTTTAATTGAAAAACAAATCTTCTTTAAATCAAAATATCACGCACGCACACGCACACACACACACACACACACACACACACACACACACACACACACACACACACACACACACACACACACACACACACACACACACGTCATTTACAGCTCTCAAGAATGTTTTTGAAACCATTTGCGTGTTGTAGTTTTGCCTATTTGATGCATGCTATGTTTTACGCTCTTTGTTGTTAAGCACTTTGTGACCTTGTTCTTGAAAGGTGCTATATAAATCAGCGCCCATCGACTCCTAGGATCAGCAAAAAAGGCTCAGCTATGAAATGGCCCTTTAAGTCCCACTAAAATGACCTGAAATTTAAGCTTTATTATTATTATTATTATTATTGTTATTATTTGAAGTGAGAAATAGATGATGTAGTACCCAAAAATGTATTCTATTTGATCTACTCACTTCCTTGTTTTCCGACTGTGCTGCAGCTGGGCAGACACCCAGCGCGACACTTATGGAATACTTTCATTACCGTAAAGCAAGGAAATACCTTGTTTTGTTGTGTTTTGAGTCAATTTATTAAGTTGTAGGCCTATGGGATAAGTTTGTAACCTCTGTGCCCAGAGTGTGTTTCTATGTGTTTTTGTTTCAATTTGCTTTCTTATTTTCTATTAATCTGCTGATCTATGTTCCATAAGAAGCAATTCAGTTCATGTTCATGTGTGATGGTGCGTTCACACGGGCAGATGAAACGATGCAAAGACGCGTTGTGAGTTGATTTGGAGCAGCTACATGCATCGTTGCACCTTTGCAACGCCATGTCGCTGGCTACCTTTGACAATGAATGGTAGACTGCATTGTTTAATCTGCCCCGTGTGAACACAACATGAGTCGTCAGTTTGAGAAACCTAAGACTCACCTATCAGGCTACACTGATTGAGTGATTGGCACTCACAATGTTTGTGGCACCTGAGTGTGGCTCTGTCAGTCCAGGTTGAATGTGAGTGCAGAACTGGAGGAGCAGGAGGATCTTGCTTAATTTGTTTCTTTTGGATCTTATTGGATGTACGAATACCACTGGATGAAGATTACTTTTATTTACATTGTGGATTACTACATTTCCAGGATTAAGGCTTTGATTGTGATCGGACTTTGCAGAAGAGTTACAGTAAGGGGTGGTAAGGACCTTATACCTACTCTTTAATCTTTACACTTTTGCAATTTGCTTTCTTTTGGACATTTGAGTTTCGTTTTTGGACAGTGCCAGGACACTAATTGATTTACAATAAATTATTTGAGGACGCTAAACTTTGTTACTGATTATTTTAGTGATTTATTCTGAACTGACCTATACTACCTCCCTCATGTTTGTCTGTGTTTTATGTTTTGTTCCTTGTTTTTATAGGGTCATAACAAACATGAAAAAACTTAGCAATATCTTGGTGAAAAACATCTTGTTTTTGTGAAAAACTTTTCATGTTATAATGTTGTATGTGATAGTGTTATTTTGCCCCTGGCATGCATAATAATGGGATGAACCTTCCTGAGGGAAATATTGTTATCAAGCTCTACCATACATGTTTAGATTTGCATTTCATTTGTTTATGTGGGAGAGATGAACATGCATAAAATGCACTGTAATACATAGAATTTAGCAAGAGATGCACATTTTCACTGTATGAACAGATATACTGTATGAATGTTGGACTCACCATGTCTCCTGGATCACCTTTGCAGCCAGGAGCTCCAATTCGCCCAACTTTACCCTGAAGACACCGACAATCATATCAGTTTCCATATACGTAAGTGTCACCCGCAATTCTGTTCCAGTAATAATATGTAGTAAAGGGCTGAGTCTCACCTTTTGTCCATCTGTTCCATTCCTACCATGGAATCCAGCAATACCCTAAGTAGTAACAAGTCAGTCAGCATAGAAACTCTTAAACTGAGAACATACAAATGTGACATCAAAGACAATGGTATTCACCTTTGCGCCACTGGCTCCAATGTCACCCTGTCCAAAAAGAAGCCACAGGTAGACAAAAATGAAAAAATACAATAAAAAATAATAATTATAATAAATAATAATAATAAGATTGAAATGTAAAGGATTGAACATGAAATTTTAGATCTTACCTTTTCACCCAGACCCCCAATCTCTCCCTGTATGGCAGCACATAAAGACATGTTTAAGAGACAGATATACTACAGAATGTTAATGGGTCTGCAACATGCTGGATCATTGCTCAACAAACCTTTGGACCAGGTCGTCCAATTGGGCCTTCAATACCAGGATCACCCTGTGACATGAGATACACACATTTCACACAGTGCAGCTTTTTGGTATGAATTATTTGTATGACTGAACAATATTACAGTATTGTAGACCGCTGCAAATTCCAGTGGTCCGAGTCCTTACTTACTTAGCCTCGGTACCCAGGCTTTTATTTTCATTCGCATACTTACTTGATGACCCTTTTCACCTTTCAGTCCTGAAAAACCACTACCTCCTTTTGCACCCTGAAATGAAATTAAAGAATATTAGTTTTAAGAGTGCAAAAACGTACATTTCTTAATGATTTCACCAGGTGCGTAGCGTGGATTTGACTGGGACAATTAGAATCGCAGGGGGCTGCCAATGTATCTTTGGTTGTTTTTTCTTTTTTTTTCTTTCGTCCACATCTTTCAGAAGACTGGTCAAGATCTCAATTGACTGGGCCTGTGCACGAGTGGCCCAATGGGCCCTACGCTTCTGGATCTCACACAACATCCTCACGAGTGGCCCAATGGGCCCCACGCTTCTGGATTCCACACAACATCCTCACCTTTGCACCTCGATAACCTTTTGGCCCAGAGAGACCTGGAGTTTCCAGGCATGTATGTTGGTAACACTGTGAAATGGTATACATACAAAATAGTTAAGTTGTGGAAAGCTCTGAAATTATATTAACACTAATATTGCTAAAGCAAGAGGAAAGCTAAAGGTTTGTAAGTCGTCTGTTGTACAAAATCTTACTGTGAATGAATCAACGTTTTTGGTTTGGATAAGTATGTGGTAGTATAATGCAGTGTAGAAGTGCAGCCTCATCTATAATAGTCTTACCTGTAAATAGGCTTGATATTTCTGTAAAGCAAATAAAAGAGTAAGTACTTATGTTATATATTATATAAGCATATACATTGTATACACACACACTTGCATATTACTGTATATAAATATATACACACACACACACACACCATTTCTGAACTGTATATGCACGCATGTACGCACGCACGAGCACACACACACACACACACACACACACACACACACACACACACACACACACACACACACACAGTATACACTTATTTTAGGCTAGAATCACCATGGCTTTTATGATACGGTCAATGGAATCTGTCATTATTTTTGGTCGTCCGTCAATGATGTCCACAGCTATGTAGTCATCTCTATACACTTCAGAGGGGGAGTTGGCGATCTCCCTCATTCCTATTTCATCAATGTTCCTGGAGGCTGCCACTGAAAAGATGTGGATCCCTTTCTCCCTCGCCCTCTCAGCTGACACCTTGATCCCTCCACATGGGCTTCCTGTCACATGACCATCAGTGATCACCACGGAGAACAGGACCGTCTTTGTTGCAGGGTTGCGTTGGGTCATCTCGTGAGTCATGTTGGTTAGGGCACAGTCGGTGTACGTGCCTTTTCCCAGGTATTTAATCCCACTCAAGCTCCTGATGAAGCTCTCTCTGGTGTTGAACTGGCTGAAGACCACTTGCCTCTGGGAAAAGTGGAGTCCTCCTATGGACCAGGTGATCCTGACTTGGCCCCTGTACTCTTCATCAGCGAGCTTCTGGGCAAAGATCTTGGTGAACTCCTTGACATTGTCCACTAGTATACCAGGGGGGGACTCTTGTAGGGCGATGGTCTCAGACGTATCGATGGTGAAATATAGCCGGACCGGACAATCAATAACCTCTGAGAGAGCACAATATATTAAACACATGTAGAAGTTGATGCAACTTGTGCACAGTAAAACAATCATGGGCCTAATCATTTATCCATTCTTCACTAAATTCTCACTAAAGTCACCTAACATTTCTGAATGTACAAATGTAGCCAAATGAACCCTTAAGTTATATTTGATTACATTTTTGCAATTTCACTTAAAGGGCCACTTCACCCCTTTTGCATCCAGATCTTATTTTAATGATGTTTAGGACACCACAAACACTTTCCTGTTTCTTTTAATGTGTGTAATGAGTTTTTAGATTTTAGTCATGACACTATCTTCATGACCAAAATTTGTCATGAAAATGTGGTCTCACTTCCTTCCTGGACTATATACATGCTGTCGACTGGGACTCACTTTATTTGCTCTCGCCAGAACATTATTTACTATTCTCTGCCTATCGGGTCGCAACTTGGCCCTGTGTCGTCGGCTAAGCAAATTTTGCAACGTTCGACACAGCAACCCGCTCACTTTAGTTCGCTTGGTGTGGCTCAAGTTGGCTTGAGTCGGCGGTCTAGTCCATAGCGTTATATATAAAGAAGCGCCCCATCAGCGCCCATCGACTCCTAGGATCAGCAAAAAAGGCTCAGCTGTGAAATGGCCCTTTAAGTCCCACTAAAATGACCTGAAACCCTGAATCCAGAGTTTGTGTAGGCTACTTAACTCACTCTCACAACCTGTAGGTGATGGCGGTTTGATGGGGGGTGGGGTCGGTCTAGGTTGGTCACTTCTTCCTGGTATTGGCCTTGGTCCACGAGGGCTGAAATCCCCTTGGGGGGTTGCAGCTTGGAAAATGCACAGAAAAAGGAAGACCAGCATCATGGTGTACCTGGTGCTCAACCCTGAAGAGAAAGGATAGGTGGTGGATAGGATAGTGTTTGAAGTGGCCCCCTTTGCACAGCAGGAAATGGCTGTCAAACAAGTGAGTCGTCCCAGAAGGCATCTCCAGAGGGCTTTGGAATGTTTAGAGTTGTTTTAAACAATGTCAAGGAATAGCCACTGGAGACAAGTAGCCTTAACCACACCGTATTACATAAAATGGTGAAATGAACACTTGGCTGCCACACCACATACTGTATAGGCTAGGCTACTTGAAATTCAGATACAGTAGTATTCCAACCAATTTATATCTTACTGTATCCTACTTGTACAGTAGTGTTTTAGTTCATTGCAACTAGTGTTGATTGTTTATTATTATGTCTTTAAAAGTCTTAACCAACCAGATCTTATTTTAATGATGTTTTGGAGACAAACACTTTCCTGGGGTTTTTATGTGGGTAATATGTGTTTTTAGATATTTTAGTATTTCAAAGTGTCCATGTGGACACTGGGCTCACTTACTTCCTGGACTACATCAGTAAGACAGCCCTATCCACGAGGAGGAGCAGTGCACCAAAGCATTATGGGAATTGTAGTCCAGGAAGGAAGTGAGCCCAGTGTCCATGACACGATGACATCATGGACTAAATACTAAAATATGTAAAAACACATAAAAACCCCCAGAAAAGTGTTTCTTGTCTCTCAAACATTATTAAAATAAGATCTGGTTGCAAAAGAGGTGAAGTGTCCCTTTAATATGAATTGAACGCATGGGACCACAATGGAAACCTATAGGTTTTTGTGTTATCCTTTTAACAATCTTTGAAAACGTATACCTCTGTCCTTCAAACTGTTAATTAAGTATTCAATAAATCAATCAATCAATTACTATAAAGTTCCAGGATAACTGGCTATATTCAGCCAGTATCTTCAAAAAGATATGCATAGAATCAAGTCGACCCAAATAAGTTCTTAATCATGTGAAACAATTAACTTAAGTAGCCTATAAGAGCTTACGCTACCTTTGCCAACTTCATGTGTCGACTCCACTCCACACTGCATTGTTGGAAAAATGAAGCTCAGTCTAGCCTGCTGTGCTATAGCCTACTAATTAAGGATGAAAAAACCAAAACGCAACAAAGAGCCGTTTGCGAAAAGTCGGTCTAATTGAAGCAAATTCCACGGACTATAAACAACAGATTGCCATCTTCATCGGAAAGTACCCATATCAGTTAAGTGGATCGAGCATTCGGGGTCAGCTCTTGGTCGAGTAGCGCCTTCTTCATCTGCGTGCACGCACAGGCTCGCCGCGCTTCATGAGGCGCGTATCTGTCCAACTCCGAAAGAGCACAGTGAGTGAGCTCTCACCCCTGTTTCAAATGGCTACTCGGCATCGTTTGAAATCACTTGCTGTAATCACGGGCTGGCCGTAGTCCACTCCAAAGTCTGCGCGGCCGTTTGTTCAATAGAATATACTAGAATAGACTTCTCGGACGTTTATTAAAGTAAGAGCACATCTAGCTGATTTGCCAAGAGGAGTAAACAAGCTATTTCGTGGGTAATGTAATGTTTCAGAGTAGGCTAGCTAGCCTACCTATAGGATGTTCCTCTAAAATGCCTAAATGAGGGGGCAGGCTATAGCCTACTATTCGCCTATTATGTGAGTGCAGTGTGCACCACTTTGTTAATATTCAAAAAATTACGTAGGCCTAAATTGCATTCCTCAGCGGACTGTCAGTCCTGAATGATTGTGTCTACAGATCCAGACGGCTTCATTCCCTTACATGGAGTGATCGAGCTGTGTGTCTACTCCAGCTTTGTGTATATTCAAGGCTGTAGCATGGATGATGTATGCGTCTCTCCAGCTTCTTTCCAACTGTTGCTTCTATAATCTATTAATTCTCACCAGAAATATGCCAAGTACTGGACAAGTAGCCTACTTTAAGCTTTACTTAAAGGGCCATATACCCGTGTTACCTTCAACATCGGCCACATGAACCTCGACAACTGGCATCTGTTTGTTTATTTATGCTCTTAATTGGTTATTCAATAAATGTTACAGAACGTAGCCTACACATTTTGTCAATGTTAACCAGCCTACTCGATGTAAGCCCTCTAAAATTTGAGATTGAAATGCTTTGAGTGACGCCCTTGTACGGAGCTATGATATGTGTGTGGGTGGCTGGCTGGCTGGGTTATGAGCACGAAAATAGCATGGTTGTTTTTCACCACCTGTGTGCAACCTAACACAAACATGTACACACACGCACATATTTACTGTATATATGATGATTTCGGTTGTGCCACTACAGTACAGTGACAGTAGTCACAGTACAGTAGCCTAGTATAGTACAGTAGCCTACAGTACAGTACAGTAGAGGGACCCCCACACGGTAACTCCGTCATTTCTCAACCGTTTCGGATGTGGGGCGGCTCGCTGGAATCGGCCTGAACCCCTGGGCGCGTTCCTGGGGGTCTGGATATTCCGGGGACCCCCCAGGGACCTCCACACAGAGTTGCACCACTCACTTCAGCAGCCACACGGATAGAGATCCCATACAGGTATAGGAACACTGCAAACAAGGCTATTATAGTTTAAGGCATACCAATGGACATGGCACACACTTGCCTTACATCCTCTACACAGGAGGCACAGAAATGGCAATTAAGCTTTTAAACACAAGGGGCGTGTTTATAAGCACAACCCATGTAGGAATTAGTATGCTGCCACACCGCCACGCAGCCTCCCCCTCTCCACAAGGAGGGGCTGTGCACCAAGGCTTTATGGTCATTGTAGAAATTCAGAAGTCAAACCCTAGTCAAACACACAGACTTGTTATTTTTCTGGCCATAGGGTGCAAAATTCAAATTTAGCTACTGTTAAATACAAAAATACTATTATTAACATTGAGTGACTACAGTTTCTTCCAGCGGTGAATGTCCCTTCAACACAATTAAGCCAAGGCACTGGAAGTTATCAGTTTCCGTTCTTCCTGCTTTACATGGAATTATTTATAAATCAGTGTATCGTGCACCTGTAATGCTGTGTGAATGTCATCAGGAATGCTTTAGCACTATGGACTATTTGTGTAAGGTTGACTGTTTATCAATGTTCAAAGGAAGTGCACTCAGGAAGACACTCATCAGGGGCTCAATTAGAGGAGCAGAGTGATGCTGTCATTGACCGGATCTCAGAGTGCAGCAGCTGTTTTATAGAACATCCAGTCTTGTTTGTGTGAAAGATTTTGTGAAGTGTTCACTTTCCATTTGGCAAAGGAGAGGAACAGAGAACAGTGCTTTGGTAGGGTAAGAGAGATTGGGTGGGGGATTTTCAAATAGCATAAAATAGTGCTTGAGTG
Source organism: Protomyctophum bolini (assembly GCF_963924005.1). Classification (NCBI taxonomy): domain Eukaryota; kingdom Metazoa; phylum Chordata; class Actinopteri; order Myctophiformes; family Myctophidae; genus Protomyctophum; species Protomyctophum bolini. The sequence goes on along the minus strand of NC_137877.1, from coordinate 30,259,977 downwards.
GTGAAATGCATGTTTTGTATTAATCTAAATCTGCAAAGTAACTATATACCAACTACAGATGTGAAATAACTGTCTGTCAGTGAAAAGCATAATATATATAGCTGCTACAATATTATATTTTAGTAGAGTCGAAGTGTAAATATAAATACAAAAATCCAAATACTGAAGTAAAGTAAAAGTAACTCAAAATTGTACTTAAATACAGTACTGAGGAGATTGTAGTTGTCTTTCTGAGCAGTGCCTAAATAAGCCACCAGAGGGGAATGCAAGCTACAAAAACAGTATGCTGAGAGCACAAGATGACTCTTTCTGCACAGAAAAATAGCTTCTAAAATGGTTCTTTAAAAGGCTATATGGTTCCACGAATAATCATGACCTATACTAAAGAACAATTTGATCTAGTGAATGGTTCTCCATTTTTCTCATGTAGAGAACCTTTTTAATCGGGCACCTTTAACCACAGAACCCTGGAACCTCTAACTCCATTTAAACCATGACAGATTCATCGAAAACACCCATCCTTTTTTCTGTTGACTATAGTTGTCCTTCTAATACGTGAGGGGGCCATGTTTTTTCTTTTACTGTTTCTTTTTGATGTTTTAGTCTCCTCCGGCCTCCTCCTGGAGGAGGTTCTTTTCCAAAATAATTATTAAAAAATAAACTTAAATACTGTCTGGGGTGTTCACATAAAACCAAAAGTGAATAATCCTTTTAAATCAAAACTGTCTGAAGTGGAAAACAAACAAAGTTTATACTATACCTGTGAACTGTATGGGTGGGTTTGTTGTGTAAAAAGATGACCTGAAAACAGCTAACACAGCAATGTAAAATTAAGTGTTCTTCTCACTGTTCTAAAAACATTGATTTCAAAGGCACAATATTATTCTTATATAATATTCGATATTATTCCCAAAATAAAAAAAAGTAAAAGTGTTGTTAGACATTCGCAGAATCGGCCTCAGGTTGTACTGGGTTAAGTTAAGGATGACATTCAATATGAATTTGAATAAGGTTAATTACACACACACACACACACACACACACACACACACGCACTCACTCACACGCGTGTACTATACTGTGTACACACACACACGTGTGCATGAGCACACGCACGCACGGCGCACGCACCTTTGATTTGGGGCTTATCAAAGCTAGTCGGGGAGTGAATATAAAAAGGATGTAAATGTATTCATGGTGAACTCTCAACAACCTTCTGGCTGCTTGTGAGTCGGTGTTGTACAGTAGCTCCCACCCATCAATATCAGACCTTCATGACTTGAATAATTCAGTAGAAAATCACTGAGCTACAGTACCTGAACCTTTGCAGATACTAGATACAGTTAACTGAATGTGAAATTCAGAGAGAAGCAACACTTGCGCCAAATTATGCTCTTTGAACTGTTCTGCCTGTCACCACGGAGCACCATGCTTTGATAAGTCAAATATAATTCAATATTCAGCTGGTTAAATCATTGTCAGCAGCACCATGTTATATCGATCAAACTTGGCCACAATGTGGCTTATTTAGAAGAACTGCTGTTGTACAACAAATAAACCAAGGACATACAAGTGTAGCTGATGAAGCATAATTACAGTATTTGAAAAAGTTGAGCTGCTATACAGAACTTTGGTTAATGCAGATCATGCACATTTGTTGTATTTATGAGCTTTTACTTGTGATGATGTTTCTGTCCAAATGCATTTTGGAAAAGGGTTGCGGATACTTTCTTAAAGGGTTATGAGCACAGTGATTACGCTACTCTGGTTTGATTACACTGGATTATCTTAACCATACAGTATATTTATTTGACCAAGGTCCCCCAGGGCTCTACACTTGGCCTTTTTCCCTCTACACAAATCTCTTTGCTGAAAATAACTGATCCTGATCTACAAGCTCTAAAAGTTTATTGCAGTTAACTATGAAATCGTGCATTTCCCATCAGTCAGTCACACCTCACTCACCTCAAACCTCAAACCCTTAGATCTCCATATGTGGAGCTGACCTGTTCTGACATTCCATAATATGTTGATCCTTCCCCATCCCTCCTTCCTCTTCGATGTCTCCCTTTTGACTGATACCTGTCCATTTAAACTCTAGACGGGCCTGCCCCAAAGTTATTAGTGCAGCCGGCGAAAAGTAGAGTTCTCAACAGGCCCCGCCCTACCTGGGCCCTCATCATACCCTGTACGAGACACTGCCCCCGCTGCCACCCTTTGATCTCCATATATGGAGCTGACCTGTTCTGACATTCCATATGTTGATCTGACCTCATAAAACCCTTTACACTCAAGACAGGCTCCATACTGTATATGGCCAGTACAGAATTCATTCCAGATGTTGATCTGACCCCCCATGCCAAAACGCCATCGCTTGACCAGCAGCCCCATTAGGGCGAGGTCGCTTCTCGCCCTCAGGCATCTTACTAGTAGATTAGCGTTCACCTACCACGACATTCCTAGAATAGGGATTATCGTTAATGAGTACTACACAGTGTATAGAAAGAACTAGCCAATATGCGTTAGAATCTCGCATGTGTCTTTTCTCTCTGCACACTGGTGATGCTGTGACACTGTTGTCAACGTTTCGATCAATTCTGATCTTCACCAGATCATATACATCTTCATAATGTATATGTCACGATGAGGAACCGAAGTGATCAAAACGTTGACAACGCAATAATATACAGCAGAGCTTTTTCAGCATCACCAGTGTGCAGACTATACTTTTTTTATGAAACTTTTGTTTGTCTTGCACCATGGGCCATGGATGTGCGTGCACTACCTTCCTCATGTCTTCTCTCTCTCTCTGCTCTTGGTTTCCTGTCTCTCTACATGACCTAAATGAAATAAAGCATAATAATTCTAAAAATAATTGTTGAAGGGTGGGTGGTGTTGATTAAAAGACAAATGAGTCAATTAAGCCGATTGCAGACTGCCAGACTGACAATTGTTTTAGAGGCCGTTGCAGACTGGTGCCATTTGGGGATAATTGTTGCAGGTAGTTGCAAGGACTAAGGAGTTTCAGGTTCAAGGAGTTGCATCAGTGTGGACTAGCCTGGCATAGAGATGAACATGTGATTCATAAAGTTGCAGGACCTAGTGATGATGAGAACCAAATGAGCTATTCACTGAAGACAGCTGTACTTCAGAACATGCAGTTCTTTAGATTATGCAAAGTCATGAAAATTATGAAAATGTGAGAATACTCATTTTCAAAACACAATAAATGTCTTTTTGGGTTGTTGCTATTTGACATTTTCAGAACTCCTAATAAAAAATCTGAACAGATATCAACATAAAAAAACATTCATTACCAACCAATTCTGAAAATCAAACAAATTTCATTTTTTTTATTGAGTCCATGTTAAGGATATCCCAGATGCATTTGAAACAAACAAGAACAACATATTAATCCAGTGCAGTTAGGACAAGGCCTTTTAACTGTCACCCAGTTTAATATTAATCTCCACGTCCTATGCACAAGATAAGGCCTCAACTGGATCCTCAGACCGTGGTGACTCTCATGACCAGCTCGCGTGTGCTGCCATTGGGCTGACCACGGGCCTCCGGCTGTCTCAAGTGGCTGAGGAGGTGGAGGATGTTGTAGGGACAATGCTGGTCTGGCGCTGCCATGTCGATGCCGGAGTCGGCATGTGTGCTCAGCACCGCTGCGGCTCTCACCAAGGTCGTGGCGGTGGACCCCGGTGTTGTGGAGGCTACTACCATAAGAGAGGAGGTGGACATGGACACCCCTACCCCGGTGTGATGGCTCTGGCCGGATGGAGACACAGTCCTTTCAATAGTAGTGTCCTTCTTATCTGGACTGTCCATTGACTTGTCATAGTTCAGAACCTTCCACTGCTGGTTGACAGCCTGCCATCGATGGAAAATGCGGAACACAGAGGGTCCCTCGTGGACTATTAGCGCTGTGGGGATCAGAGCATCAATTAGACAACGGACAACGCCTCTGTCTGGCAGCATTGTTAATGATACCACAGGGTGATATATCGCTGCAGCACTGTGCCGTGTGACTGTGATAAGGCAGAGAATGAAGGTGAGGCTTACAGTTGGGGGAGTGGCAGAACAACAAAGCTAACCCTTGAAGATTTAACCAAACCATAACTCGGATACATTCTCCTATTTCATGCAAAACTGTATATAATACAGCTTGTGACGCTGTGATACAAATCCAGGTCTTGGGTTTATAAAGATGAAGTATTAGTTCCATGGTTTTGTTCAATAATGTCTTGCCAGAGTTCAAAATTGCTTATTGATTTGTCCTCATTGAACTCAGTATGCTGCAAAATCAATCTGTAACAAGAGATGCTGAGGTCGTTTGATTGCACTGCCTGATTTTGTCACATTACAGTATGTTATTGTAAAGGAAAATGTGGGATGCTCTATTCTATTATTAATTGGCATTAATTCTATATCTTAATAATTTAGTTTTTGATGTCTTTAATTTCATCCAGAAAGAGGTACACTAGGTTTAAGATATACAGCAACTAAAAGTAAGAATAGTTACTAAAAGTAAATGATGGGCAGCTAATAAGAATAGTTACTAAAAGTAAATGATGGGCATCAAATAACTTCTGCTCCCTGTATTTACAGACTCTAATGACAATAAATCCTATCTCCTTCCAGAATTATTTGTTTGTCTCCTACTCAGTCTCTGTTTTCTCACTAAAGTCTGCCAGGTGACATGTTAATCTCTATAAAGTAGAGAGTTAATGACTCCACAGTCAATCCCCACTACCAAACCGGAGACAATCAATCTCCTCTTCCTCTTATCCCGCTGTCTATTGCAGTGGCATGCGAGGAGTTTTTCAATGTGTGATGCCATTAACCAGTCACAGGCTCAAGAGTTGAACATCCACGATGGGATGGATTTATGCTATAAGATCTCTACCAGTTTTAAGCCCTAGGACACCCACACAAATCCTGAACACTGGGTGTAAATGTCTTGGCTTTTTTTTCTTTTCTGAGACCATCAAAGTACACAGATCTTGAAAGCTTCAGTAGGGCCGCTTTTTGGTGCTTAATGTTGGAAATGTTGCAAAATTTGCTTTTGTATGTACAGTATCTGAATGAACAATTCACCCCCCCCCCCCATTCAGCATGTTCGATTCACTGAAAACACACATCCTTGGTTATGTTGATACTGTACTGATATTGTACTTTGAATGCATGAGGGGATCATAATTCTTCAATAACTAATGTGATTTCAAAGAATCTAACATAGTTAACATGGAGTTTGAAGTTGAATGTACTTATAGGGAGCACTGTCTGATTAAATGAACATCAAATCAAAATATTGAATCAGGCAACAATGAAACTGTCTGGGGTGTACACAAAAGCCAGAGTAGACGTTAAAATGACCCAGAAGTGTTTTGATCTAAAAAAAACATTTGCCATTCATTTACATAGCATTGTTAGTTTATGTATTCAATAATTCATGTTATTACTTGTTAGGTACTGTAATGCCAATTCTGACTGTGAAATTGTAAAACATAGTACTGCATATATACAATTCAACAAGGATTTAGATTTGACAAGCCAATGATGAATGTCATGTCTGTGTATCTTGTACTGTACAGTAGCTGACTTGTCTAGTAGTGGACCGTTATGGACTTCATATGGACCTATTGTGTCTGAAATATCACAATCAGTGATCCTAACCTGAACAGGGATTCAGCCATGATAAGCTGAAAGTTCAGCCTGATTTAAGGACTGTTCACACCAAGCTCTAACTATAACTACCGTATATCTATATCCTTCACCATTGTCTTTGTTATAGTTGTGCGGGCTCTACATGTACCATCCACTTGAGTTACAATTTCTTTAACTACCGGTATATGTTTATAGATCTGTATAGTGTACTGTAAACGACACAATGGAGTATAAATGCACTATTAGTGCATCACTCACCGATGCAGACAATGTCCATGAAGCCGTACATGCCATAGCAGATCTGGAAGAGTAGGTCCTGGCGCTGCCAACGGGCTGAGGGGCTGAAGGATGACCACACCAACCAAGAGATGCTGGCCATCAGGAAGAGGGAACCCAAGATGGCCGCTGCGATCTGTACTTTCTCTATTACTGTCAGGGAGATGGCCTGCCACTGGGGTGGAGAGACACAGACTGTCAAATATTACTTGTGACGCCATGGTCACTGCTTCATCAGATACTGTATGACCAATGAAGCAAGATGCAGCTGTTTAATCTACATTGTAGGACAGTGGTTTTCAACCCTTTTCATATCGAGGCCCATTATTCATTCGGCATTTGAGCCACGGACCACCATTTGATGACCCAAGAGATAACAGACAAACGTTGTTCGAAATAACAATTCTTCTACATTCTCTAAGACTATAGTAACTGTCACACATTATTCTTTTATTTCTTTGTTTCTAGAGCAAAGTTTGCCGGACTACTTGTCCCACAGTTTTAACGGCACGCACTTGAGCCATATGTCAAATCGAGCCGAACCGTGCAGCGGTAAAACAGGAGTATGAATCGGCCCTTACAGCCCACTTTACATTTTGGCTTATAACTCTTGAACCGTAGGTCGTAAAATCTAAACCAGTGGTTGAAAACCACTGTTGTAGGACATCATGATTTATTGTGTACTTAGTATATTAATATTATACTCTATTCTGTTCCTTTCCTATCTATTATACAGCTCCTATCTTCTGGTCATTTAATGTGAACCACATATATTCACTATACTGTTACGTATTGTACTTGTCGTGGTACTTGTTGTGGTACACTGCCTAGTGTCATTTTGTTCTCTAAGCATGGCGTTCTCTACCCTAAATTAGAGGACCACATTGATGGTCAACTAAATTCACAACACAGACCAAAGAACAGTCAATTTGCCTTATAATCAGGGCAGGGTGAGATTTACTAGGGGGTTATTACTGAACATAATTTGTTCTAAAAGCTCCTGATGAAAAACATCATGAAGAAGTTAATGGACAGAGTCATTCTATTAGGGAGAAACTGAAAAACTGGCTCATTCCATAAATGGTTCCCCCTGAATTTCTGCAAGACAACGGCACTTAATCTTTCCACTAACACCTCACCTGTAGTGGGTTCTTAGTGCTGATGGCGATGACCTGGTATTTGTAGTAGCACAGTTCACAGGCCCAGGAACCTCTCTCACTGATCCATTTGATGAGGCAGGGGTGATGCGTGCAGCGTACCGATCCACAGCACCGACATGGGCTCAGTAGCTCTCCCTGTAGGAATAAGACAGAGTCAGTCCCACCAATCTAATGCTGAGAGGTCATGACTCCTACAAGTCGACTTTTCTCATTACCGTTTTTGTATTTCAGAACCCCCTCTGGTACTTAGAGAGAGAAGGAAAACAAGATACTTCAGTTGATACAGGCCTAGTGTTTTTCAGACATCCACTCTATTTTTGGTGTAACCAAACAGAAACTCAATAGTTACATATAATTGAAATGTCTCAACAGGTACTTTGAATTTATTTTAGTTTTAGTTTTTTCTATCACAAATAATATCCCACAAGTGTCCCATTTCATGACATTAAATTAGAGACCACAGCATATGTGTTTTTTACTGAAATTCTAGAAAAAGCATAGAAATCAGTGTATGATTAGTTGGAGAACTTGGAGTATCATCTTTTTATTTGTAGCCCCCACTAGCGGAGTGGTGAGGCTGAAAATGTTGGTTGGTCTGTATGTCCATCCCTCCGTCCCAAACAAGATATCTTGAAAACTACATTCTCTGCACCTACACTCTCTGTAACTTTATGTTCCCTGAAGCATAAACCTTACTGATGTTGGTGTCCGTCCAACTCTTTGGTTGAAAACTACTACCTGGGACTCTGGGAGCAGCATAACCTCTTAGGATGGGTTTTAACTATAGTTACGCTGTACAGAAAAACTAATAATAATAATGTAATATTGAGTAAGTGAGAACATGTATGCTTGGCACAGTATATTATCAATCCTTTGCAATGACATTTTGCTTTTCCTAGTAGAATGCACACATGCAAAACGCTTCACCATCATGTTACATGAGAAAGCCTGTCAGTTGACACATGGCAGCCTGGACACCGGAGGTTTCCCATTGTAATCAGAACTGCATATTCACTCCCAATCTTCTCCCAATGGATGTGTCCCGTGTCCCTTTTATGCCCATATATGGAGTTCTTTGTCAAGCATGCCAAATGAGGCTGGTTACATTATTCCGCACTCTCTGTAAGTTACTCTATCCAATATTAGAGAATTATACAAATGCAAATAAGGGTCTGCGATGACCCTTCATTTTCTTAACAGAAAATCAAGCACTTCTTTCTAGTGATTTGACTTTGCTAAATGTAAGCACTATCATCAAAAACGTACTGTACAAAAGACTCAAATTAGTTTCTTCTCTACCATCTAAGCCTGGGATTTTAAAACCCCTTTGTTGGACAAAAATATGACAACGGTATTCTATTGCCCTGGGCACAAAGCTCATTCAAATATATTTCTACTCTTGTCAGCAGGGCCCAAAAAATATAGGCACTTGACTGTAGTACCTGTAGTTTAAGACATTTACAGTAGAATTATGGAACCATCCCACCAGGACTCTCTTGCAAAGATATCTCGATCTAAAAGAGACCATACAATATAAAGTTGATATTAATTGAAAAGAAAGAAGAAGCAGAAAAAAAACAAGCTGAATTCTCCACTGCAGCAAGGCCCTTTTAACCTCAAACCTGGGACATTGCTCATCCAGAATTCACACATTGTCATACTATATCCACTATGAACACAGCACTGCATACATTTTGTGGAGAAGCAAAAACCAGCGAGGGCCAAAATGATGTCTCCCCACCATCATTGTCCTGGACGTGTCTGACAGAAGGAGCAGCACCGTCGTCACAGCAAAGGGAGGGAAAGAAGGGAGCGGTAAAGGAGAAAAAGGCCCTTCTGCAGATGGCCATGGTGGGAGTGTGTTGGCACTTGGCAGGAGCACCAGAACAGTTCTGCCTTGTCCAGTGGGACTCGGGCTACTCGCTGTGACACGGCTGATCACAGCCAAGAGTTGAAACCACTCCCACTCCCAAGCAACAGAGAACGGAGAGTGAGGAGCATAACCGTATATCAAATGTGGCGTTTTATCTCACACACATATAATGATAACAGAAAAAAGCTTGTGATTATTTGAAAGTAAGTAAGTAGTGTACCGGTATTTTATTAATAACAAGATTTATTTGGGGCAGTATGATTCTACTCTTCTGTGTCATATCACCTCTCCTCCATGCACAGCCTGGTGCACTTCATTTTGTTCCTATAAAAGCTGAACAACGTCTGACTGTAAAATGGCATAAAAGTGAATTTCAAATAGGTTTCTCATTTTCTAAGGGTAGAAAATCAAGGCAAGTGAACTCCATATAGGTGAGGAGGGCATAGTGAGATAACAACTCGCTCACCAAGTAACCAAACAAGTGAAATTGTTTTGTGTCCAATAACTTTACAGATTAAAACGTTTCTCTTTTAAGAAGGTATCATAGATAATGAATAGATTTGAAGGGCCACATGAAATTTCAGATTTATTTACCTATATGACCACTCATAAAACATATGCCAGCTGAATTTCTTCATTGCTTATTCTGCTAGGACCATTGTGGTTCAAAGTTAATGGCCCCAATAAAGAGTAATTGAATAGAGGAGCAATAACGGGTTTTTTGATTTAATGTTTATGACTTCATCGTTCCTGCCAATAGATTTTGGCACAGGGAAAATATTGCATTCCCTTACATAACTTGTTTATATCCCATTCCCCAAGAAATGTCGGAGGAGACATTGTATGTGCTACAGAATGCAGAAAGCATATAGTGCCTCAGTGCTGTTGGGGGCTCAGAGAAAGAATGATGCTAACTCAGCCCCTCAAGGGCTCTCATTGTCCCGCTGACAAATGAACTGTGGTAGTGCATTATCTGTGTTATGATTTAGGAGTGAAAGCCAGTCTTTTATAAGCAGCAGGGAGTCGCACATTCTTGACATGCAGCTCAAGTGAGGATGAGATAGTGCAAGCAGCTGCCCCAAAGGGCACTTCAATGTAATAGTGCATGACACTCCAGAAGACGATCCTTCAGACAGGGGAAATATTGTGCAACTTCACTTTGATATAAGCCTTCTTCAAGGGCATGGGATACCATATTATTTTATCTGCTGATCTGTACGATCAGACAAAGATACGACTGGGGAGTTGTGTTCCATGGTAGTCCTCTGAGTGATGAAGTATAGAGCAGATTGAGCCTGAGAGTATACTTCTGAAGAGAGCAAAAGGACAAAAGTCTGTCAGAGACCCTGGTGAATCATTTTAAGTGTGATTTGATCTGCGTATCGTGTAGAAGTGCAAGTCCTTTTGTAATTGCCTTTTGTTAAGCCTTTGTCGAACATCGCTGATAGAAAAAGCCTTTAAAAGGGCTCAATGTCGCAGTATATGGAAACGAGCTGAATAAGCCATAGCACAGAGGTAAAAGCAGACATTTATTTATTATACAGTAGGTCTTTACCTTGAAATGTCAAACTGACACTTCATCTGAAATTGGCCAAATGGTTCATTATTTACTGTGTCTGAGACTATGACTTAATTCCAAAATAAGTGTTCTGACTTGAAACAACAGTTGTGACTAAAGCTGTGAATCACATAGGACAACTCCATTACACACAGTGAAATCTGTAGTGCTCATTTAACTCAGAGTGTAAAATGGACCCTTAAGGGTCACCCTAACATGCTGGATTTTATTGTGCAGCAATTCTGAAAAACGCCAAGATTTATTCACCAAGATTGGCAAGATAGGGTACCTCTCAAATATCTACTAGAAACTACTAGACAAGTCTATAATAAATCAGAAACCTCTTCCAAATAATGTCCTGTCATATATCAGGCTTTAGCAAGCTACTTAACTGAAAATATGCCCCTCTCTGAACTTCCACACATTATCTTGACTGTTGCATCCCCGGAGAATGGAAGTGTTTTGAAGGTGGATTGTCAGATCAGATATACTGGCTGCTTTGGTTGACATCCCAGAGGCTAAGGAAGAACAGAGGATAACTAATGTCCCCTGCTGCCTGTATCACACAGTCACACACATTGTCTACTCATTTCTCGTATAGGACAGAGCTGCCTGCTAGGCTGCTACACCTCAGTAGATCTATATCTGGACCTTACCCAAACCCAACAACAGAGGCGATAGGAGAAGGAAGGATGGTGATAGATAAGGACTTGCATAATGAAACTGGCATAAAATAAAATCGTATACAAAGACGAGCTGAAATGTCTGAGGATGCCTTGAAGATGTGTTGAAGAAAGCCATGGGAAATACTCCACATTTCTGAGGCTGTAGATGTTTTGTATGCATTGCGGGGTCTGCTGTCTGTGGAGCTTTTGAAATAAGAAGGACCTGAGTCCTTCCACTCAGATCCCATGGCAGCAATGATTTTAAAGTGTAGACTTAAGAGATAGACTGATTCTCTGTATCACGACTGCATGGAGTAATAAATACATTGACAAAACACATGCAACACTTAAAGGTTAATTTCCTAAAATAAACTATATATAGAATCATATGATATGGCGCCCGCTGGCCAAGTGGTCCAGGCGCATGCCACATATAGGCTTTGGCCTGACAGCGCGTCACGTGTTCGAGTCCTGTTCATGACGACCTTTGCTGCATCTCTCCCATTCTCTCTCTCCCCCTTTCCTGTCTACCTTCACTTGATACTATAATAAAGGCAGAAAAGCAACAAATAATAATATATATATATATATTTTTTTTAAATCATATAATATACTATTAGTGTGTGGTTATACAGTATCTGTATCTGCAAGACCCTTCCCTCTTTTCTTATTTTATTTTGTTCAGGATGTTTCTGGGTGTCAACCTTTGGGCAGTATAGGTGTGCAATATTGGTGTCATTGAGTCTGGGGGGGAGGGGGAAAATTGAATGTTGTGTTTACAAATGGAAACAAAGAAATCCTACTGGTTTGTATGGCTTTGACACACTGAATCTGAAAAGTCTGGTAATTTAAATCTATATGTATCACAGCACAGCGTTATACATTTAGTACAAGAATTTCATAGTGTTACACCTTGACGATATTCTTCTGTATTTTTCTTCTAGACTTATTTTCCTGTAAATAACCCACTATTACTAAAGTGTGACATATCTAAAATTGTATCAGAATTCAGAAAGGTTCTGCTGAACATTGACTTATATGGTAAATCTACGTTCCTGCTGCTACTGAGCTATGCTTTACAATTGAATTGCAGTACACCTTTACTATACAGTATCTTCTGTCAGGCTTTCCTTTAGATTTCCCATCCTTTCACTTGATTAATGAAGTGTAACATAATCATCAATAGTCTCAAAGGCAGAGACAAACGCTGTGACTATGACTAATGGATCTCCAGTTCTCTAAGTATCTCCTGCTCTGATCACATTCATTTTGGCGGTGTGCGATCAACAGAGTGAAAACGCATTATTTGATTAACAATGCATGTAATTGTTAACTGTGAATGTGAATTGTATTCATAATCTGTTTATGGCTCTACACAGTCTACAGTATGTAGCATCAGTGTGTTGCTCCACACTTGTCAACAAGGGTGGCGTGGTCTTTCATTTCATTATCCACTGTCTTTTCATGCCTTACCAATAACTGATGAGAGCATGATGCAGCGCATGCAGACTCCCAGTCCCAGGCCACTGTGAACAAGGAATTGGGACTGTGCACTCTCTTATGCCCTGAAAATAAACCTGACCAGTGGATAACCTGCCTGCAAAATAATGCCTTATTGTATCAGGGGAAGTCAGGCTTATAGACATGAATATATAAACACAAGCATTATCCTCTCCTTTAGAGAGACTCCTTGCCAATGAGAGATTCTGACAATGATGGTGATGACAATGAGACCTCTCATTTTGACAGCCCCCCCCCTTTATTGACTTACATGCTCAGGTCCCTGGAAGCAGATCCTACACACAGGCGTCCTGAAGCCACTTTCAGAGTAGCTGGTGATGGAGAATCTTTCTTCCAGTTTTCGCTTTGAGCAGTCATCGGTGGAGCTGCTGCAGCCGCGCAAGGCTGCCGACAGCTCTGCCGCATCCACCCAGCGCGCCACCGGTTGGTCTGCCCCCGGCCCCGGCCCAGTAGCTCCTCCTGCAGGTGGAGAAGTCCAATCACCTGGGTGCTGCTGCTGATGGCCCCGCACTAATGTGTTGTTGTTGTCGGGGACAGTGTCGCCTGAAGGAACGCTTCCGCCGATCTCATGGCTTTCCTCCGTTTGCCCGGCGCTCATGGGGGTCAGTGGAGGAAATGGTGTCGCTGGTGCCGGTGGCCCAAGAAGCAGCACCCTCAGGTCACTGAGCAAGACACAGCAACGGCTCTTCAGCATGCCCTGGCCGCGTAACATCAGTCCGTCTCCAGCTAGATATTCACAGCACCGTTCAATGATACTGATTGCAAACATGTGCCCCTGCTGCCATGAGCAGGCACTTCTTCAATGGCTTAATTTCCTGCTGATTTGTTGGGTATTGTTGTTTATTAATGGATTTCTGTGCGTATGCGTATCTTCTTTTCAGTCAATGTTGTTGTCTTTTAATTTCTTCCCACAAAAAAGTGAATCCAAGGACAATACAATTCCCATCGATGCAAACAAGTGTCTGAAGCCATTAAGGTCAATACAGTATTTTCTAAAAGGGGAAAAAAATGTTAGATTTACAATCAGAGGAATGTCACGTGCATTCAAGTAGCCTAGTCTAAATTGTCTCGTTCACGCAATGACCACGGCGGCACGCACATTAATGCCGGTCATCCTTAATAGTGTATTCCTGCACTGCACAGTCTATTTAGAAAAGATTAATTATCTGGTTTGTCTTCTCTCCTCCAATGCAGAAAGAATCATATCCGCATTTATAATGGCTCTCAATTTAGTCAATTCATAAAACAGTAGGCTATACAGTAGCAGTGCTTATACGCTTGAAACATAAAAAAAAGAAAATGAAACTCTTTTGTTATTGTTGCTGTCATTGTCCTTTACACTGAAACCAAATTAAATCTGTTGACGGTATAGCCTACTGCGTTAGAAATCAAATCATACCTGAACAGCCACACGATTTCCATATAGATCCATATAGTATCCGTTATCAGTTTTTCTGATAGATTCCAAGCTGCAGCCAGGTTGTTGACAATTAAGCCTCTTACATATTTAGTCCCCAAATATCGATTATTTTCCATACTCCGGAAGTATAGCTACGCATGTGCGTTTAAATCCATCCATCAATTAAATTCAGGCACGATTCTCGGACTGTCCTATTAGCTGAATGGAATCATCTGTGATCATAATTGTGCTGCAGCTTCAGCACCATGATTCCTGAGACAGCTCCCACCACGTCACCACCACCAGCACAGTGATGCAGGCGGAGGTTGGAACTAAGGAAGGAAGGCTCTACTCCGTAGTACGAAGGTGTCGCCTTCCTAAAACAACTACTTAGGCGGTGATATACATTATGTGCTGGTAGCTATACCTACCTTACCTAGCCTGCTACGTAGCAGGCTACAAAGTTAACCAAATATAAAAGTTACTTTCGTTTGTGGGCGTTGACTTCAGACATAGAAGCAAATTCAACCATCATTTTAACAAAAGCTGATCTTTACATGCTTAAAACGGTAAAACATATAAATGAAATGTTCCAAAATTGTTTTATTTTATTGATGTTGTTCAGTCAAAATTAATATACATTCATTTATTTTGACTTAACATAAGAAATACGTAGACCTACAGCCTCCTAGGCAACTCCACGTGTGTCTGTTGTTATGAGACGTAATTTCCTGCGCGGCAGAATGACTGACACACTTGATTTTCATAACTTTACGTGCAGTCAATAGTTAAGTTAAGTAGTAATCGGCCTTGCCTTGGCTTCAACCGATCCATAGCACCGAGCGGTTAGGTTTGTAAAGTTGGGATTGTTTATTGTATTAGCTGAGAAAGAGGGTTTTATGCTGACTTGGTGTTTTTTTGCACTGGCTATAGCTTGCTAGCCTCGCTAGCTGCTATCGTTAGCAGACCAATAATACAACTTTTCCGCAGTCTTACTGCTGGCAATGCATTCAGATTTAGATTTCCGCCACAACGTAACGTTAACATTATGCTTACGTTTAAACTAGTGCAATTTACACCTTGCTTATTCGATTAGCAAATGTATTGAGACGGCTGGACATTGAATCAGTAGTAGGTAAAGTATTTGTAGGCTGAGTGGCTGAAGCTACAGTAAATGCACGTTAGACAGCGGTAATAATGTCCACTCAGTTGACTGACGAACAGAAGCGAACAATTGAGGAAAACAGACGTAAGGCTTTAGAGAAAAGAGCCCAAAGACTTATTCATCAGACTGTCAACAACACCAGTCAGAAAAGCTCAACAGTGTCCGTCAGTACCCCAGAATACTCCAACCAGAATGTGCCAGTTTATCGTGACTCCTCTCATCAAAGAGGACCAGTTTCTGCTTCAACGTCTGGACCAGGGGAGTTTGTTCCTCCTTTCAAAAGGATCTCACAGAGCCCTAACCATCGAAACCAAGAAAAGCCCCAGCAGTTGTTCTCTGGTGTATGGAAGCAAAGTGAACAGAGTAACCCTGCTTCGAGAAAGGTGAGAGAGGAACTGGAACTTCTGAGACTGTATTTTATTAGTTATTTTCTTTATAGCATTGATGAAGGACAAACTGTCTTTGATATTTTGTCATATTTTCCCCATAGATAAAAACAATTGACCCTCTTCCTCAGACAAAAAGCCAACATGTGAACATGAACATCCCTAGTATTTCATCCAGTAACTCTGCATTCTACAAACAAGGAAGTGCTAAACCTACCCAAAGTCCCAGTGCACAGCTTTCCTCAAAGCCTTCAGCATTGAATGCTGTACCTGCTAAGAAGCCTGCCATCGCTGTGAGAGGGAAGTGTGTGCCTCAAGATGAGGGCCGCTTCAGAATAGAAGTGGGCTACCATGCAGAGCTTATTGCTGTGTTTAAAGACATCCCTTCCAAGAATTATGGTGAGTCACTGCAGAAGTGACTATACCTATCGAGTGTATTTAAAATTGATCTCCTGCAACTGGAACCCCTGATGTTTAACATTTTTTCACACCAGATTGAAATCTATTTAAACATTTTTGTCTTCACTTTAGACCCTGCCACGAAAATGTGGACCTTTGGTATGGAGCACTATCACCAGCTAAGTATGTACTATGTAGTACCACTACCATTTAGTATTTATGAATTGTCTAAATCATTTCAATTATAGCGTCACTCTACATAGACCTTATGTAATGTCAGATACGTTTGCCTTTGTCCTAGTGCAGGGTTAAAGTCAGTGGGGAGACAACTAGTAATGACAACCTAATAATTACTAATGTTCACACAGTTCTAAATGTCTGTTTATATGTGTATTTAAATGAGTAACATCTTATCTATAAATGCACCAAGTCTCTCTGTGTGTATTGTACAATGTACTGTACGTCTGTAATCCACGTAACTCGAGAACCTTTCGCGCCACCGACTTCAAATTTGACATGCGCGTTCCACACCCCCACAGGGAGTGCAGTGCCTGGTGTCGAGTCGGTCGGACCCACCACAAAAGGCCTCTGCCCAGGCTCTGGACAGGTCCCCTGCACAGTGTCCATATATGGAGCTGGCCTGTTCTGACATCACAACACTCCATATTTGGGCATGCCATAAACAGAACTCCATATATAGGAATAAAGGGACACGGAGAGACAGATACAGAAATCTCCATATATGGGCATAAAAGGGACACAGACACAGTGGAACGGGTACTCTGACACGGGTACAGAGGGTATTGCATAGCCAGGTGGGGCATGGATCTCCAACTTCCATCGTTACCGACTCGGTGCTCTACAGACGGGCACCGGTCTAGTGCAAAATAAAAGCCACAGGACTAAGTAGTACGTAGACCCATCATCTTACTCCTCCCGCCCAACACTCCCTGCTGATAGGTTCCACCACAGTCTCTCTCCGTGGGGGTGGGCAGGCACTATACCACTTGTTTTTGTAGTACTTTCATGTGCATTTATTAGCTGGTAATTTTTTGTATGTGTCCAAGTGAGTGGTCGTAAATAACAAATGCACAGTAGAAAGTATGGCGTGAATCTGAGGCGCACCTTGCATTAGCCTATTCTACTTTAATACTAACATGGATTTTGGTATTGCCATATGTCACCTGCTCCTCGCTCTCCATGTTGTAGTGGAAGAAGCTGTCTCTATCCCATCAGTCTCTTTAAAACCTCTGGAGGGTATGGAGGCGGTGGATATGGGTGCATCATCTATCCGCCCTCGTGACGGTGCAGCACTGGGAGCACTGCTGAAGCTGTGTAATGGCTGGAAGAAACCTGGAGCCACTCTCCAGGGTCAGTGCGGTCTGGTGTCTCCAACCCAATTTGAAGTTGACATTGGCTACCACGTTGATGTCATAGCAGCTTTCAAGCAGATGCCATCGAGAAGCTATGGTAAAAGATACTTGGATTATATTGTATGCTAAACTTTATTTTGTTCTTCAAATGTATAGAACTTGTGCTTGTACAAAGGCATGATTTGGTGATTCTTGGTGCATTTAGACATGAAGACAAGGAAGTGGAGCTTTTCATTGGAGGATTACAAAAGTCTTGGTGAGTAAGATGCGTTTGTTATGCACATATTATTTACCTGTGTTTGTTGCATCATCTTGTCTGAGCGCTCTGTGTTCCATATACCCAGTGGATGTCCTCAGTGGGATTGCGACAGTGGAGGTGGAGCCTCTGCCCAGGGCGGTCATCCAGGCTTTCGCAGCCAGTTTTGACGGGACTCGGGCCAAGTCGTTAGAGGTACCTGAGGCAGACCTCTCCAGTGTTGACCCCTCACTCTCACTCGGCCTCATGCCCTTCCAGAGGGAGGGAGTCAAGTAGGTGTATACAGTCATTAGTGCCTGCATTCTGTCCATGTAATTTGTGTCATTGTTTTACACCCTCAAACTAGAGGTCAGTGTGTGGCTGAATGTACTGTACTTTGTTTATTTTGTGACACTGCAGTTGAGACATTGGTAGTGTTGAATCAGTATAACTTTAATTTTACTGCTGTGATTTGCATTTGTATTCAGTGGTTGTCTCCATAGTTTTGCAGTGTTTAAGGGGGGCCGCCTCCTCCTGGCTGATGACATGGGGCTGGGGAAGACGGTGCAGGCCATCTGCATCGCAGCCTACTACAAGAAGGAGTGGCCATTACTGGTTGTGGCTCCCTCCTCTGTGCGATTCACTTGGGCAGAGGTGAGAATCATTCTCTCAGATTATCTAGTTGATCTCAGTCCTGTGAAGTAAGGAATAATACGAGTAATAATTGTTTAACAAAAATTGAGCTCCTGGTGGAACTATAATAGGCCAATGTGAAAAGGGTGGCATTTCTTTCACAGCCATCAGACGCTGAATTCATGATTTGAGGCATTTTGTTCAAAGCGAACCACAATCGGCCTACTGGTGGCACTATAATAGGCCATGTAAAGGGTGGCATTTCTTTCACAGCCATCAGACGCTGAATTCATGATTTGAGGCATTTCGTTCAAAGCAAACCACAATCGGCCTACTGGCGGCACTATAATAGTCCATGTGAAAAGGGTGGCATTTCTTCCTCGGCCTAGTGCGAATGTGGTTTGACGGTTCGGTTCCCTGCATCGGATCCAATCCCCCAATCAAGGCCTTGGATCAGAGAGTCTAAACTCTAAACTGACATCTCTCTGGCTGGCATCTTATCTGCGTTGTTGTTTTGCATTTAGCCAGATATACTATAAGGATGGGAGCTGTAACTGAGTGAGTTAAAGCCAGGTTGACAGGCGAGCGGAGAGCAGGGAAGTGAATTGTCAGAAAGATTTGGGACACTGTTTTTTTTCCTTCTTTTTTCCCCACTACATGATTGGCTGTGTAGAAATGGAAACTCTGTGACATAAGATGGGCTGAGTATAAAGTGTAATCTTTGCATCAGCTGTCATTTATTATGAGTTTCTGTGACACAAGTTTCACATACTGTATCAGATTATTAGTTGTCAGCACATTGGACATGGAATGAGCTGAATATTCACCTGCACTCTTAACAGCATAAGGTGTAGTAGTATCTTCAAAACCACATGAACCCTAGTGTAGTATTGTTCCAATTCTGGGCATGGCATAATAGACTAACATTCTGCAAAAGTCACAGTTCTACAAGCTCTCAATGCATCACGTTGTGAGCTTGTAGATCGTCTATTCTTCCTATTTGACGTACACAAAAGTATACAGTATATAGGGTTAAAACATACTTTTTGTACCCATTTTCTGTGTTTAAAATTCACATTGTTTATAATTCTGTTTTTTTTTTTTACTGGTATTATCTCATTGAATTATTGACTCTCTGTCTGTACTAGGCCTTCAGACGGTGGCTTCCCTCAGTGAGTCCAGCCAGCATTAATGTGGTGGTGAAGGCCAAGGACAAGCTGCGTGCCGGTTTGGTCAACATCACCAGCTATGATCTCCTCAGCAGGATGGACAAGCAGCAGACAACCGATCCCTTTAATGTTCTAATCATGGTTAGTGGGTGTGTGGTTGGTCCACATGGCTAGTTCTCCATTCAGAATCTTGAGTTTTGACTGAAAAATTAACAGAACTGATACAGTTTTATTGTGTATGTGATAGTGGGAACATGTTTATGCATTCTATGCAGGATGAGTCCCACTTTCTGAAGAACATGAAGACTGCCCGCTGTAAAGCAGCATTGCCACTTCTAAAGGTACTTTGTTCACTTTGTACTTTGATTGATTTATCACATTAAAGTCTGAGTGGTGTTGAACTTTGGTAGGACTTTGGGTAATGGGAAAATATTGTTGGTCTTTTATCTGTGTATTACATATTATTACATGTGATACGTAGCTTGCAGAGTTAGTTCAGTCAGATACTCAAGAAGTTAATAGTTAATAGTTAATTGTTATGTGCTGCTCCCAACGGTGGGCTTTGCTATTTCTGTTCCCCATGTTTAATGATGGTTTAATGATGGTTGTATGATTGTGCCGAGCAGGGAGAAAATGTAGCAGAGCCGAATGCCAATATAAAATGTCATATGCACACTTGTATTCTCATTCTATAATATCTGTTCAATCTATTATTATCTATTCATATCTGACTGAAGTTATTTTTGTGCATTGGCGCATGCTCAAAGAGAACAGATCTACAAACTAACAACATGTTGCATTGCAACATGTTTCTTTGCTCGTGGTCTGTGGCATACCTTGTTTGTCTGAAAAGAGGAGTAGAGTACACCCATAGCTGCCAATGCCAATCATTTATTGTGGACACGGAGACAGAAACGTCAACATTTCGGACAGACTAAGCTGCCTTCAACACCAACACCTTGAAAAGTGTAAAATAAAATGAAATAAAAATCCCCCTTTTTTGGCTATAATAAAAAGATGTGTATAAGGTTTTCTCAGATGTCGAATGTTTCCTCCTACTGGAACACATTCAGCATCTTGACAAACAGAATGGTTTAGTACAGTACATCTGCTCTGTTGAAGGTAGACAGAGACATCATCCTTGTCTCTGTCGATTCTAGGTCTTTGTTCTGCTCTGCTTATGCTTGATGTCAGCATTTGGCACAATCAACAATTTTCAAACGCCTCAAGGATGAAGCTGGTCTACAGTGTCTACTGTCTAGTGTTCAAATGGTTTACCTTCTCCCTTAGAGAATTAAACTTTCCATTCATAAAACTTTCATCCCCCATTAAATGTGGCATCTCCCAATGTTACATTTTATTCTCATTATACATGCTTCATCTTGGCGCTATCTTTGAGAAATGCAATACTGTAATGTGGAGGATGACACAATTTTACCTATACACCTGATAGCACTTGCACATCTTTAACTGTCAGAATAGATGACATAAAATGCTGGATGTGAACTTCTTTCAACTAAATGATAACCAAACTGAAGACATGCACGGCATTATAGAGGTTTTCCAGAGTTCAAACGGAGGGTCTGGATGTATGCATCATACTGGCTCAGTAGCATGGGACATGCAACAGTTTTATGTGGGCAGGACCCTTGACTTAAGTCCGGGTAATGTCTGATTTGGCTCAACGATGCTTCTATTGGTGGAGCCTCTCCTGGTCCTCCCGAGGTGTTTGGAGTTAGCTTTTGAGTTGGAAATATTCACAGATCGAATAGAAACGTTTCTTTACTACTGACAACATGTATATAGAGACCAATTTTCTCCGAGAAATATTGCATACGATACAATCCTCGCATCTCCCTCGGGCTGTGCCTGTGTTATAATTACATGGGAGTATATAATGTGTGTGTCTACTACCCAGACCCGCTGAGTATTTACCTTAATGTGTGAACGCATCTGAAACGGACATTCTCCTGTTGCATGCTACGCAGTATGTAAGGAATCTTGGTGTCTTCTAGGGCATTTTAACAAACAAGTCTGTCTTCTGGTTCACTGCTGGGCCTTTCATCTTAACCCATTCTGGGTGGGAACCCCTTTTGGTGTTATAACCCTTCTGGACAGGAACCCCTCTTGGGGTTCTGTACAGTGTGTACAGTATTCAAAAATTTGAAATATTTCATGCTGGTATATAAATATTAGAAGTTTTTCAGAAAACTTAGGTCTCAGTCCAAAATGGGTTAAGAATATGAAATCAGTTAGGAATCTGCTAATCCTGTGTAACAAAAACCAATAATTTCTAATACTTTGAAGGCATGGTTTATTACTTGAAAACGTGTGGGACGGTCTAATTTAAGAACTCTCCTCAGTCCAAATCAAGCTCCTGGCTGGTTCCATTTCTGGCTTCCCACCATGCATGAAAGACTTATTGGGACTTCCCAGGGGATAAAAAAACCATGATTGACCTCCTGGCATTCTGGCAATGCCCAAGGTTTACCTGTGACGGTGCAGCGTAAAACTGATACTGAGATGCCAGCCACAGCCAAAAATGTATCTTAATCTGGTGGTATCCATTTTTCGTCCTCAGGCAGCGAAGAGAGTGATCCTTCTATCTGGGACTCCTGCCATGTCCAGACCCTCTGAGCTATACACGCAGATCCTGGCTGTCAAACCGACCCTCTTCCCACGCTTTCATGAATTTGGGATGCGCTACTGCAGTGCCAAACAGGTATTTTAAGCCCTCGGCGTGCACCTGCAACACCTCTTTACTGCAATACTTAATAATACTGGCCACCTTTCAAGAGACCTGCGGCCCGCCACAGAGAAGAATGTTCGGTGTGGGATTAGCTCTTATTTCTTCTTCCAGCTGGCTGACACAGTATAGGGCCTACATTACACCAATGGAGTTGTATGTACACATAAGGGATAACATTTCAGATTGCTGCCAGACACATGACACAGGAGAAGCATTGCAGTTTTTATTGTTGGTACTTTATCTACAGTAGCTATACTCAATGGAGGTACTGTGTGTACAGTAGTATTGATGTATTTTATTACAAGTATAACATTACATGCTCAATTCAGAACACGTCCCCTTAGTGATATTTCTCTAAATGTATTTCTCCTCACTTGTTGTCTTGACTCCTACTTGAGCAGGCACCCATTTAATTTGCTCTCTAGGCATTTACATAGAGTGTTTTTTAATTAGCTTACTGTTACTTGGATTTGCATGGGTTTTGGGATGGAGGGAAGCTGTAATAATATTCAGACGCCTTTTTCCTCCTCAATGAATCAGTGCCCTCTTGGAAGATAAAGGCACACAGCGCCAGTCCCTCTCTTCTATTTCCTCCACTAATCCTCCCTCCCACCGTCATCCTATCCACCCTCCAGTCCTACTCTAACCATCTCAATTAATCCTTCTGTTCTTCATATGTCTTTTCCCCCTTTTATGTCCACCCTTTTGTCCATTCTTCCCCACATTCCCCTATTCTCTTTCCCCCTTTCATTAACCTTTTTGTCCACACTATGTACATACAGTATACAGTATGTACTTTTTTCATATGGGGTGACTGTGGATACCATGTCATCTTCATCATTGCAACATCCCGCATACCTGAATAAGCTTTCTGTCTCTACCTTGAATTAAAGGAAATTGCATTAAAAAAAGAAATCTGCTTAAAAACAGCAACCCCTCAGTCTTTGTCTCTCTGTCACCCTACATCCACTCCTTGCTCCATCCACTAGCAGGCCTGGGGCTGGGACTACACAGGTTCATCTAACCTCGGGGAGCTGAAGCTGTTGCTGGACGAGAGTCTAATGCTGCGCCGCCTCAAGTCCGAAGTTCTCTCCCAGCTACCCGCCAAGCAGCGCAAAGTTGTCACGGTGACCATAGATGGAGTAAACACACGCACCAAGGCTGCCCTAGCAGCAGCAGCTAAGGAGCTGGTCAAGGGAAAAGACAATGTGAGTTTGCATTGACTTTGAATAGTAGATATGGAAAACATGGCTAAATTAAATAGAATTAGGAGAATTGCACACACCAAGCCCAGAAAGGTTTATGAGAAGTTGCATTTTACGCAGACACTTTGTGTGATATCTTTCATTTTCAACTCCTTTGGTGTTTAATATTTTCAGTCTCGGCCGCTATTAGAATAATAAGTTAAGTGTGAAGGTACAGTATGTTAGGCACATGGGTGGCATGGTGGTAATGTACAGGTCTGCACACAGAGGAGTCTTGGGGTTCGAATCCACCACAGTGCATAAGGCTTTGTTGTGCGCCTACATGAACAAATTGGCTGGGAAGCTGTGGGGAGAAGGTGATACTTGGGCAGTAGGAGTAGGGTGGAGACTCCTCACTGGCAGCAGCAGTGACGACACAGAAATGTGTGGCGAAAATAAGTGTGACAATATAATGACAAATTTCAATATATAAAAAAAAACCCTATTGAAAGTAAACAGCGATACTGTAGTGATAAACATTGATAAATGAAATTGTGCTGTTTGGAATATCATACAATATAATCACAAAATATATAAATATATCTTACAACCAAAGTCCAATGTCCAGAAATTACAATGCAACCGGGAATATTTTACAGACGATTCCTTTTTAAATATTATATATAACGTAAACATACATGCATAGTTGACCTTGAGTATGCAACTAATGGCAACCTTATTAAATCATCAAACATTTGTGTCAATTCTTATCGCATGTTGTTCTTTATCTCTCTTTTAGAAGATGAAAGAGAAGGAAGCCCTCCTCGTATACTATAACCACACGGCTGAAGCGAAGATACCAGCCATAATGTACGTAAATCATTTCTAAGGGGCCAAACGGCAAGTTAGATAGCAAGGCATAGATTGCATAAATGCTTTTTTTGTTTGTTTTTTTGTTTTGATGATACAGCTTTCAGACATTAGATGTTTTTTGTGCAATCTTAACAATGACTGTGGTTTCTACCCAACACAATAAAATCCTTAGTGTTAATTTAACAGGTTTATTTGCTTCCATTTGTAAACTCTTCCAAGTTAAATGAACTGGGATTTTGACTTTGCATTTAATGTAGGGTTATAATTTTGTATCATTATTAGGGAGTACATCATGGACATGCTGGAGTGTGGAAGGGAGAAGTTTCTTGTTTTTGCCCATCATAAGATCATCCTGGACAACATCACCAGTGAACTGGTAAAGAAGGTAATGGTTAAAATATGAAATACTGCAGGTACATCTTCAAAGGTCTATCTTCAAAGGTCTATGTACATTTGTATCCATCTATTAAGACAAAAATAATAACTTGTTTACTCTCATTGGCTGTAGCATGGAAGATCTTTTCTTCAAAACATGCAGTACTTTTTGCTACTACTACAGATTATCTCTAAACCTTACAAAAATCAGTACACATTGGAGTCATCAGTCATGTGATATTTTTACATTTCATTCCGATTGGCTATAATTGCCTTCCAAAGTTTAAAGGAGAATCTACAAATGCTATTTCCCTCCTCTTCTTCATTTGGTCTTGACGGCTCAAAGCCACAACTTATACAGCCCTGTCTAGGCAACACAGGTTGGCAGACATATGCCCTTTCTAGTTTTAGTTATTCATAATAATAATAATCATGTATTATTATTATTTTACCCCCTTTTTCTCCGCAATTTAGTCGCTATGCCAATTGATTCCTCCCCATACACATTCCTGTGTTGTCACTGCTGTTGTATTCTACTGACTCACCTGCCCTCCTGCCCAGCACTCCCTGCTGACGGGTTATGTATTACATTTGATTGATACAATTAAAACCGAAAACACTTATGACTGTCACATCTCTTCCACAGGACATCAGTTTCATCCGCATCGACGGGAGCACTCCGTCAGCTGATCGGCAGCAGCTGTGTGACAAGTTCCAGTATTGTTCAAACAGTTGTGTGGCTGTGCTATCCATCACAGCAGCTAACATGGGTCTGACCCTGCACTCTGCTAACCTGGTGGTTTTTGCAGAGCTCTTTTGGAACCCAGGGGTAAGGCAAGCCACAAGACATGAGAAAACCTTCCTGAATATATGATTCACTTTGTTAAAATGTTTTCATAATTATGCTTTCACAGCATATAATCCATTTTACGCTGACTGTACCACTCTGCCAGTCGTCCGTTCTATTATTATACTGTAGGTCTTCGATATGGGATGTGATAAAAATGGAGATTAGTGGTTAAAATAAGTGACAGCTCAGTGTAGTTTCTTGGCATTGCTTAAAAAAATGAATGCTTTCCAACCGTAGGTCCTCATTCAGGCAGAGGATAGGGTGCACCGTATTGGACAGACCAGCAACGTGGATATTCATTACCTGGTGGCCAAAGGAACGGCTGACGACTACCTGTGGTACGTACTGGATCCGTCACGGGGACGGACCTATGTTCCTACTGTGTATTTAGATCAGTCTAAATGCGCTCTTTAGCTGTTCATTATCTGGGGTCTGGTCTGGAGTGTTTTTTTCTCTCTCTGACCAAACATGTTGCTTCTGTCTTAAACACAATGAATACTGGTTCTTTCACAACATGCCTCTGCTATGGACCATTGGGCAGCTGCAGGGAAGGTTGGAGTTTGTATTGTGCTGGCCGTTGCGACAACTCACAGACTTTTCTTATGTTCTCCAATACAGTATGTATGTATGTTGTGATTTGTTGTACGTTGATTGTAATTTTACAATGCATTTATTAATACAGGCCCATGATTCAGGAGAAGATGAACATCTTGGGTCAGGTGGGCCTGTCTGAGTCAAACTTCTCAGAGAATGCAGAAAGTGCCAGCTTCCATTCCAAGGTGGGTCCCATTATCCCATATACGGTATACTGTACTGTACTGTTACTTTTCAGTGGCCTTTACTGTATATTTGGTAATAATTGGTAGACCGTGACATAATCTTGAATGAATAGTTAATATTCGCAGTTACAGTGAGGAGTGAGTACCACAATTTGAGTCCACAACGAAAATGAAGGTTTCAGGCGAGGATCACAGCTCCATTGCCTTCCATTATAAAATGTAAACATAAATTATAAAAGTATAAAAGATAACTTCTGTGGCCTACTGGCAGCATGCATACAAAGTGTGGCACGCTGTAAGAAATGATGTAATATTGAACTATCTGGGTATCTAGGCTAGCCATCTGAGTGTATGTCTTTGTCTGGAGAAAATCTTGCAAACCACTGGACCGATCGTTGCCAAACTTTATCAGACAGCACTATTTTTGAGGGTCGCTAACTCCTCCTGTGTTTGAAACACGGAATGTGATGATTTGATTGGCTAATGTATGATGATAAGAGCGCATCCTCACTTCACACGAGTGTGATTTTTGTGAAAATATGTTAACATTTTATAGTGGAAGTCTAAAGTATGATGTCATAGATGACAGCTGGCATTGGAGCCATGCTGTTCCCATGACACTCCCATGTTCCAAGTGATTTAATTTTGCTGATGCCCAATGGGAACGTGCACCATTCGATGTATTACATTTGAATTTGATCGGTTGGACAGTTCTCATGAGGGAAAGCCCGGACAGAGAGAGACACACACACACACACACACACACACACACACACAAAATTTCCCTGTATTTATAGATAGATAATGAAGAAGAACTGTGCTAAAGATTTATCTATTTTCATTGTCTCACAACTCACAAGTTCTATTTGTGTTTTTCTCAGGACACTAAGCAGAGGACCATCACAGAGATGTTCCAGAGGTCATTCACTGAGGATGAGGACATAGATGAAGCTGTTTTAATGGAGGCTTTTGATGACTGGGAGGAGGACAGCCACCCAGGAAGTGATCACACACATCCATAGCAAAACAGTACACACTATAGACTATTGTTGCCTACGGCTGACATTTATCATGACCAATGTTTTATTTAGAAAATGCCTTCACATTTTAGTAATTATTTTGTCTGAATAAATAAATACCGGTAAATGTTTAACTACAATTCAGTTCAGTGAGTTTTCTATCCAAGGTTAACAGAACTCTTAGCTGGTTTTGAACCAGTACTGTATAGTGCCTTTTTTGTTGTTTGTTTGTTTTAATTAGAACTGAACAGCTCACAGTAGTTGGCCAAACTGGCAACAATCGATTCTAGCAAGGAAAGGCAAGTATAACTCTATAAAATGGTAAAACATTTCTATGAGTGAATACCAGAATACACAGGAAGCTTGACATGCACATTTAATGAGTAAAGGGGTTCTTTGATGCCATTTTGTCCACTACTAATGTTCATTATCTCCACCATTTATAAAATGAGGCTTTACTGTTTTATTTATTTTATAATCATTGTGGAACATATTCGGTCTTCATTCAGCCTAATGCAGTCTTTTAGTCTTAATGCTCTGGTTCTGGAGGCTGTGCTGCCGTAGGACTTCAAGGATTAGATTCCAATGTCATGTCTCCTGTGATGTAAAGGGAATGATCATATGTTGTTATAATAGCAGTACTATTAGAATGGATTTAAAGCAGATTAGCCAATTAGCATGTCTTGAATTACTCATGGGACCAGCACAAGGGATGGAATTGTTTTTCATTGGTAAATCGAGAAAATGTGAAATTACAGTACGTGTACTGACTTTGTCAAAGTGAGTACTAGACTGCTGATCCAATATCGAGACAAATACTGCCGTGTCTTACCTTCACCATATTTTCTGCTATGAACACTGAATATCAGCAGCATCAACTCTCTGAATCAGGAGAGGACATCTCTGTTTGCTTGTGGTTGGTATCTGGAATGTCAGTGTTGAGAGACTTTTAGCAGTCTCCTAAGAATGCAAGGAATATACTAGTGCAGTATATTTCTGACCGGTCATTGCTTTTTATATCTAGCATATCTTGATTTCCTAGCTGAATATTACCTGAAAATTCTCCAGTTGTAGATCGTGACAGTCTCAAATCCATGGCATCTGCAAAACTGTCATGTATTCCTAAAAGAAAAATTGATCTCGGGTTAATGCAAAAGATGGAAAGTTCTCCATTTAAAAGAAGCTTACTGATATTAACTAGTCTACTGCATGTGTATGTTTGGGAAATGAATGATTACCTGAAATGGTGGTGTCAACCTCTCCATTGTTGTTGAGCCCTGCCTCTGAGCCGATGTCACCAAATATAAAGTTTATCTTCTCCTCTGCATGCCGCTGACTGGAGGAACCATGAACAGCATTCTGTAGAATGTCTGAAGCAAAGCGGGCCCTCAGGGAGTTTGGGGCCACCTCTTTGGCCTGGTTAGGGTCTGTGGGGCCCATCATGGTCCTCCATTCCTCCACTGCATTCTCCTTGGTCAGCACCATCATTGTGCAGGGCCCACTGACAAGAGTTGGAAGGTAAACATGCATCCTTAGAAAGACACTGATATTGTCTGATTCTGTTGCTACATTTGGAGGTAAACCTGAGCTGATGCTGAGCGAGAGTGACAGCCGAGGAAGTTTCTTAAAGTGAAACTCCCAAGTTGCATCTCTGTTATGTCTGGTCCGTTGTGTAACAACTCGGTGAAAGGGACTAATCGGAGCGGAAGATACATCATTAAATCTAGATGCCCAGTGGAACAACAATGAAACAGAGATGGACTTTCTAGCCCCTTGCCCGAGGCTTCCTTGATTCTGAGCAGCAAAAACATTGCTGTAAAAGGTTGACTGCCGCTTCCAGTGCCAGTGGAATTTATAGCGGGTCTACTGTGGTCGCTTTGCTCTGCTCTTGGAGATTATGCCCAGGCAGAAACTAACCGACACATGAACTCCACTAGCTGACTGAAGAATAGCTCGTCCCTGTGCTCTTTGTAGAACTCCTCGGCTATCTTCTTGGACAGAATGGTCTCCTTCAGGCGAGTTATGGAAAACCCTCCCCCACGGATCTCCTCTAGAATCTCTTCTATCAGGAAGAGAGAGGAGGGACAGGAGGCAGACGAAGAGCACATGAAATAACCAGTACTGTCAATTTCATACATACTGTATATTCATGCAGAGGCAAATTGGATAGATTTGTTAACCAGCATAGTCCTTCCATGCTGTGTCAGAGATGTACCTCTGTGTCCTCCTTCCATGGCGTCTGGTTTGATTACAGCCAGGGTATGCTGCTTAGGGAAGAAGAATTCAATCCCTCTCTCTGCCTCTTCACTGCTTGCACTGCCATGCAGCTGGTTGATGGGTTCATTCTCCACCGCAAACTGAGCTCTAAGACTTGAGGTCAGGGGATAGATTGGCACAAACACATTCACATTAGTGTGTAGAAGTCCTCCCAAATATATTAACCTCTCACAGGAGGTTTGAAGGAGAATCATGTGACCATAGGCTTTTTAACCACTTAAACCCTATACTTTGTTGTACATCAAATTGTGAAAATAGCTGATCTACAAGCTCAGTGGATCTTGTTCACGAATGTTCACTTATTTTCCCCCGAATGTTCGCCTATTATTGCATGCCCACATTGCCCAGAATAGGGATACTAGCGTTATGGTTAAACAGTTGATGCAGTATTTTAAAATATGATTATTGATTACAGTTATTACTACCATTCCAATATAATAATGTATTTCATGATTTTAAATGACTGCAATGCATTTCAGTGTAGTACTGCAATGTGGGTAGGAACAACAGTAAAACTATCGCAGCAGAGACAGAGGCTTTCAAACATCTGCTTATCTGTTTGCCTGTGACACAGCGATTTGTTTTCACCGATAGTGAGCTGTTTATTTGTTTGTACCATAAAATAACTCACCAATCAGGCTCCTCCTCTTTGGCTTTGGTGATGTCAGCAGGACCAAGGATGCTCCTCCAGTGATGGACGGCACCTGGCCTGTTCAGAACTAGAGCCAGAACTGGACCACTACACGCACGCACGCATGCACGCAACACACACACACACACACACACACACACACACACACAGTATATATTGAGCTTTTATTGATGGAACTATATAGACGTTCGCCTAGAACATACTTTTCTCTTAAAATAATATGTTGGCTAAATGTGCTATGTTTGCTATTTTATCTGCTAAAAGCTCTCTATGCAGTAGACTAAAGTAAAGACATGGGTCTACAGACATCGACAATGTCTATAATTAAATGCCTTTAATTATAAAATGCTTTATAATTTTATAATATGTTAAAATTACTGTTCAAAAGCACTGAGTATTTAGGAGTCTATATACTTTAACTATTACAATTCATTTTTTCATGTTTATAATTTATCAATTCATAATTTCTTCAAATGACACACTGGGTCAATAATCATCCTTTGGAGCAACATTTGCTTCTCTAGGGGTGTAATCTTCCACGTACATCATTTTCCGGCATTCTACGACTGTGGATCAGGAGGTAGTGTGGCCATTTTGGAACCTGGTTTCATGTCAAAGTGTCCTTGAGCAAGACACTGACCCCCTAATTGGTGATGGGGGTGGTTCCTTGGAATACCAGAGTTGTTACTGTAATATCAGACTTATGTGGACAATTTTATCTATCATGGTTGAGTATATTTTCTCAGCAGCGGCTCTACTTTTTCATGTGAACATAAACAGTAGTGTGTGTGTGTGTGTGTGTGTGTGTGTGTGTGTGTGTGTGTCTCTCACAAACAGTCATAGAAAAAACAGTCATGTTTTTAGTTTCTAGTTTGTGTAATGGTATTGGGAAGTTACCTGGTCATGTTTTGGAGCAGTGCTGGAAAATAATCCTCTTCAACATGCTGGAAGTAGAACTGTCTCACCTGCTCCTCTGTTAACGTCACCTCTCTTTGGAGAGCAACAGTGAAGCCTGCTTCATGGATTCGAGACAATATATCCTCTGCAAAACAACAGAGAACACAATGAATCAGCAGCTAACATGTTTCAGTGTGACAGCATCATATGTTTTAATTTAACCCATATGACGTCTTTGCCATATATGATGTCCACAAAATGAACTACTGAACAAAATCTGTACACATATACTCATGTCAGTCAATTAGCATATAATGTTTGCTTTAGGATTCAGCACAGGTTTGCCATCTTCCGTGTGTGTGTGTGTAAGCCTGTGTATGTGCGCTCATGTACTTGGCACAGACTGTACCTCTCTTCTCTCTGGCAATGTCAGGCCGGATGAGAGCCAGAGTTCTCTCCACATGCTCTTCCTCTCTATCCTGTTCACCGATTCTAAAGTTGGGAAAGAAGAAGGCGAGCTCCCTGCTGGCCTGGTCACTGTCCTCGCTGCCGTGCACGGCGTTGAGCAGCGTCTGTGTGCCATATTGTGCCCGCAAACTGCAGGAGCCCAGGGGGATAGGAAGGAGAGGGAGCAGATGGTTGCTCGGTTGGTGCTCAACCAAAGAGGAGCACAATTGTTGGGTGTGTCTGATAAAGCACTGGGAGAATGTGGCCTTAATTTCGTCATTCTAACTAGATGGTTGTTCAATATTGTGTACACAAAAACACATACAGTACGTGTGCACACACAGAATGTGCTGTAGGTTGTACCTTATTTTGAATAAGGTATTATTGTTTAGCAATCAGACATACAGGAAATGGAGGATGGCAATTCCATTATATCAAACTACTGCTGTCCTGTCAAGGTTGCTTCTATGAGCTGTATAAGCAGGTGATATCATGTAACATGCCGGTAAACATGGTGACTACTGTAACTAACTAACCTTTCTGGCCTGTCCCTCTTGGCTTCCTCTATGTCTGCAGGGCCAATAAACTCCAGCCATGCTGTAACGACATTGGCCGATCCCTCTACTTGAGACAGTACCAAAATGTGAGAGGGGCCACTGGACATTAACTGTACCAAGTCTTCAAAGCAAGTCTGAAAATCAAAAACACCATTACATATTAAATGTAAACAGATGCACACATATAGTACAGACAGACACAAACACAAAGAACAACACGTGCTTACAGTTCACAGACGTGTGCGCACGCACGCACGCACACACACACACACACACACACACACACACACGCACACACACACACACACACACAATGAATTAAACTCAAATCTAGCCGTGTGCAGATAGCTTTCCAGTACCTCATCCTTTTTCACACATCATTTGTATTTCTGAATCTGTAAACATTTTGTTCTTGTTGCAAACTGCATGCTTGGCAAAAAATAAAAGCTGCTTACACAGCAGCTCTATTTTGAGCATCATGAGAAAATACGTATGAATGTGTGATGTATTGAGCACTAATTGAAATGATTTTGCTCTGGTGCAGAGGGACTATTAAGTTCTCCCAATCGGGATGTTGACTCAGAATTTCAATTACTAATATTTAAATTAGTTCATCTTCTCTGACACTCAACAGAAGTTAGTTCGACAAATGAGGCATTTTGGGCAACAAACTTAAAGGATGTCTGACCCATTTTTTATGAAGTCGTTGATATCCTGTATGTATCGTGTATGTGTATAAAGGAGTCTTCCTATTATAATCAATTCTCTGCTTTTTATCATTCCCACCAGGTTTCACCATTACCTCGGCTTCTTTGTGCTGATAAAATGCTCGAGCCTCAAACTCTGTAAACACGTGTTCCTCTTGAGCCAGGATCTCAAACCCAGCATCTTGAATCTGTCAGAGACATTAGGAAAATGCAATGCATAATCATGGCATGAACACTAAGCCAATTTAAACACACTACAAGTCAGTTTCCAAGCCTGAAGCAGTTGTAGTTTTAAGGACATAAGCAATTCTCTAGTTTCTGTACCTTCATTATAATCTCATTTGCCTTGCCGTGAGCAATAGCATCTGGTTTGATGATGGCTACTGTGTAGGCTTTACTGGTGGGAACTGAAGGAGGATAGAAAGGCAGAAATAAACAGTTAATCACCAATAACATAGAAACAGTGCGATGTGATTATTTATAATAACAGTTAACCTGTCGCCAACAATGACAACCACAACAAAAAAGAAGCCAAACTGAACACTGAACACTAAACACTGAACTGACACATTGGACATTTATTTGTCTATATAAAAAAAATACCAAGTAACTCTTCATCATTCTGGTCCTGATCAGCGCCCTTCTCCTCTTCGTCATCTACCAAACCTTCATCTTTAACCTACAATACACAACAAACACAGATATTTAATCCAAGTGTGTATCAGGTGAGTTTATAGCAAAGCCCAGAAGCCTAATGTTTCCCTCAGTCAGGGGTGGAAGGGGGGGGGGTGGTTTGGGGGGGGTTGGGATTCTCTTTTGTTGACCATAGATATGTTTTCCCACATGAGAGACCGGGGTTTGAATCCAGGAGGTTACATACGGTATGTTAGGCTATCTGTGGGTTGTAACTTATGTTTGTTCATATGCATGTGCACTGAGTATTATGTGTGTCAGACAACCCACCACGCCGCGCTCGCCTCCCTGTTCCACCACCAGCTTCTCCTTGGCCAGCTCCTCTAAAATCATCTTTTGAAGAAGGGGAGCATTGGCCCCACGCAGCACAGCCACCAATTCGCCACCCTGTTCATGGAATAGAGACTAGCTGACTTATCAGTGATGCAACATAATGGTACGGTTCATGGCTACATATGACATGAGAGTGGTACATGAGAGTACTATACACCACAGAGAAAGCGTGAAAATGAGTGAGACCGAAAGGGAAACTTACCCCATAGAACATGAAGGTTGGCTCACATTTCCCTCTGTAACGCTCTAAAGCATCAATACTGTCTGCTTCTGCCTGTGTCACACACACACACACACACACACACACACACACACACACACACACGCACACACACACACACACACACACACACACACACACACACACACACACACAGATTTAAGGATTGCCCTATTTTTCAAAATCATTCTCTTCATACTGGGTCTACACTACAGCTTACCGTGGCAAAATGTAACAGGTCATCACCAAGTTCGTTCTTTATTTTCCGGAGCAGACTAACAACCGCTCTGCATGGACCACACCACTGCTGGTACACATCAACAACTAAAAGGGGGAGTTAAGTGTATATCATTATGATATTATTGTTATGTTGACTAGTCGTGCAAGTCACTTCCCATCTTCTGCCACAGAAAACTTCAGTGACTCCACCTTAGCACCCTTTAGCACTCCTCAATCCTAGTGTTGCCTATGGTAGTAGGCTACAGTATTTCCAAAGATCCTACTCATGAACATAAAGATATTAGTTTTATTCTGTCCACACAAGCTATGTGTTATTCTAGTCCCTGCGTCATATCCAGGGGATGTACTATCAAGCTGCCTTGCGCTACAGAATCTTGCCTCGGCAAGACATAGTTACTTTGTTGCACTTACCGGTAATTGTTTTTGTGGCACATGTTCACATACCACCTGTTGTTTGTTGACTATGGTTCATTCCACTACTATGATCTTTAAGTTCTGCTAAATGCCTCAACTATCTTATTGCAGTTACGTCGGTGGACACACTGGGGCAGCAGAATACAATAAATGACAGTTTACAGAACATAATTTAGACCAGAGTTCTACAACAAGGGGTAGGGTCCTCAAAGATACAACAGTGGTGCTGCCAACTTTGTGTCTCTGTCTGATAGGGATTTTTTCATGTAAATGTCTGGAAATTCACATTAACGAATGTGCCACCAAACTAACAAACAAAACATTGATAACATAATCAGCTAGATATGGTGAGGGGTCATTCCTACCTAGTATTCGTTTCCATTTGTGTCAACATAAACATAATGCAGCATTATCTTGTGTAAAAAAACACTAATTCCAACAGGCTTATCTTATACTATTAAAGCTTTTCTACCATCGAAAAAAAATATTTGTACCTCCACCACAGCCTTGTAAATGTCCCCCTGAGCCTGATTCCTATAGGCTCTAGCCACATTACTTCAGAAAGTAGCATATCTTTTTCATAATTCTGGTTGATAAATATATCAGAATTCTTACTCTGTGTTGACAATGTGCTTAGCTACCATATTATTCATTCATCTTTAGCATATAACCCCCCCCCCTAATGTGGAAAGAATTGGAATAATGCATTAAGCTTGACAAATATGTTTTTCTGACAGCTTAACTTTTCTTTCAGAAAAACATAAATAATCCTGTACAAAATATTTTGTTTTGAAATAGTTACTATAGGCTGAAATGGCACTGGAATAGTATAGGAATGACCCTGAGCTATAGATTTGAAAGCCTCTTCTCAAGATGGAAGGCTCTCTCAAAAATATATGCAATATAACTTAGGCCTAGAATATAGGGTAGGTCTCTCTTAGCTGACCTGCATTTTTGAACATCCCTGATTTAGACAAAACCATTTGCCATTAATGTGGTAATATACTTTTCTTAATCCCCATTCCCTCCTGGCGTTCTTTACCTGTTAAACCTTTTGTTGCAAGCATTTCATCCCAGTGTTCTTGGTTTGTTAGAGATGTCTGGGGATGAAAACAAAAGCAAACACCTTTTGAGTCACAAATTAAAAATCAGTAGGGAACGAACACTTGCGCTGATGTAGCTGTAATGTTGACCAACCTGTAAGCTCACTTCTTTCTTCTTTCCTGCCATAGCCTATGAAACACTCAAACAAAGAGTCGTTTAAAATATATAGGTTCCTTCTCCAAAAAAATTGTACCAGTCCAGACCTATTAGCCTATGATGCCTAATCAGCAATTACGATATTTTTTACGTAAAGAACTGATATATTTTTGTTGCTCTCCTACATGTGCTTGTTTGGCTTCTCGGTTGCCTAGCAACCCAAACCGAGTGCTCGAGCGCTGTTCATGCAGCCTGGAGAGGGACAGCTGGAGTTTTGAACGAGGGCGGCGCAAGAGCAATTTTAGGCATGTGTGCAACATGTCAACTGTTTTAAAGTATTGTACAGTAACAACTAAAGTCTCTATAATGTTTATGTTGTACGATTACTACAAAGCAATCTAAAATAAAGGGATTTAGATCATTAAAGCTGGGCTGTTGCCTACTTCCGGTCCAGGACTTAATTGTCCCTATTTGTTCAATGTTGTTGTAGGAGAGTGGACGGAGTTTTCTTAACTCTGTCTTACACTGTTGCCCGTGGACAAGGCACGCTACCTCAGTAAATTAAACACATCCGCGAATTAGCTAAACTAATTTTAATTTAGGCGCGCGCGCAGAAAATCCAAGTTTAAACTGTTAAACGAGCGTTTAACAGGCTTGTTTAGTCAGCCGCTTCCATGTTTTTCAAGGAAGTTGTGCGTGTGCATGTCGACTGGCGCTGCCGGGGAGCTTTTCTCTTCGCAGATAAGCCTGCCTGGGACCGAGGCTAGCCGGGGAGGCGCAAAAGCTTTTCAACGTTCTGTGGGGTAGGGTGCTAGTCTAAGGTGCATATAGTACGCTACGGTACCGCCGGGTGGGACTGGGATGTCGTCACGACCAAATTCTGAAGGCCATAGCCGCTATGGCATAGCGTATGCCACAGTGACATTTGCCACCAGGCTGCAGTGGAGCACTATGGGAGCCACTGCAAGTGCAAGTGCCTGCGCCCAGTGATAAAGAGTAAAGACCGCTTTCATCAGGGTCGTGGAGAAGCTACCATCAACTACCACAACCGCCTCCTCTGGCCTGCACATTGTGCACAAGACTGAGTGCTGAATGTTGAATTTCCTCGAAATTGCTGCCACAACATGGTGCTGATCTCGGAAGCTTCCAAGAGGGCAAAGTATTCTGCTGGTGGTGGAAGAATTCCAAGGGCTTGATCAACCTCAGTTGCCTGCATGGGAGTATACATGATCCAAGTCCAACCCAATACACCCAGTCCCCAGGTAACATCACTGATCCAATCCACTTTATTTACACTAGCATTTTTACAACTCAAGGTTTTAATAATTTCAAAATATTGTGACACCAGCAGAAGCCTAGCCTACCCTACCCTATGCCTGATCCTGTTCATAACCCAGTGATACACATTCTCATTCTGCAGGATCAGGATGTCATTGTTTTATTCATGGGACATTTGATTGACAGTCTTGAATCTCTGCTTGAACTTTGTTACCACACTAATGGTGGAGGTTGCCATGGCAGCATGACGGCCATCCACCAGTCTCCCTGCAGGCTTTCTGTCCCCATGGGAAACTTGAGGAAGCACTCATCATCTTCCCCCAGTGAATTGTCAGCTAATCTCTCTTGACTGCTGAGGCCAATCTGCAAACAGAGATGATTTGCTGCTATGACAGAAATTAAGATTAATCACCATTAGCAAATGTTAAGCTTCATTAAAGAACAATTCTAGTTGTTTATTTAAAAATATATGCTTCAGCTACAAAACCATCCTCAAAGCAGAGCCCCTTACATCTATATAATGGATAATTACCTGCATTGTGATAACTTATTGTTGTTAATGTATATTGGTTAAAAAAAAAAAAAAGTCAAAAGTCCAGTTACAAATGTACCTGCCAACTCCCAGTTATAGGAGTTTGTCATGCAGCCTTGCTGGAATAATATTAAAAGCAGGAAAGTTGTGCAGCCATCAGGATGAGAAATGGCATTTCTACAGCGTTGCTTCATGATCCATGGAATCTAAAGGAAATGTTATAGGCCAAAGGGACGAAAACATATTCTCCGCCATAGGCGTAGATAAACAGGACACATGCATACTGTTCTGTAGCATTAACCTCTACTATCTAGATGCTGCATTTGCAAGGTGTTGTAAATGCACAGGGATACAGCACCCTCTACAGAACTATTGTCAAGTGTTTATTATTCTATATGAAGAAAATTGTCCCCACAAAGGTTATATAATTTGTCATTGTGTGTATTCCTACAGGCTGGGGCGGCACCTGTCAGCAGGGAGCTTGTGTTGGGCAGGAATAGGATGGAGGCTCTCTACGTCATCCCGCTGGGGGCTCCCCATTGGCAGGTGAGTCAGTATGATACAACACACAAATGTGTGTGTGTGGAGGAATTCATTGGCTCATCTAGCTTGTACTGTAGAAGAGCTATTTTTGGAGAACCGATATAAATTATGGTGATTACCAATCTGGGAAGACGGATAATCTGCATTATTGTTACTATATTGGTGTAGTGTAGAATAGATTATTATAGGCTATATCTAAGATAGGCAGCACAGCCAGGCAGGTCCCTCTGCGAGGTGCACAGAACAGCCAGCATGGACTCGGAGAGAGACATGTTCTCTCCCTTCCTGTGAAGTTTCCTATAGCCTACTCTATATCGACTTCTCTCCAATTCCCTCCACCCTTATACACATAAACATACCAACATTTATACATTTTAATTTAACCTTTTTTTCCATTTATATACTGTAGCAGGCTGCACATTACATTACATTACATGTATGTAATGTGCAGCCTGCTACTGCTATGGTGGTCTGTAATAGTTAGGTGGGCAGACCCAGGTGTTGTTGTTCTTTTGTATTGTTCTGATGATGATGTGATGTGATCTGTTGAGATGCTGATTACTGGCACTACAGACAAATTAATATACTTTTTCTGTTATTTACTGCAAGTCTTATGTGCCTTATACTGTACCATAACAGCAGTGACAAGTGCTTCACTCCAAGAGGGCACTGTTGCCTCATTATTTAGCCATCATATATTCCTCCAATGATGTTTTGTAATACAGGGAAACCCCAAAGCCCTTTATATGCTGGTGGTCTGCATACTGTATCAGAACTTAAACTTGGAGATGAACCACAAAATAGGTTCTCAGAATCTACACAGATTTGAAGGTTAGACACAGATTTTGCTAGCCTTAGATCCTCAGGTAGGTCGTTCCAAATCTTGTGTGCACAGGTGCTGAGGCGAGTTTTAGGGACAACCAAGAGAACCCTACCTGAGGAGGCTGAGGTCAGTATCATAATGTACCAGCATTATCTAAAACATAAGTAGTAGCCAGGCCTTACAAGGCTTTAAAACCCATCAGTAAAATAATGTTATAATCCCTTATGAAACTAACTATTATCCAGTGAAAAGAAGCTATCCTGGGTGTAATATGCTTGTTTCTTAGATTTAGTTAATAATCTAGCAGCTGAGTTTTGCACTCAGGGAGTACAGGGAGTTACAGTAGTTCAAATGTGATGAAATAAGCATGAATGACCTTTTTCAAGGTCTTTTCAAGGTCTGCAAACAGCATTGAAACAGCTTGGTCACTTGACCATCGAAGGACAGAACAGAGTCAAAACTCACGCCCAGATATTTGACTCTGAAATTATGCTTAATGAAGTACAGTATGTTCAGTCACTCACTCATTCCATCTTCCTTTGTCATTTGGGAGATCCAAAAACCTTCCTTTTTATTCAATATATCAGCTCTGAAATTGTCATGCACTCACTGAACCTCATTGCACTGCCAGTTAGACAGAGGAAGATTAGTGCACGTTTCATCATTACTTGAGAGAAAGAGAAATATTATTGCTGTCTGATGGAAACCTTGTACTCTGGTTTTATTATTAGGTGGCCAAACCTATAGGCTGCCACCTTATTGTAATTTCCTGGATTTTTTAAGGGACCAAGCCCGAAGAGACTTCTTGGTCCCTTTATTGTATTTGTCTGTTTTTTTTTCTTCTCCTCCTTCCACAAAAAATAGCAGTTCTGGCTTAACCGTGCAGTCAGCAAAACTTGGCAATATTGTAGAGGGCTAGATGCCAAACAGTGAGGACGAAGCCCACGACCATTGGCCAAAGGGTAGCGCTATAGCACTCAATTAAAAATGCAAACTTTTAACAGGCATAGCTCATGAACTGTTAGAAACCTTTAGATCTCCCACCATTTTGAATTATATGAAATATGAAACAGTTAAAATCTCCTCCTGGGATCTTTGATCAAAATGCACGAAACTTGCTACACGTGAACTTTGAACCAATATAAAATAAATGGTGTCTTGCTTTTGTTTAAAAATGAAGCTTTTATGAGCCAATGAAAATTGCTATTTTATGAAAATTCTTCTTCTGCCCCTAATTCATACATGCCGAGTCACATGTTGTATGTTAGAGGGTCATGCCAAATAGCACTGAAACCAGTCTTACTCCAATTGGCCAAAGAGGAACGCTATAGCAATCGCTTGAAAATGAAAACTTTGAACAGGCATAACTCATGCATCATTTGGCAAAAATGGCTAAAAGCCATGGAAGTTGTTTACACATGTACTCATGCGAAACACATCTGTCACTTTGTACATGAAGACGTTTGTTAAAAAATGTATAGCTGCAAGCAAGCGATAAGAGGGACCAAGGAATGCAGCAAAAAGCAAAAGACTATTATGCAATACGCACACCGAACAGCTGTAATACCGCTGGGTGACCTAAAGTGGCATTGTAGAGCAGCCTAAAAGGGCCATTCACAATGAGCACTATAAATAAGGGCAGCCAGCCAGCAGTGTTGTTGAGTAGCCTGTACCACTCCGTTCACAAAGGTGTGATTTTTTTACGTACAATGAAAAGGAAGGGATGTCCGCACACTGATTCACTGCTCCCAGGATAATTATTTCTTTCTTGAACAAAGTTTCAACCCTTGTGGGTCTTCGTCAGGTATCATACCTGACGAAGACCCACAAGACGAAAACCCACAAGGGTTGAAACGTTGTTCAAGAAATAAAGAATTTTCCTGGGAGCAGTGAATCAGTGTGCGGACATCCCTTCCTTTTCATTATATTTCTGTGTGGAGTTTCAACCCGATCTCACCCAAAACGGCATGGCCATTCATTGTCAACTGAATGGCATTCAATGTTTGTGGTTGCACAGACATTCAAAACCGGCCATTCATTGTCAATAGCATCAATAGCATTAGGACAATGTTTGTGTTTGTTTACACAAACCCTCAAAGCTGGACATAGGAGGGGCTTGCGCCTAACTCCACTCAAAAAAAATATATATAAAAAAGCAGATCTACAAGCTCACAATGCATTGTGAAGTTGTAGTTTGGCTATTTTTGTTTAGTATAAAAGTATAAAAAAAGGACAAAAAAGGCCTGACAGTAACAATAGACAGGGAGGAGAAATAGTGTGAGAATAAAGCAGAGAGGGGGAGATGCTAGATGGTGACTCTGAGACAGACATAGACAGTGCTAGTGATTGACTGTCACTAGAAGAAACAGGAGGGAGCTCAGCTTTCTTCCCTAATGAGAAGAAACACTTGCGACAGAGGATGCCAGCATGGAGGAAGTCATCCACACCCACATAGAGACTGCTACTGGCTTTGTCAGGGTCCATTAAGCAAATTGCAATATTTGATGAATGCATCTACTGTCTCCATTTCCATTCATTCGTACAA
Organism: Protomyctophum bolini; assembly: GCF_963924005.1. NCBI lineage: Eukaryota > Metazoa > Chordata > Actinopteri > Myctophiformes > Myctophidae > Protomyctophum > Protomyctophum bolini. Next base: position 30,218,305 of record NC_137877.1, on the reverse strand, counting down.
ACTGGCCTGAAGCAAAAATTGCTTTTATTTGCTTTCCTAAACAATATGTACATGCAGCGAGATGTGACACAAAAATCTGTTATTTATATACCATTTAGTTGCAAATGATGTTTGATATGTGCATTTTGTAACGCAACTAGATGGTTTCTTTCATATCATGGTGATTGACAAACATAAAGGTAAATCGCTTCAGGGTGTTGTGGACATTTTGCGATTTCTTTTGGTTGAGTGATGTGGATGTGTTGGCCCTATTTTGTGGTTTGCACAATCAGTAAATGTAAAGTTGATTAAACCACATTGCAATTTGTCAGGCTGGGCTATTTAACCGTTTCATTCACCCAGTGTTCGCAGGCCTTGTGGACCCGAAACATTATTATTACGGTATTATATATTAACTACAGCTATATGGGCATATTGATTGGATCGGTGGTTCTGGATAACTGGATATACAAACTACTTGAGGGCAGGCACCGCACTCCCTTGAGTCCTTGCTGCTCTGCGTTTGAAGTTGTTTGGTCCCATATGCACATGACCATATATGGGCATAACTGGCGGAACTGTGGCTCTGGACAACTGGATCTCTGTATCTGTCAGTCCATGTCCCTTTTATGCCCACTAGAGGTGCCGTTGACAAAAATAATAATAATAATAAAGCATTTGGTCGTGTGGTTGAACTGTACAAATGAACTTCTTTCTCATTATCGTGAAAGTAACTTAAAACATCAGTTAACTTATTAATGTTCTGACATTCAGCAGGGAGTGAAGCAATCGTGCCAAAATAAGTTTGCAAGTTGACAGGTGCTTCCTTGACCTGGTTCCGTCCGTTTAGTTTATAATTATATATATATAACTTGCTTGATGATCTGTTCGAGACCCGCCTGTCAAAATCAGAGGAGGACATTAACTAGTTGTGTTATGACTCAGAGTAGCCTATACTTTTTAAACCTTCAGTCAGTTGACATTGCGAGATACTCGCGGCACTCGCCTGTCAAAATAAGCTGATCTACCAGTCCATGCATGCAGTGCGGTGCATCACAGACCACCGTATTCACCGCTCACGTTGTAAGCTCGGCTGTGGTGACGTTTTTCACCCGAGGAAAGATATTTCCTGTTGCCTTATATGGTGTGGAATGGGCGTGGATGTTCAATTATACCAGGCGAATCGCTTGGGAAAGAGGCGAAATGAGATACACAGGCGATCCGCACAAATTAAGTCATTACGCCACCTTTGGTGAATGACTCGTGAGATTTATCGGACGGATAAATACGATATCATTACGCATTTCATTTACATATTTTGGCGTGCATGTGTGCGTGTGCGTGTGCGTGTGTGCGTGCGTGTGTGAATGCTGTCCACATGAGACTGGGAGGCAATTTGTACTTTTGAAAATAAATGAGTGTCTGGGGGTTGTATTGGTGGAGGAGTCAAGGCCAGTGACCGTAAGACCTAAAAATAATTTATTTCATATTTCTTCATTTTTTCCCCTCCACTCTATAGTTAATTGTTGTTGCGACATTGTGTTGTTAGAGGTAATTATCTGCTGTATTTGTGTTGTTAGAGGTAATTATCTGCTGTCAACTCTGAGACAGTTTCAGGTTAATGAAAGGCTGTGGTCAGTCTGTCTGCTTAGCTCATTCTACAAGTAATCTTGCTATTTTTGGTGAATGTTCCCCACAGAATGGGAATGCTGGGGTTAAGTGGTGCAATGCCAAGTATGAAAGTTATTATTATCTCCAGTTTTCTTTGTGACATACTGTATCTTTGGTGTGGCAGTGCTGGCAGTGCTGGTCGAAGGATGGCAGAAAAAGAGAGAAGTCAAATCAGACTTATTAAGTGGATTAGGAGCTATCTGCAGCACAGCGTGTAATTGTTTTTTGTGCTATAATTCTAACGTTGTCAGATGGGCACTAATTGAAAAGCCAGTTTATTAGTGTGGTAGAGTCTTCAGTCTTCAGAGGGTTGGCTTGTGGTTTAAAAGTCTTGTTTCAGATTGTCTCCCAAATGATTACAGATAATGGACTGGTTTCCTGGAGCTTGCAGTTGTTCTGTTAGATCTAAATCCCCTGCCAATCTCATTCTCCTTGTCTGCCAGGCCTCATGCAGGAATGAAATCCCACAGAGTGGCTTTAATGCTTTTCAATTTGAAGTTACCTTTTATAGTATGTGCTTGTGCTTTGTATCATACTCTTTTCTTTGCTGAGGGGGGTGCTCAAAGTGTGTGTGTGTGTGTGTGTGTGTGTGTGTGTGTGTGTTTGTTTTCTTTACAAAAGCAATCAGTCTTTGCCTGAGGGAGGCCCCGAATCGTGCAATCTCCAGTCCATCCAGTGTATTCTGTAGTTCTTTTTCTTCTATTAAAAGCTATGGACTGATGAGAAAGCCTTTGTCACAGAAGTCTTACGTTGATTCCCTTCTGTTATCCCTCCACTGTTTGGTCTCAGGGAGACTTCTCCACAAGGTGACATGCCATTCTGAGCTGTTGAGATATGTTTCCACAATCAGTGCATCTAGATCAGTGGGCATTGCAATTGTGCCTCCAAAATAATTTCCAAAACACAAAGTTTTTACCATAATATAATATAAAAGTCATGTTATTTCTTTCTTTAAACCCTTGAAATATGTTTTCATAGTGATACCAACAAGAACGTAAAGTATACTACACTCCATTGATAAATGCATGCTCTGAAAATACAGGGTCCACCCATCTGAACACTTAACATACTTAACAACGACAGACAATTAGACAAATCACAATAATGTCACTGCCATCAATCTGTTTCAGTTTTCACCTGATGCAGTGACACCAAGTGCCCTCTCACATCGTTAACCTTTGTACCAAATGAGACACTGATTGATACTGAAGGTAAAAAGTAGAACTTTAGAGCATCAACCGTTACTTAAAAGAGTGTTCACAGTAGCTGTAATGTGGCAAGGGCACAGACAAGCACAGAGTTCTATATTTGCTGAAAAGATAAGGGCTTCAGAGATCTCTCTGGTACAGACACCTAAGCGCTGAACCGCTTTCCTGTGGCACCCCAACAAACTGCTGTGGCGCGAATCAATATATCGGGCTTGTATCTTGTTTTTATTATTACTCATTTGCTGTTCATATTCATATCTGGCAGGGACATGTTCCCATTGTATTCAATACATATGCCATGTCTTATAGGCTCCATTGGACCTCTGTGTACGGCCTCTTACTGGACTTTTAAATAATTGAACAATGTCTTATGACGCATGTGTTGTATTTAAATGACTAAACATATTTTATTTATTGATTAATGTGCTCTTTGTGAACTTTGAGCACCTGTGGTCTCTGCACGGCCCTGCTGTGTCTTAGCCAAGTCATACAGTGTGATTGTAATTCTGCCATACGAGTTTGGCAGGACAACAATGGTTAAGTAAGCTTATTTTATGCCATCTGGCGGTGACCAGTCCTCCAGAGGGAAAGATGTGAAAAAGGTGTATGGTCATCATGAAATCTTTAGCTATGTGTGCAACAACCTCAAGTGCAACAAGGTGGTCTTCAGGACAGTGTTCTTTAATATTGCATGTGACTGTGTAGACTAAAACTTTTTTATGCTTGACAGCATGTCTGAGACACCCAAACCAGCAATTTCAGAAGTCACATAACCAACAACAAAAATAATCACTTCACACCTAAATCGGAAGTCCACAGAAATATGAAAGTGATTCAAAGTTATTATATTCGGCTTGGCGTTTCTTCTTCTTTCTTTCTTTCTTTCTTGTTGTTGTCTCTACTACGGTAGTGCACGCCTCTTCCTTTCTTATGAAGTCACGTGACGCAATGCTCGCCTCCCACTGGCTGAAGGAGAAAGAAATGGGGGGAGTGGGGGTGATTGACAGCTGTCTGTCTGCCAGGTCTACTTGGGTTTTAGTCATTACTCGAGGTCCGAGACATACGGGAGCCGCTCTGATCACACCCAGGAGTCACTTCTTGTGATTGGAATTTGGAACCGGCTCCGGTACGGACCCTGGGTATTTTCGAATCTCATGCTGACCCGAAGAGTCTAGACAGTACCACAGTATGCCAAACCAGGTCAAGTTTATTACAGAAAGTTAACTCACCAGGATGAATTAATGTATTTATCACGCATTGCCAAGGTTTTCCCCCTTTCAATCCTTATTTTAAAGAGCCAAATATCCGTAACCGGATGTTACGATGACGTAATGGTGTGTGTGGTGTCTTGACCGGTTGTTGATGTCTCGCTGGGTGCAGAAAAAACCCGACCGCGAATATCACAGCGCCTGCGACATTCATTGCGCCGATTTGGAGATGCAGGCCATTGAAAACAGCACATAGAGTGCAAGTGGATGCACGCGCATCTTAAAATGACTGCATCCACTGTCACACTTTACACTTTACACTGCTTTAGCATAAGCAGTTTCACTCCATATTTAGGTTTAGCATGCACTAGTGGTCTGCCCTGTTAGTGTGTGCCCCGACGTTGCCTGGGTCTAACGAGACACAACACACAGGGTAAGTCATAATTCACAGTGATCACATAGAATGGGATGTGAATTAAAGTGGTTGTCCGCTTAACGCCCAACGTTGCTTGCTCACCTCACCTCCGGAGAGTGGATCTGACAATGAGGCAAAGAGACTTTTATATTGTTTTCTCCAGTTGGGCAACGCAGTCTTCTCTCTCTCTGCCTCATTCGCTCTCCGGAGGGACTTTTACCTGTTGGGCGGCATTTAACTAGCGAGACACCACATAATATACAGTATATTATTAAATGATATTCATGCGTTTTCTATATTTCTCTCTTCTGGTTGCTGCCTGCACCCATTTCAAAACACTGGTGATGGCCTAAAAGGCAATCAAGAGCATGACAGCCCCTTCAGGACATGATCCACCTTCCCATATATCCCTTTGTGCTCAGTTAGTTCAGCTTTGCCTTCCTGAAAACACCCTGGCCAAAGCTCCCAAGCACCCTATAGACTCGCTCCTGGCTCCCAAGCTGCTCACAATCAGGACTGCAGGCTCACTCACTGTCTGAAAGTGAAAACTCAACTTATTCATACTGCCTAAATTGTAATATCCCTCCCTGAGGAATGATTTATCTATGATTGGTTAGTCTGTTGTTAGACCAATACCAGTCAGTCAGTGACATGTACCAGGCTGGTACATGTCACTGACTGGTATTGTTGCTGGTACTACCAGCACAGCTGGTCCAGCCAATAAAAAATTGAGCAGTGGCACTTGTTTGTCTGGTCAGTGAGATGAGATGTGAGTTGAAGTGAATCCAAATTCTAGCCCATGCCCATCCCTCACCCCTCTGTCTATAATCAACCTCATCTCCTCTTCATATTCAGCTTGGAGAGTTAGGAGGTGATTTTGCAGTGATGCAGCTATAGGGGGCTTCTTTCCTTTGGCAACGATATTTTCTCTTTACACCCCAGTGACCCCACCCACCCCAACCTCCGTGCTGTACTGTACCTGCATGGTTTCAAGGTAGTGTGTTTCAAGTAGGTTATTCCAGTGACAGCATTCTTCACCTTGGTGATGCATTTGAATGGATAAATGGGGTTTCTGCATTCTTGCTGTTGTAGAGAAGAAATGGCACAGAGCCTCCTGTATGTGCTGCTGCATGCGGCTGTCTACTGTAGCAATGTATTATTCAAAGACGATGCAGTAAGGATGCTCAACTCACATTTGAGAAGGTTGCCCAGGCAAGCTCTGACAATCAGATGACCAGTTCATAGATTGATTCCCTTTAACGCCTTCTGTTGTCGGCGAAATAAGTGTCACACTTCCTGTAACACGTAATTCCCTACATAATTGTGTTTTTCCCCCTTAAATCAGTATGTCTTTCCAAATGATAAAAACGTGAAATCTTTCTTTCAAGCTACAAGACCTATTGAATTATGTAAATTATGCAGCAAATCGATCTCCTAAATACAGCCGTTTCTTCTTTTCTTGTTTTTACAGTGATTTTAAAGCTGTCACAGTTGGGTTTCTGTTTACTTTGGCAGGAGAGGATAATCTACTCAGATTCTCAGCAGTAGATGCCAATTACCATTCCAGACAAGGAGATACCAATGTAGTACATGCTGTGTATGTGTGAAGAATAAAGGTTAATCGAATTAGAGTCATCTGTAAAGTGAATTGGAACTGATCGTTTTTGTGTTCTCCTTGACATGGTGTCAAGCGTCGGTAGCAGAACATTTGTATGCTGGACTAATTGTCTTTGCTTCAGTGCACAAAGGCTTCATGCCAAACATTACGTTCACAATTTATGCTCATCTAAGGTGACATTCTGAATTGAATTGGGTTAGCCTACGTAATTCGGCTGAGGTTATTTGTTGAGCTGTCCACTTTGTCCTTTCCTTTTAATGGAACCTGTCTAACCATGGATTCTGCCTGTTGTGATTGGCTAGCTAGACTATTCATGGATTGTTTCAGTCTTATATGTATGCTAATAAGGAGGCTGCAGTCAACCCGTATTTGGTTTCAAATACAGGAAGCATCATGTGCCTCTCTCGGGTGTATTCTTTCACACTGTGTGTAGTGTTGGTTGAGAGACGTAAACAATGAGGAAATTGCCTCAGACCGACTGTTTGGGCAATAAGGCAATTGGATGTGTTTTACATAAACACAATCAGCGCCGGGATTTCTTTTCAAAATAGCAGCTAGGGGTGCCTCGCAGATATGACAGGTTTTACTACCCCTTCCGTTCCGTACAAAAACCGGGAGAAATAATGTTGCTTGCTTACCTCGCTATGATTACGATAAAGTTGCTCGATAATCCCTCGCGTTCATATTTTAAACAAGAGGCATGTTGAAGTCAGAAATGAAGAGCTTAGAATATCCATCTGGTCAACCAAGGAGATCTCGCTACGAGCTTTTCTTTCTGAGCGGTAAACGGGGAAGTGAACGGGAGCACGCATGCCCGAACAGAAAATCTGAATATCTTCCTCTTGTTTGATATCAATGAAAATGCGCTAGGATGTGTGTACACGTCCTCGCAATCCATCGGTTGGATTAGCTATGACGTTTCCTTTCCACGCGGTCTAAATGGGTTAAGCACATTACGATACAGAGCTTCTTCTATGCGATAATGCGACGGTGGAATCTGTTCTCCTATATGGCAGTGAATGCTGGACCCTGAAGCCAACTCTGCAGAAGGCTCTAGACTAGTGCTACACCAGAAGGTTACATGTAGTGCTCAACATCAGCAAGAGTACACATGTTTCCAATGAGAATCTGTATGCTGTAATATTCTGCCAAAAAACACCAGGAGCTGCCAGCCATGCAGCAAACTGCATGGTGCTGTGGGAACCAACACATGGGCACATGGTCACAAGGACGTCCCATACCAACATATGTGGATGTACTCAAGAACGATGCAGGAGCGCAAACCCTGTTGAACATCACACAGTGAAATTAAAACCCTGAATGCAAATAATTTTCACTAGACCACTTCATGAAGAGATCCCTTTCAAGAGTGTTCAATAATGCCATGCCCTTCAAAGCTTGTCGATCACGTGCACAGTTTAATTATGATGAAAGTCAGGAAGAAGGGTGCACTGTGTATTGTCTAACACTGTGTGTTGGTTGGAAAATTCAGTGTTAAAGAAAGTGCCTTGTGGACAGATCAACGTTTTAAGATCAAACATTAAATGGCTGCTAATGTGTGTTGTATTTAGATTTTCATAAAATGTAAATTTTTAAGTGGTGCAACCACTTCATTACGGAGCTTTGTGTGTCTGGCTGCCTGGCTGGGTCTGTCCCTGGCTGCCTATGTGTGTCCGAGCACGAAAATAGCATTTGGTTGGTCTTCAAAACCAAGTGTCACTGTTGTGCAGCCTAACACACATACATATTTACTGTATACAGTATATGTCTGGTGTTACAGTACAGTGACAGTACGGTACAGTACAGTAGAGGGACCCCTGGGGACCCCCACACGGTAACTCTGTCATTTCTCAACCGTTTCGGATGCGGGGCGGCTTGCCGGAACTGGCCCGGCCCCCTGAGCGCGTTCCTGGAGGTCTGGAAGTTCTGGGGACCCCCACACGGAGTTGCACCACTTACTTCACACGGGTGTGATTTTTATGAAATGGCAGATATGGTAGGATGTCTTACTTTTATAAAACAGAAGCTTTCAAGCTATCCTTTTTAAATGGCCTCTTGGGTACTACCTTTGAGGGTAGGCCAACTCAAGAGCTTTGTCACTTGTGAGTCCACCATATACTTCCTGACCAGCTCTTTCTCCCTTTTCCCTATAACCCACCCACCCATTTAGCCCTCTGAACTCCCCAGCCCTGAAAGTTCAAGGGAAAAGTATCCATCATCAAACAGCACAGATGAAAAGAGCGATCTCTCTAGAGTAGCTTACCCTGTTGAACATCACACGGCACAATTAAAACCCTGAATGCAAATCATTTTCATGAGACCACTACACAAAGAGGTCCCTTTCAAGACTCAAGAGCCAGCGGTACTCAATAATACTAGATCCTTCAAAGCCTCTCGATTATGTGCACAGTTTAATGATGAAAGTCTGGGCATACACTGCTTGGCAAGGTTTTTATCAAGACGTTTACAAACGGTACCAATCTCGTGCACACACAGTAGCAGCACAACTTTACAGTACCCGGAAGGATGACATTATGCCATTCTTTTTTGCATATTCATATAGACCCCTACACTTCATCCTCGCCAACCGCTTCAAAGTTAATGAGTGGTTCATGATTGATGAGTAAAAACTTTGTTAATTAAGAGAGCCACCTGCAGGGAGTATTTGATAGGAAAAGGGTTGTTTTAAGTCTGTTCATTTCTGAAAGTGTTTGACCTCGCAGCCTCTGTGGGGGTATTTGCATGTGAGAGTGTGGTAAAATGCTTCTCGGGGGTCTCTGGCCATAACTTAGTAATTAAAAACTGCTCTAACCTTACATTTATGCTTGAGAGGCAGATTTTCGGACATTCTTAGACTTTTCAATTAGTCTTGGAAGAGAAGTTTTATTTTAGAGAGAATGGGTGAATAAATTAGTGTAGCAAAGGCTAAAAGAAAATCTTATTAGTAGTTGATTTTCTTTAACATTTTCAGTTAGCGACTACACTCCTTTCAGCTCCAGGGTGAAGTGGGTTTTTCAGAGCTGCATTCCTCCAACTGCTCATTGTTATTATGCCAAACATGTCGGCAGTTTTGTGCAGGGACTTAGCTGTTCCAAAGCCATATACTGTAGCTCTAGGTTTTAACAGCGCAAGAGGGATGTGACACTGAATAACTGCTCCCGAGGCCCACATTTATTAGGGTTCAGTCAGACAACTCACGGAATAGATTTAACCAATATTTATTATAGAATGAGAATACAAGTGTGCATATATGATATTTATCTTGGCGTTCGGCTCTGCTGCATTTACTCCCTGCTCGGCACGATTAACCATCATAAACATTAAGAGCAGGGAGATAGATACAATGAACCCCCCCCCCCATGGGGAACATAAATAACAGAGACAACTGGTGGTGCTGGGGTGGTGGTGGGAGCAAACATCACAGTATCAAAGTATCCAAAGTATCCAATACATTCAGAACAGCACTGCTAGGGTCCTGATGAGAGTGCGTAAACACGAGCACATCACACCCATCCTCCGCTCACTCCACTGGCTCCCCATCTCATTCCGGACTGAATACAAGATTTCCCTGCTAACCCACCAGTGCATCCACAGCAACGCCCCCCCCCCCCCCCTACCTCAAGGAACTTGTCACCCTTCAATCCCTTCAATATCGGAAAAAAATAATAACCTTGGATTATCTACGCTAGTATACTAGCATACGTTGGAGATGTATTAGCTGAGGTTCAGGAGCCAGAGCCACATCTGAAACAATCCCCTTCCTATATATCCTATGCCTTTAAAATGCCTAGCATATCTGTACGTTCTCGTTCCGCAGACTCCCTCTCCATCTCTCTCTCCCCCTTTTTCCTTTATCTCCCCATTAGCTACTATGAGCTCTGCTGAGCAGTGTTGCCAGATTTTGCAAGAGAAATAAGCTACCAGGTCTACAAAAACACGTCACAATGCAACTTGTGTGTGTGTGTGTGTGTGTGTGTGTGTGTGTGTGTGTGTGTGTGTGTGTGTGTGTGTGTGTGTGTGTGTGTGTGTGTGTGTGTGTGTGTGTGTGTGTGTGTGTGTGTGTGGTGTGGAACTTGACCTGTTTGTGTGTCTCTGTCTGTCTTACATAATTTAAACTAATTAACCATCATTATTGTACTGTTGAAGACACACTATTAAAGGAGCTTAGTCTCACATGGAGCTACTGAGGGGTTTGTGCCCGTAGTTGGACCTGGCTGATATTTTGAATGGTCTAATACCGTATCAATGTTCCAATGATACAACGCAGTTCTTCATGCACATAAATCCATTTGATATGTTTCAACCTTTTGGCTCCTACACAGACTATTATAGGCTGTCTAGGAGGCAGCTGTTAATGGGCAGGGGGAGAGACACAGATGAACAGAACATTCAAATCCTTTGTTGATTTATGCATTTGTAAGTGTACACATGTAACCAAATGGACCTTTTTGTTACATTTGCACACTCTCAGAGTTAAATTTACAGGAGCTGGTCTGAAAGTACTGTTTCAGCTCGCCATCTGCTCATACAAAGGAAAGAAAAGGCGGCATGGTAAATCAAAAGACCCTCTCTCATCATCATCACCTTGATGTTTGTCCTGAGCCTCCCCAGCTCTGAAGATGACAGGGACATGACACCTATGGGGTTAACACTGACAGAGAGGCCACTATGTCTTTGATCAGGTTGAAACCTGACATCATGATTGACGTCACAGTCTGGCCCATAGAGGAATAAAAGGATATAGACCAAACCGGAGCGTTAGCCCCGCCCAGGCCCCAGTCCCCCCGCTATTCATTTCGATGTGGTGTTTTGAAGCACCTGGAAATTTTGAGGGGGCCTCCTATGCCCAGCTTTGTGTACCCAATAGTGATGATTTGATTGGCTGAGCAATGTGTGTACCCCATAGCGATGATTCAATTGGCTGAGCACAGAATGTGATGTATGATGATCTATGAGATTTATGATAAGAGCGCCCCTCACTTCACACGAGTGATTTCTTTTTTTTCTTCGAACCGCTGGAAACAGTGGGCTTGAAGTTTCTCATGTTGAAGACGCTCTGTTGTTGGTCGCCCTGACGATGGCAAAGCGGTCCAGTGATATATATATGCACGCGCTCTCAGTATGTCTGAGCTGCATGAGATTTAGTGGAAACGATACCTGCCTCGTTCCTTCCGGATGAGTTCCAGTGGATTTGGCAGTGTTCCACCCGCCTCCGTTTCCCCGATAGAGGACAGGAGGCTGAATTCCATCTTTCCGGTCAGGGCACTGGAACTGTATGTAACAGGACTGCTTCCTTCAGAAAGGATAATCAGCTGTTCGTGGCATGGGATTCCAACACTAAGGTGAAACCCATAACTAAAGTAAGACTTTCACAATGGATTGTGGAAGCCATACAGTTGGCACTGTACAGCTCACTGTACACGTACAGCTCACTCTACAAGAGGCATGTGGAAGCCATACCGTTGGCACTGTACAGCTCACTGTACAGCTCACTCTACAAGAGGCATGTCCGCATCTTGTCAGCCCGTTTCGGAGCACATGAGACAGTTTGAGACAGTTACACTGTGGTTCGGATAGCCTCCTTGCTTGTATTCCTTCCCAAGGGGACCCTGGGTCGGGCCCTTTCAACTGGTGGTAGTAATACGGGAGGTTTATGTACAATGTACACCCTTTGGCAATTCTTGAGTGAGATGAGCTTAAATAAACTCTGGGTTACTTCAGTAACCTCCGTTTATTAAGTGAATCGAGCGAGAGAATCGCCCTTACTGCCCTTCTTGCTTAAAACGAGCACAGAAAAGAGATTGGTTGATTTGGAATGGTGTCTTCCGGTGATGGGTTGCTTTTTAAGGCCCTGTGACGGGACTTGCAGCTGCACCGTGACAGACAGTTGCACGACCCAACTGGAAATGTTTTGTGAATGGATTAATTTGTTGTGTTTACGCCATGGAAATGGCACCACCCTTAATAAACTGAGGTTACTGAAGTAACCCAGAGTTAGGTTAATGCTGTGCATATCTGTTTACATTAATTCCCAGGGCATGAAAACTGTGTCGTGAATCACGACTCGTGATTGGTTGAAAGAGACAGCTTCTGGGGGAAGTATAATGAAACGGAAGTCCCACCCCTAAACACTTGTCTCCGCTCAATAATAACCTTGAAGGTGCATTTTTTCAAGTAAAAGGTGCAATGTTCATTAAGAGTGCTACAGTCCCACATTAACTATGGAAAAACAACATCTGCTCTGGGAGTGCCCCACAGCGTCTATAGAGCCCTAAAGTGCATCTATTGAACAGCAGCCCCACTGGGTTGGGTTGAGTAGCAGAGTTACGTCTAATGTGCTCCCTGTGTGAGCCTGTGAGGATGTAGTAGCACCTCATTTCGCATGCTAATGGCAACAAAGTGTTTCAGAAAGACAGAATGGCTCTGTTTAGGTTATGGCAATTCAAAGTTGAAATTGGTTCCAGCTTGCAGAAAGCCCCCCCCCCCCCCCCCCCCATCACAGCGGTGATAATTATTATGATGTATTAGCACAGCGCAATAAACAAAGCACATTTTCTCTCACGGCTCTGCTTGGTTATGTTTTTCATTGTGTACACTTATTGACTTCCAGTGCAGGAGATGGTGGTGAAATGAATAGATTGCCACAAATTCTGAGGTCAGCTTGTTATCGAGACACCTCTAAAGGTGCATTCAGACGTGGATGGTTAGAGCGGCGCAATTACATACAAAGTCAATACATTTGATGAATGATTGATGTTTGGAAGTGAGACAATGGGGTAATTCAAAATCAAAATAATCTCTTTGCCTTGTGGGGTAGGAGTGAAAGTCAGAAGTAACACGAAAAAAATAAAAACGTTTACTTTGTCAATGGGTAATAGTGAATATTTAATAAAGAGTGGGGCAGATACCAATTTGAACGTGAACTCATTCTTAGAAACCTTTTTTGAAGGTGAGATATGTTGAATCTTTTGCAATATTACAGTAATTAATATGAGGGGAAATTAGCTATAATAAAGTGTTAAATGACATGAAGGAAGAACAAATGGGCAGATTTTTCTCAATTGGGCCATGCTAAATCCTCAAATAGTGGGTAATGCGACTTGGGACCAAGCTATAGGGCCCATATTCTCAGTCAGTCCTGTTGGGTCATTGCTCAGTGTTGCATTATGCTGGTTTGTAACTGATGTCTTCTGCTAATCTGTATTAAAATACTCAATCATGGGCTTGGCGCTACTCTGCCAACCTGGGGAGAGCCCCAAACTCTTGGTTTGGTAGGATTGAGGATTGAGCAGGCTGCTTCTTATCACCTGACAGGGGGGAGTTTTCCCGGTAGGACGTAGTGCGTGGAAGGAACACGTTATTCCTTTACCCGATATCAGGTGCCCCAGGACAGGACTGACCACAAGACACCAAGATTACTGCATGTTTTTGTGGGTGTATTTACCATAGGGGCCACAGCTAGAACATCCAAACTCCACACAGGAAAAAGAAAAGCTTTCTGACAGGCATTGTTTTTTTGGGATGTTAGGTTTGTTCTTGTGAGGTTATGGTTAGGGTTATGCACATTTGCGACTTAGACACCAGGAAGAACAAATAAGGACTATGCCACGCCCTTGTGGCATGGCCAAGTTTTTCTGACATAAAGCCTTAAGTGCATTGAGACCGACTTCTCCCTTGTGCATCCGAAACAGGTACTGGCCACTCCCTCCCTCAAGTCGACCCACTTTCTCACTCCGAGAAAATTATAAAGCTGATTAAACCATGAAAGCAGCCTCAGCCTATACTAAACCATGAAAGCAGCCTCAGCCTATACTAAACCATGAAAGCAGCCTCAGCCTATACTGTCTAACGTAAAACTGTATATCTCTCTCCCTCTCTGTGCATGTGTCTGTCATTGCTATATGTGCGCTATCATACAGTATGTGGAACACGGCTACGGTTGTGTTCTTGCAGCAACAACATTCATATTGGGCATACCATATCTACACAATTGGCTGTAGTTCTGGTTCATCGCTTGGTAGGACATCATATAGGCTGTTGGAATGATTGCTCAGTCTGCGATAACAAATGAAAGAGGAAAAAAGAGAGAAACTAAAGATTAATGGTTGTCATTCATGGATTTAAAAACAATATTTGTCCTGTTGTTACCATGCAACAGAGATAAGATGCAAGATTAGCTGCAGACAGACGATGAACTTCTGCTGGAGGTAATTACACATTAAGGCCGCAGTCGATTTTGTTTATTTCAGTCTTATGTAAATTATTTTCAAGCTGATTCTTTGTTGATGTACTGCGCTCCACCACTCCAGTTTTAAAGCAGAATGTAAGTCTATTGCCACATGATGTGCAGACAATGTAACCTACTTCCATTTGCAGCCCAATAATCTTGCAATACCACATGGCATAAATCACATTCTCTGCTCCAATTCTTTTATGGACTTACAAGTTTCCTCGTAATAAGATACAATATCTGTTTCCTCCTTATTCTCAAGTGAATATTGTGTGAGGCTGTGGTCGTTCATCTTGAGAGCAGGGGGTGAGGGGATGGGTGGGATGCGGACAGGTGGAAAAGGTTGTATCAACGGTGCCGGTGGCTGGGTTTGTGTCAGGTTGAAGACACTGATCTGATAATGTCCTCATTAGCTCGTCTTGGCCCGATGGAGGCAGCCGGTGAAAGCTACTGCCTTGCAGCCAGCACAGACCAGATGAGCCTAGGACTTGAGTTAGGTATTTCTGCCGCACATAGAAAGAATAATTAGTGTGGTTGCCCAGATCATGGTAATTGCCCAACTTTATTATTTCAGTCAGACAACTCACGAATAGATTTAACCAATATTTATTATAGAATGAGAATAGAAATAGAAAAGTGTTCATATGATATTTATCTTGGCGCTCGGCTCTGCTGCAGAAATCAGGGTCTCTGTGACATCATGTGGGTCAACTCAATACAACATCATCATACTGTACTTCAAAAGACTCAAAGCTTGAAATTGTCGGTGCAACCACATTTGGAATTTCCCAGAATTGCGCCTTTCTATAATATCCTCATACGGTATATATTGTCTATGTATAGACAATATATTCTCTCTCAATGCATGCTTATATAACATCACATAGTGTCAGAGCCCTTGAGGAAATCATAGCATTATATCCTGTACGTCTGCTCTGACAGTGTACAGAATGTAGGGAATAATTAGATCCCTCCTGTATGATACAGCATGCGTACATGTGTGTTGTCTCTGGCAAAGCAACAGTATTGTTGATTGAGGGGTTTGTTCTATCTCTGACAGAGATTATCTTTGCCTCCATGTGAAGCAACCAAACAGCAGAGAAACATTCATTCTGTTCTTCATCATGGTTTCTATAATCTACTAGGGATGTCATCACGTCATAGATCCACTGTTCTTACTGTATATAATTGTGTGTGTGTGTGTGTGTGTGTGTGTGTGTGTGTGTGTGTGTGTGTGTGTGTGTGTGTGTGTGTGTGTGTGTGTGTGTGTGTGTGTGTGTGTGTGTGTGTGTGTGTGTGTGTGTGTGTGTGTGTGTGTGTGTAATACTGCGCTGCGTTGGCATATGTTCTCTGTGCCTTCTGCGCAGCTCGACAGATCCTCACCCGAAGGTTAGATGGTAGACTTCGCCCTTTAAAATCACAACATTCTGTTACAGTGACTCAGTCACTAGAGGCCCTGTGGGTGTTCACATGACAAATGTCTGTCCTCCAGGACTCCTATGCATTTATTCTTCTGATGAATACAAAGAGCAGAGCACCTGCATATAGACAATAGCTACAATACGCTTTTATGGCAATAGATTATACCTTGCATTGGATTAGTCAGCAGCAGCACTCAGCAGCATACAGTATAATTGCAACTTCAATTAAGGGCCTTATTCCACTACAGGCGTGTGTCGGAGTGAGTGAAATTATGTTCCCTTCATTTATAAGCGATTTCCTTGATTGATGAACCTTTTGTTATGATCTTCTTAGTGTTCATGGAGGCAGACGTTCTGTGGGGTAGGAAGCGTTTTGCTCGATCAAAAGAGTAGCTATGACAATGACAATTCAAAGGGCAAAGAGGGATATCTACCTGCTTATTGTAACACGCAGTTCAATGCTGAAGGAATTATAATGCAGGCAGGAAGGCAATTAGGGGACAAAAGATGTGTGATAAGCTAACAGATGCTTTATAGTGAAAGACCTTTTTCAATTCCTTCAGGTATAAATGAACTTTGTGAATAAATAGACCATTATTCTGATGCATAAAGAAGGTAAAATAGGTAAATTCATTAAGCAATAACAGTAATAGAAATATTTACAGGAAAAAGGGGTGTGAGGAGCATAGAAGTGCGTTGTTTGACTCTCTGGGGCAAGCTATAGGGGTTTTAACTAAGTCCAATTATAATTTGAGTACAGCCATGTTTTTAGGTCAGTTTTAAATGAGGATGGGGAATCGAGATGTTTAATGGCTGTAGGCCCTACATCTCGATTCCCAAATCCCTACAGTGTAGGGGCCGAACCTAGTGGAAACAAGACCAGACCCAACAAAGATCAGACCCATTGCAAATTGTGTCTATCACCTTGAGCCATCCCAGCCTATAATATGAGTTCTGCATGGGGTTGAGGTTTAGTAGCAGTCTTGCCAGTAAGTTTGTTTTATGAGGTATGTAGTTTTGTTTTCACTGAGAGCTATATGGACACATGGATAGGATTAGCAGTACACTTGCAGCACTATAGCGTTGCCAATCAGCTCCCTTAGTTGTTATTCAATCTTCTAACCCTACACATTTCAATAAATCTCTGTCCTCTGACCTTAACCGCATGCGGAAGCCACGTATAGTCGGAATGGCGGTGCGTCGGAACTCGGAATGTCACTCTGTCACTGCTGCCTGTCATCAGCAATGATACTCTGGGCTCATAAATAGTCCGTTGCTGGAAATGATGTCAGCTGTGGTGTTCCCATCCTTTATTTCTCCCTCAGTTATTAATAATTTGTGTTGTGGTGAGACAGCAGGAAGTTGGAGAGAAAGACCACACAGGCTGCTTTCAAAGGCAGGTGTTTAGTTTGCCATAGGCGCTCTTTGTCTGTTTATATCATCCTTTTTGTTTCTGAGCCTTCAGCAGGAAAAGAGACATTCTACACTTGCTACGTTTTGGTCAACAATCCAGCCCTTTTTGGTCTTAATATACCTACCTGGGCTGGGATAAAGAAAAACTAGATGAAAATAAAATTCAGCTAGTGGCTGATTTTCAAATGTTTGCAAGTCCGCTAGTGTATGAATAGCATTATGAGTCTAAACCTTGTTTGTGGAGATAAACACTGGCTATAGATCACACATACATAGGGTTTCCTCTAACAACACCGTAGTTTAAACAGTCATGGAAATATCATCTCTTGCCAGTTAATGTTATACATGTAACCAGATGTTTTTGGAATAATACAGCCCAACCACAGCTGTATATACAGTCTTGCCAAAAAGGCTTTAACACAGTGTTGCAGCATAACACTGACTTGAGTTGTTTTTAGTAGTTATTTCTGCTCATCCATTCATGCAAACTCTCTCTGTCTTCTCCCCCAATTGTCTGTCTGCTACGCTTCCCCTCTCTCACTCGCACGCACGCACGCACACACACACACACACACACACACACACACACACACACACACACACACACACACACACACACACACACACACGCACACACCCCGTTTCTCTCATCTCTCCTCTTTCCCACAACTCATCCATCCATAGCTGGCACAATGGCAGCTGTCCTGTGCACTCTGGCTGCTCATATAGGCTGCTTTTAGATCTAGTCTCTCCTAAGCAACAGCACAAATGAAATACTTTTTTCATTCCCCCCCTCCTCCCTCCCCCTCTCTCTCTCCCTCTCTCTCTCCCCCTCTCTCTTTCTTTCTCTCCCTCTCTCTGGCCTATAGCATTAAAAATTCATCCACTCTGCCGTGTGCTAAAAGCATATTACGCAAGTCTAGTCTAAATATACCCCCTCCCAGCCTGAAAACCGTTTGTACCTTTCTGCCCTTACGTCTCTGCTGAGTGAATGTGTGAGTTGAGTTTGTGTGCAAATGTTGTATGTGTGAATACTTGTCTTCTTTGTGCTGTACGTGCATGCATGTCTGCAAGGTGCAGGCTTCCTCATAGCTCTAATAAGGCTATCGCCTACATGTGTTGCTCCCAGGGGGAGGCCAGGCACCGCAAGCTTAGCTTCCCAGCCGCTCAGCTGGAGACAGGATGACATTAAAGAATGACAAACAGGTTGCGTCGACAAAAATGTATTTTCCAAATCACATATGGTAAATGGTGCATTTATATAGCGCCTTTATCCAAGGCGCTTTACATAGATTGTGCATTACATTCACCCATTCACACACCGATTGTGGCGGAAGCCATGCAAGATACCAACCTGTACATCAGGAGCAATTTGGGGTTCAGTGTCTTGCCCAAGGACACTTCAACATGTAGACAGGAGGAGCCGGGATTCGAACCGCCGACCCATGGATCATTGGACGACCTGCTCTACCTCTTGAGCCACAGTCGCCCATATGGGTCAATAAAACGATAGCATACAAAAAAGTGTAAAAGTGTATTAGCCCTCCCACCCCCCAAAGTTCCCTCTCCAAAAGAGCCACAACCCTGCCTGGTATCTTTAGCATTAGCCTTTTTTTTTTTTTTTTTTTTTTACAAATTACCATCTCGTCTGTATCTTAACCAGGCCCCCATTTATATTGTGTTGCGCGCCAGTGTCGTGTATTGTGTATAGCAGATCTGCAAGATCCTAAATGTGCCACAATGCAATTCTTCGTGAGCTTGTCGGTCTGCTATTTACCAAGGATAAATCAGGCGTAACCTTTTGTAATGTTAAGAGGTCATTATCGCAACAGAGTTTCATTGATCTAATATATGTTGGCTATCAATCACACAGAGACAGGCAGTCAGTCGGCCGAGGACAGTGTGATTCCCTCTCCATGGGCCAGTCTGCCTGTCTGCCTCTGGCTACAATGACAGTCGAGCTGTTTGATGCTGCCTAGCCTAGCGGATGAAAAGCCTCTTTAATTGGCTTCCATTACTGTACCCTGTCCTTGACAACGGTAAGAAAAAAAATCCCCACTGATTTAGAACACCAATTTCTGCTGAAGACCAAGAGTAATAGTTAAGTTGTTCATTTTTCTCCTTGAAAGATTGTGTGTGGAATGAAAATTGCTCAAAAATCCCGGCAGAAAAGGAGGTGTAACTTTGTAAGCGATTTTTCAAACTGCTCAAAATGGCCCTTCCTCCCTCCAGAGCGGGGTGAAGGCAGTGACGGCGGTTAGTAAAAACAGAGAAGTGCTGGGTGAGCGGTGAGTTGCTTATCACCGCAGCTCAGTGACATCATGTTGTAGTTTCCCCAACCACCGCAGTGGTTATGGGCCTTTAGGGGCAGAACAATCATTTTCATAAAACTGTGATATTCATTGGCTCATAAAAGCAAACAAAAGCCCAGATAGTATGGGGGAATGAGAGACAATATGAAATGCCTAGAAAAATATTTGTAACAAATTTGAAACGCAATGTCGATGCCTTTTTCTTTTCTTTTTTTTCAGTTTTTTTTTTGTATGTTTGTGGTGTTATGTGTACTGTAAGTTTTTTTTCTGTCTTGTCTTGACAAAAAAAGCCCAGATGTTTCTTCAGATATTGGTCCAAAGTTCATGTGTAGTATAGCGCCACCCTTTGGCCAATGGTTGTGGGTTTCGTGTCTTCATACGAGGGCATAGCCTTCTACCATTTCGCGAAAACTGGCACGGTTAAGCCAGAACTGCAAAAAGTGGTGGAAGAAGAGAAATAAGTAGAAAAGCAATTAGGAGCAAAGCCTCTTTGCTTAATATGCTCAATGATATGTTTGAACATTCCTACGTTAGGTCTGGTATTCATCTTTTTTGGGGTACTTGCAAACAGCAAGTGTCATTCATTGAAATCAGAAAATATTTCAATACCAAGAATCTGAGTAAAAGCCCCTCAAAGTTTGTGAAGTTTATCACACGCAAATCCCTTTACTCCTTCAAAAGCTCTCTCAAATGGCACCTACGGACGGCTGCAATTCGAAATTGGCCCCTGTAAAAGCCCCCCCCCACCCCACCCACACGCTTTTCCCCTCACTGTATATGTTGTTTTTTTTCCTTTTTCCTCTATGATGATTTCCTGTTTTTGGCTATATAGAAGTGTATATTTGTACGTCTCTAAATGTTATGATGAATTGAACAAGGTGGACCCTATTGTAAACAAGTGTAATGCTTTATGGTGTCGTCCACAGTTAACAGTTTTGTATTGAGTTCTGCTTGAAATGTACTGTAATTCTCCAATATGTTAATAAATCTTTCAATCAATCAATCAATCAAACACTCTACTGCCAGTCAGGTAAAGGGTGTGAACAATGGATTGTTAACTCCACCCTCTCTAACCTATTGGTGGTGATCTGGAGCTGAAACCTATAAGAAGCCAACTGGAACTGCAGATGTCAATGTTGGCTTTATTTGCGGTGCGTCGCGGAGCAGCGTGTTGTAATATGTGTTGTATATGATGATCGCTTGATCGGCATAAAATTGCCCAGGATGTTTATCCCACTGCAAAAACATTACATCATGATGTTATCATAATGTTATCATATGTTCATATATTTTATTTAATTATTCTTCTCTTGATGTAGAACTTTGAGATTTGTTTCAAATGTAAAGTGCGTTATAAATAAAATGCATTTATTATTATTATTCCTTGCATATAATATAATGTTAAGTGTGGGGAAGAGTGTGTCCTCTCTCGCACGCATGCACGCACGCACATGCACAGTTTGCACACACACACACACACACACGCACACGCACACGCACACACACACACACACACACATATACAACATGCTGTGTACTTGTACAATGTAGTTGTACGTAACTATACAATGTACTTATATGTATTGTATGTGCTGCCTGAACTGTGACATACTTTATAGCCAGCGGTATGAGTAGGAGACAGTTAGAGCAGTAGCAGGAGCAAGGTCAACTTGCTGCTAGCCGATTGTCATTGTTATGTCTCAGTGGCACGTCATGAGGACATGTGGATCCAGAGCTATATATGTGCTGTATTAATGTAATAAACTTTGTGAACGTCTTAGCGTGACCAGTCTCGTGTCATGTTAATTGCTTCTCCCGGGCCGGCCCGTCTGTCTGTCCGCCGCCGAACCAAGGAAATATTCAACCGGTCGTCACACACCAACCTCAGCCTACACACATAAGACCGGTCTGTCAGAACCAGACGAGGGTCCAGTACTTAGTATAGTATCATAACGATACACACACACTTAATGGCTTCAACATTTGCAGTAGCTTCTTCTCTGCACTTTACAGCAACAGTTGCCCTTTATTGTCTCCACCAGCTGAAGGCATGAGGAGAGTATGTTTTGTACTCCGTCCGTGTGTGTGTCCGTCCATCCATCTGTATATCCGTCTGCGTACAGTTAATACGCCCGGTCGATGCCAAACCGTGCACACACACTCTCTGGATGCCAACGACCAACCTCTGCCCCAAATTCTTCGGAACGGCCTGTTAAAGCACCATCATGAGGCCGATTTTTGCTTTTCATTACAGTACTCGTACACATTTTTGAGTGGTGCAACCACTCCAAGGAACAGCAATGTCCGTGTTCACCTATGTGTTGGTTCACCTATGTGACGTTAATGAGCACCAGTATGACTATGAGTACCAGTAGGGGCGCTGTTGTGCCAGAAACAGAGAGAGAGAGAGACAGTGCTGCACTGTTGCCTGCTAATGAGAGAGAGAGAAGAGAAGAGAGAGGGGAGTTGCACCACTCAGTTCACAGTACACGGGTGTGATTTTTTACCATACGTCACGCAAATCGGTATACACTATCTCTATAGTCATGTGATCTACACAGATCTGTCCCATTTCCCATATTTCATCTCGATTGGCCAAGATTCCCTTCCAAAGCTTGCATGATTGGACGTTTTCGAACAAAATGCCACAAAACATGAACACAGCGTGCGAATACCGTGAAATGATACACGCACATTCCCACTAGGCAAGAGGACGAAATCCCACTTAACATTTTTCAAATCAGCCTCACAGTGGCGCTATAACAGGCCAATTCCTGTTTTTTCCATTAACTGCACCGATCTGTGTACCTGCCTGTTATAGAGCCACCATGAGGCCGACTTTTGCAAAACACATTTCTTTACATTACTCGTACAGATTTTATCCATACATCACGCAAATCGTTATACTTGCAACACTAGCGTAGCGCACAAGCACTACTACCTTTTCAATAACCCTTTAATTACCATCAGGACTGAGGATTGTGACGACTTTGACAGAACAAGGGCTTAGTGTATGTGTGCTTGTTTCTCTCCGTTCCAGATATGACACCTGCTTGCCAGCTCTCTCTCTCAGACAACACCTGCCAACCTCCCTCTGCCACTGTGCACTGATCCCTGGCATTCCTACCCTGATCATGAGCACAACACCTGTGATCTGCGAGCTTGAACGGCTGCCACAATCCTTCCACAGTAAGGTATTTCTATCTCATACACACGCACACTATCTCTTCCCTTTTCTCCTGTCCTCATCATAGTTTGGTGATGGCGGTGATGTTGCAACACTCCTGTGAACGATGGCAGGTACAATACACGGAACTGGCGGAACTGTGTACTTGTCAATAAATACATCCCTCGCCTCCACATTTTTCTACACAAACCACATAATTCACAAACACCTGATAAATGAGCCTACCAACAAAGCCCTGCGCTCTTGAGGTTGTGGGGGGAGGGGGAGGGGGGGGTGCCACAGAGAACAGCCAAGGGCCTTTATTAGAGGCAAGAGAGACAGTGGCGGAACATCTGGTCCCTCATGCTCAATTCATCTGTTCCAGCATCCTCCCTCTCTTTCCTCAGCAGAAGGCTTTGTGAGTGACAGTAGGCCTATACTCTGCTGCACATTGGTCTGCACTTTTATACCGCCCACCCCTGCATGCCCCCCCATGGGTCTAATTTGTGCAAGCTGCTTTTGAAATGTTGCAAAGGAGATGCAGGAACAAAGCCAACTGAAGGGACTGGCACATGTGGGACCCGCTGTTCCTCTGTGCCTCAGTTCTGCTGCCAATTCATCTATATTCTTCTGTTCTTCGGCATGCTTCTCCTCTCTCACCCGCACGCGTCAAACGTGCATCTATTCTGTGCACATTTCCACGATGTCACAACGCATAATTGAGAGGGTGAAAAGGTTAGTAGGGCAAACTTGCAGTTTTTTTTCTTTTTTTGCAGTTTTTTTTCTTTTTTATTATAGTCAAAAGGAAGCGGTTGACCTTGTGCTCCAGACAAACTAGATGCTATATATTGTTTCATATATATTTTAAGATACTAGTTACAGACCATTGGACACCGGCCTACTCGGGAACAACAAAATCGGGGATTATACAAATTGGGAATGCGCCCGTTTATGCAATATCCATTGTACCCGTTCTCGGAGTATATTGTACCCGTCTGTGTCCCTTTATGCCCATATATGGAGATCTCTGTATCTGCCTGTGTCTCCTTTATGCAGATATATGGAGCGGTTCAGGCCATTATGTGGCCCTCACACCTACGTCACCGATTCGATATATCTGCGTCATCATTTCAGGGATTTGTTCCCGTATTCCTTTTCTGCCTTCCTGTGTCCCAATTATGCCCATATATGGGGATCCCTTGTAGTATATGCCCATAACCCTCTATATTTTTGGCATGCCCATATGAGCATATTGGTTGGATCAACAGTTCTGTACAACTGGATATCGATGGATTTTCCCTTTATGCCCATATATGGAGATCCTTGGCTATTGTTTCGTGCTGCTGCTGGCATAGTGATACTGGACACAAAATATAGTTCCATGTTTATTTATTTATTTGTTTTTTGAAAGGGACAATGCTCATTAATCAACGTCAATGTCAGAGAATGTCGGAGAACTCACCAGTTTAGCCGAAATTCTTCATCAATGTCTTCATCGTTATGCTAACATGCTGTCTTCATCAGTGTAGTATGTCAACTCCACAGGTGTTATAGTTCATTTCCAAAGTGATCAAATTATTGTGTGCAATGAAATGGTCAGCTAGATAATGATAAAAGGTTGAGTATGTGAATACCAATGATAGTAGGCCTACCAATTCAGGATATTGAATTTACTAATTAATTACATTGTTTCGGTACTTTGGTGTTTTAAACTTTAGCATTCCTACTTCATCTAGTGTAAACTCTAAACAACTATCCTCTCTATCTCTCTCTCTCAATTCAATGCAATTTAAATGAAGGTGAAGTAAAACTAAAATGCACTAAACCGCGGCGAGTCGGAAAACTGGCGAGTTCTCCGGATACCCCTACAGCTTTAAGTCCAAAAATCTGAACTAATCCTGTAAGGATGCCGCATGGTGCAAAGGGGTGATATTAAGCCTCTGAATTAGTCATGGGGTGTGTTTTGGACATTACTTTAAAGGACAATTCCACTACAACATTTAGCTAACTTTTTTACACAATTGCTCCTGTAGCTGCTCTATCCCCACCAGCTTACAAAGGGAGCATATGCTCCTCAGGCTGTTAGCCTTTTAGCCTAAAAGCATGGCACATGTTATGGGAAACAAAAGCTCTCTGCTCACCCAAACATCAGACGTAAAGGAGAGGTGGACCAAATGCAGTGTCCATGTAGCTGCGGTCAGAATCACCGTAGCATAGCCTAATGTCTCCTATGTTGACATAACAGTATTTCCCTGCGATATACTATTAAAAGTGCAGATGGTAGATTGAATTATCTTTCGGCACCTGCCAATTTGCTGTGCTGAAAGGTTCCAAAAGTGTAAAAATGTATTTTTGTGCTTAAAAATGGCAAATACATTATAAGTGTAATGGCTGTGCGTCTTTGCATTAAGAGTGATGAGAGAGAGGGAGAAAGAGGGGATAGAAAATGTTTGCGGTTTACATCATTAAAGTAGCGTAGGCTACACTTTATTGTTGATAAATATGTTCAAATACCTCTTATGTATTAATTTTGTGTATCCACAGCCTTCTGGATCAAATATATTAGATATTACAGATGCATTTTGGCAACAATACAGTATATGAAGTAACATTAGAGGAGGAAGGCATGATTCTATCCGGCAGAATTGCCACTGCACGTGATCCACCTCTCGTCCACAGAATTTGATGTTTCGTTTAGCGGAGTGATTTAGTTTCCCCTGCGTTTCATCATATCACACCCTGTATACGTAGACGGTTGCATGCTTTCACTTTGTGCACGACCAGATATGTATGTTCAACAGAAAATGATTCATGTCTACCGGTACTCCAACTTGTCAAATCTGTCATTTAAAGTTGCGGTGCATATTGGCTTTTAAAGGGAACAGGAGATAATTGATTGTCAGACTCATAATGTATGTTATGCCCAGGCCAAAACACACCCATGAGGCCATGATCAATTCAGAGATAAAATACAACCTCTTTATGCCTTGTGCCTTAGTTTGCGCCCATATAGTGCACTGTTTAAAATGCCACTTCACCCCTTTTGCAATCAGTTCTTATTTTAATGATGTTTGGGAGACAAGAACCACTTTCCTGGGGTTTTTTATGTGGGTAATATGTGTTTTTAGATATTTTAGTATTTCAAAGTGTCCATGATGTCATGGACACTTACACTTACTTCCTGGACTACATGTTG
This sequence comes from Protomyctophum bolini, assembly GCF_963924005.1. Classification (NCBI taxonomy): domain Eukaryota; kingdom Metazoa; phylum Chordata; class Actinopteri; order Myctophiformes; family Myctophidae; genus Protomyctophum; species Protomyctophum bolini. The sequence goes on along the minus strand of NC_137877.1, from coordinate 30,192,468 downwards.
TAGATGACAGCCATCCCCATATCCACAAAGGGAACAGTGCACCAAAGGATTATGGGAATTGTAGTCCAGGATGCTGGACCAGTGTCCATGCTGGACCAGTGTCCGCCTCAAGATTAGTAGGCTAATCTGGTGCATCTCAGCTGCAGGACAGGTAGCAAGAGGAAGGAAGGCACTGAAGCTACTCAGCCATTCACAGGCTGCAAGTAAAAACTTACAACATTTTGATGTATCAGACTATCGAAACGTTGTAAATCTTTACTTGCACCCTGTGAATTAAATAGGGCTTAAACTGTCTGAGTTGCTCCAATGCCTTCCTTCCTCTCAATGTATATTAATTTACTGTAGATAGAATGTTGTTTAGACAGATAGCAGGTGTGATGATTACCTGGTAGCCAGTTACTTTGTAAAATATTGTTGCCTTTGTTTGAACCATGCACTTTAATATCCTGGTTTTATCCTGGGTTTCATGCCATTTACTCCAATTTTGCACTTTGCTCTGGATGAGAGTGTTTTTTTGGTAAATTGTAATTGTAAATTGCACAAAACACTGCCATGGGTTACCATACTTCCCCAATCCCTTCTCCCTGTGACAGTTTTTAACTGTCACTTTCAGCACTAATGACATTCTTCCAAGTGCTTACCGTCGTCATTATCGTGTCATGACTCAGGGAGCCCACGCTTCAAGCCAGAGTGCTGCTTTGCAATTTAAAGCGCCAATCCAGTGGATGGTTTATCTACAGGGGAGAAGATGAAATAGCAGCTAGCGTCTAAACTCTGGAGGGTGGTGGTGTAAGAAGCATGAGACGAAACCTTCAAAGTTTCACCTTCAAAGGAGACAGCCTGTCTATTCGGTGTGTGTGAAGATGACGCACCTACATTGGGCATGATGCTGAGTTTACTTTCACCATTAAAACATGATATTCTTTTCTTTGCCCAAGGGCACCTCAGTTTGCCTTTGTAACCTTTTTACTTCTGACCATATAGCTTAAAGAGTGAGAAGAGTGTTTTTCTGCACATTTACATAGTACTGTATGTCTCTTGCTTCTAACCATATCCTTATTTATGTTAGTAGTTTACTGCACTTCGGCTTTGTAGGGCAGCATTTTCTCACCTTTTGGGAGCATAGCTTTCCACTGGACACCATTAATACATATTCAGCTGCAGTTTTCCAGTATGCCCCTTAAAATAGCTGAAGTTTTAACCATGGTGTAACCAGAGGCAATTTGTACCCATTAAACTTGTCATTAATAATCCACAATGACTCATTGACACCAATTAAATTATCTCATAACTAAGTAACATCCCAGGACATCAGCGTAGGATCATAGGCATAAATATTGCAGCATTATGGAAGACTTTAGAGGAAATATATGACACAAGGCTGATCATTGTTTGTGGAGATCAGCAGGGTACACACTGCTTTCATCAATCGATGCCAAGAAAGGGAGCAGTTAATTAAAAGGAGTTGTATGGTACTCTAGTCTAACCATATCTGGTTGAGAATTCCTCCCAGTTGATTGAACATATCATATTTCACTCTTAATACTGTAGCTCACTTGTAGAAAAAAATGTGGGAGACAGAGGACAGAGTCCAGCTCACATTAAACCTTGCCATCCCGGCCGGCACTACCCAAAATATCAACAAAACTGCATCTAAAAAGCCACGACAGGTGTGACTGAGAGGGTGAATTAGTGCTGGAAAAGCTCCAGGAGGTCTATTACAAGAGTTCTTCTAATGATCCATGATGGCACAGAACGTGACATAAATCAAAGAAACACTCACAGACAGAGGATGGGAAATTAAATTGTGTAATGAAGTGTGTGAATAAACTTGGAGAAGAGCTTGCATCAAGTTTCACCATGTGAGAGAAGCCAGCATGTGAGGCCAGCTCTGCTTTGGCTGTATAGTTGATCTCATAGAATGTATGGAGCTTCAGATTAACGCACTCCTTCTCCTTCATTTAGCTCATGAAATACTGTATTCAAATGTGTTGCATGCAGCTTTTGTTAGTCTTAGTTTTACATGTTTTTACAGGTTTTTCCAATTCTAGTTGACCTTATTTTGTTAGTGTTAGTTAACCCTGCATCCAAGCAGAGAAGCAGAATGTATTTAGAGAACGCCAATACCACTGTACAGTAGTCCCTGGAGAGCACCATGAGATTAATACCACTGTACAGTAGTCCCTGGAGAGCACCATGAGATTAATACCACTGTACAGTAGTCCCTGGAGAGCACCATGAGATTAATACCACTGTACAGTAGTCCCTGGAGAGCACCATGAGATTAATACCACTGTACAGTAGTCCCTGGAGAGCACCATGAGATTAATACCACTGTACAGTAGTCCCTGGAGAGCACCATGAGATTAATACCACTGTACAGTAGTCCCTGGAGAGCACCATGAGATTTGTACAGTAGTCCCTGGAGAACCATGAGATTTGTACAGTAGTCCCTGGAGAGCACCATGAGATTTGTACAGTAGTCCCTGGAGAGCACCATGAGATTTGTACAGTAGTCCCTGGAGAGCACCATGAGATTTGTGAGACAAAGGACTCAACTTATTCATTACAGTGCATCCTCAGGTCCTCTTCTGAAAATGTATACGCCAGATTGTAGGAACTAATTTACTGTGGTTTTAATTAAAGGTCGAAGCGGGTACAGAATAAGTTGAGATAATATATATATTTATGAGGAAAGGAACATTGCAAAGTGTTTCTTTGGTTGGAAATGGTTCCCTCCCCCATGCTGCATGGGTGCAGTACATCGCTGGCTGTACTGTGAACTAGCGGTGAGGCGCAGGTGGGATATGTTGGGCCTGCAGCTTTGGTAAGGAGGGAGTCGATAAGGAAGCACAGTTCGTGGCATTCGAGGGACGGCAGAGAGATGCCCCAATGAAGCAGTTTTGTCTTCATTAACTGCATTTTCCTGAGCCGGAGGCTATTCTCGGTCAATATGTGCCGCTTAGCATTATTGGTCTTACAGAACCTCTGGAAGGAATAGGTTTATACGTCTATCTATGCAAGGTAGTAAGATACTGTAGTGTGCCTGTGAGGAGTGGAAGCATGGGTGAATAGATTAGGAAATATGGCGGTGAGGAACAGGATGCTGGAAAATGAGGCAGACAGTTTGCCCCAGAAGTCTGCGCTTACTGTTAAAGTCTTTTGTTGGTTGTCAGAAGGCACACTGTCAACTGGGATTCAGGTGTGTGTGTGTGTGTGTGTGTGTGTGTGTGTGTGTGTGTGTGTGTGTGTGTGTGTGTGTGTGTGTGTGTGTGTGTGTGTGTGTGTGTGTGTGTGTGTGTGTGTGTGTGTGTGTGTGTGTGTGTGTGTGTGTGTGTGTGTGTGTGTGTGTGTGTGTGTGTGTGTGTGTGTGTGTGTGTGTGTGTGTGTGTGTGTGTGTGTGCGTGCGGGGGGGGGGGGGCTGTATGTCAAAAAACGAATGACATAATAATTCAAGTCACGAGCTGCATGCCTATGCCGTCTGGACATGCACACAAGCACACACACACACCTTAAGGCATTGTTCCCTTTTGACAATCCGTGAAATTATGTCAGACTTACTGACAAAGGCTGGGGGCTAAATTAAACTCTGTTTTATTCAGGGCTCAAAACCGTTACATTTGCTGGGTATTTAAGTGTGTGTGTGTGTGTGTGTGCACAACTGTGTCGCTCAACTGACTGTGCGAGTGTGTGCGTTACGTTGACACTTGCTTTGGCAATTTAAAAGTATGTTTTCTCATGCCAATAAAGCTCCTTTGATTTGAATTGAAATTGAATTGTGTGCGAGAGCCTGCCTGCGTGTTGCGAGAATGCCAGTGCGTGTTTGTGTTGTGCTGTTGCAGAATGCAGAGCACGCAGCGTGTATGGCTGCTGTGGCACTCTTTCAAGCGAGTGCAAAGGAAGGCAGACAAAAGAAAGACAAAGCAGAATGTCTTGGTTCTGTAAAGATACGTAGGAGGACAACAGAAGACTGAAGAGGCTGAGGGGGTGGAAGGGGTAAAGAGGGCACACTCAGACACCGTCCATCACTCCTCTCAGAGTAGATTAGTCATGCCTGAGAAAAGAGGCAGGATGAACTGTGACTGTCTAAAATAGAGGAGGCGTCTTTCGGGGGGAGGTGCACTCCGTGGCGGAAAGTAACTTAAATGTATACTCAAATACTGTACTACTTAAGTAACAATTTTAGGTACTTTGACTTTACATGAGTGTATCCATTAGTGTAGATTTTCTTCTTTTGTCTTACACAAACATTAAATCCCCATTGACAATGAATGGAGAATTTACTCATGTGTCTGAGCAAATGGTCGTGTTACGTCATGATGATGTACGATGATTTTTTTTTATACTTTACTAATACTTTTGTACCTTTTACTTTAAAAAAAACCTATTTCTTCCACCACTGGAATGGATGCACTGAGGGTTGTTCTTCCTGTCCGAGAGAGAGAGAGAGAGAGAGAGAGAGAGGGTCGAGCGCCTGTTGGATTTCCTCAGAGATGACTGCTATCTGCTCAATAATTCACTACAGCCACTGACATCCTCCAGTAGTGGACTGTGGAGGGCATAGGTGCTTTCTGCAGTAAATGGTGATTTATACTTGGCTGCATGCCAAGGTGCCGCACCGAAAATAGCCAATCTACAACCTCACAATTCATCACACTGAAATGTGTTGTGAGCTTGTAGATCAATTATTTTCTGTGCGCAACACCGCCACACTTTTAAGTGGCACTTGCTGTATGTATGTACAAAACATCTATTCTACACCCACTGACCCTCTGTCTCTTTCTGGTGTTCAGTCTGAAATATTGTGGCCGCATGCACGCAAACTTGTGTGAAATGCTTATTATTCCATTTGCATAATGTTTGATAGTTCTCTATCAATGAATTGGTTTGAATTGTGCTCACAAGTGAGTGAATAATACACAAAAATATAATAATTAGCGATTGAGTTCCCAGATTGCTTAACAGCTGAGATACAGTAGATGAAAAGGATATGCCTAGAATCTTTATAGAACCCTGGAGGAGGACAAGCCCTATTCTCACTGCTATATCGATCTTTACATATTGTATTTGTATGTGAAGTAAGGCGAAAGCTGTCATATTAATGCTGTATATTTTGTATAGTCTGTTGTCTGTGTAGTCCGTAATTCATAACCATTATGTTATGTTTTCACTATGTCCTTGGCTAATTCAAACAAATGTATTTTTTTACATTATGCTTCCTGCCACTGTGGCGTCACAGAATGCCTCAGCTTCCTAGACATGCCTCACAACTCATGGATGTTGTGCTCACAATAACAATGTTTTTTTGGCACGCGGGAGAAATCATCCTCCAACTATATCTGCCAGACATAGGGCTCCAATTTCGTCACCGCCTTTACCCGCAATGCGGCTCGCAATTCAACCGCTGCCAGAAAATTACGAATATAGGAGCTTTCTCTGTCCCTTAATGGTATTGTCCCTCGTCACCCGCTATCTTTTTTGCCAACACCGGTATTTGCGCCTAGAGGTGTGGTCATGGGCGTGCTGTCATGCTTTCCCCTACATTTGGGAAAGTGGAGTTTAAAAGCACCAGTAACTTACCTGTTAGCCGTGCCAAATTAGTTTGGTATAGGCGCGCGCCTCAATGGAGATGTCCAGGCACAGAGTCAGGCTGCGTCAGCGTCATCTCTCCAGCTTATTCTCCTATTGCATCTCTTTGTAATTTTCCTATCCAGCAGAAGTGAGTGCCTGCCACTTCCTTGTGTCCATTGTGTTTATATAATTGTATAGTCAAAGAAGTTATTTGTGCCAGGCAAATTTGTGCAGCGTGCACGATTCCATTTGCTCGTTCACCCCATAGCAGCAAATGGCGTTTAATGATTTTGCCGAACTTTCCTTTTCGCTTCATACCGTTTCTGTAGAGACTATCTATTTTGATCGAATCGGATCGATTTTTTAAAAATGAGCAAGATTTGAGTGAGTTGTGACTCAATGAAAAGATGAGTGTTCTTGGCTCTGTGCGGGGTGGTGAAAAAAAAAGAACGACACGAGGGGGGGAGGGGGCGCAGCAACGCAACACTCTTCCATGGGCTATAGACCGTAAGGCTATGAAGCAATATAGCACTAACGGGCAACGTATAAGGCATCTCTTAAAGGCAATGGCACGTGGACTGGTGATTGGTTAAATTTGGTTTAATTATTGTAACGCCCAAACCACACCTATGCATAATATAACGGGTAACGGAGGTGTTTTAGGGATTTAGACGGGTAACCAAAATACCAACTTTAGTGGGGGAACACCCCTTCCCCACTGCTAAATCGCAAAATCCATTCAAATTTAGAAAGATCAGACGAAAATGGAGTCCTTAGTCTCTGTGACACCTCTAGGGGCTGCAGCCTGCCTTCAAAGATGAGGAACAATGCATGAATTTGACTGCCCACTTCCTGATTGGCTAGCCGGCAAATGACCAGACCAATTACAAAGCTTCTACGAAAATCTTTGATTGCAGACTGCAGCCCCTAGAGGTGTCCATAGACACATTTTTGGGAGGGAGCGTTTAACCCATTGCTGGCTGTTTGAATACCAGATGTTCCATATGGAGATACCAATAGAGCCAAACCAGGCAGTCTGATGTAGCCTATCGGCAACCGCACACACAGGGGGGCACGGAGGGGGTGCACAGCTTCCATTCAAATGCTAATGGAGAAAACGAGGGATGGAGATACAGTACTACGTAGGGGACAGGTGCTGCTGGGCAGGTGCCGTGATGTTTGGCTGGTTAATGGCAGTTCAAGGGCCACAGCACACTACACTATGCACACAACCCTGGTAGCGAGGAATACCATCTGCCGGTCCGTCAACTGCACAACCAGCAGGTCCATTTACACTGTGGTTAATCACACGTCTCTGTTAGTCACCCCTCCGTGGTGCTCCCTCCTCTCTGGCACCAGGACCACATAGAGCCCCTTTTCAAACACAAACTAGAGAAAATGCCCCTCGGGGCACAGGTCTCCACCAGGCCAGGTCAGCTTTTTACAAAAGTCAGCTTCCTGGTGGCACTATAACAGGCCGTTTTGGGGCAGAGGTTCATCGTTGGCATCCAGGGAGTGTGTGTGCAAAATTTGGCATCGACCGGGTTACGGACGGACGGACAGACACACGGACGGACGGAGTGCAAAACATACTGTCTCTCCGCATGCCTTCGGCCTGGTGGAGACAATTAGGAGTACTGCATTTCTTTCTGCTGAGCTGGTCCAATCATGTACCAGTTTTCAGGAGTAATTTCCTGGAGTCAGTTCTGTAGGCTTGTGCGTGCGTGCGTGCGTGCCGGGGTTCGGGTGAAATCGTGGACGCCAACTGTTTGCATTTGAGTAAACTGTATCAATTATTTTTTACATTTCAAGATGAGGGTGTGTGGGTGTAATACAAGCCAGAGAATGTCACTGATGCCAGTGAGCGATAGCAGTTACTGCAACAGCCGATGATACAGTTGATACGCAACCAAGTATAAATCAGGCTTAAACCTACAGTACCCCCAAAGCCAAACTGAGGGAACATAGCGCTGGGGGAACATAGGGTTGACCCCAAACAATACCACATGGCCGAGTCAACGGTGATGTTGACACTTAAGCCCTATATACGTCATTGTATAACGGCTTGACAAGTAGCGAAGTAGCTGAAGTTAGCTGAAGTTTTAGCAATGTGACACATTGTGAGCTTGTACTGTAGATCTGCAATTAGTTCTATTTTTTTTTAACTTGAAGTCTTTGGAAAATCTTTCCCTAGGGACACCATTTTGAAAGTGGTTAATCTTGAACCACAGCATCTTAAATGTGGGCATGTCGTAATCGTAACAGGCAAACATTCAACAAAAATAGCAGATCTACAAGCTGCGATGCATTGCACATTTGGATTGGGCTTTGGGCCAAGTACTGTGTAGGGTTTAAGTGGTTAATGAATGAATGGACAATATACTCATACTTTTCCCCCTGGCATCTCACAGAAGTAGTGAGATGGCTATAGGATTTGGGGGATGTCATGATAGCCTCTCATGTACTGATTTCATGGTTGACAAGCAGCAGGCATTTGGATTAAGAAAACGCTTTTTGTCCCATATTTGAATCAGCTTGAAGCAATCTGGGTCTCGCATTGGCATTCATCCATCCATCTATTTTAAGAATCTCTTAACAAAAATATAGGAAAGAACTATATTCTTGTGAGATTTATAAAAATGTCATGGTATAGACTGTTATGGTATGACTCATGCAGATATGGATGAGTCATGAACAACAAAGACTGCAAACTGTCTGTGATTAGACAGATTAAAATATCAATGTACAATTTATAATTTTAGAACTTCCTTTCATTAAATCCATTTGTTATTTTCATTGTATATATACAACAAGAACAACAAGAAATACAGACAATGGAGAATGTAAATAACTATGAAATACAAATCTGAAAAAGAACATGGTAGAATGGGGATTCTGCCACTGTGCTGTACTGGGTATGGGAATAGCAGATGAGATTTAGAGCATGGATTTATAAAGGGCTTCCTTTATTACCCAAGATTCCACAATACATCTGACCCTGTGGAGTTGATGAATGTACCTGAGTTTTTCTACTTTAATGTTCATTGATCCACACAGTGTAGTGGTGGTGGAAGACTGTGATGCATTCAATTTAGCAATGTCAGTCTCTACAGAACAGTGGTGGACGAAGTACTTTTTTTGTACTCAAAATACTCAAGTACAAGTAAATATTTAAAATCTTGAAAACAAGATGGGGGCTTGCAACTCACTTTTAAATGCTCCAATGTTATCCACATCAGCAACTAAACAGTTGTTTCTTTGACTGAATTTAAAATCTTACCTTCAGTAAGTCAAAGTACTAAAGTCACCTGACGAAGATGTATTGACGTGACTGCACCAGTGCCTTCCTTCTACTACTAAAGTATTAGCATCAAAATATACTTACAACAGTATAGCCGAAGTAAAAGCATTCATACAGAATGGCCATTTCAGAATCATATTTATCATGTTATTGGAAATTTGATATTATTGATCATTGTGTTTGATGGGATTTAGTTGCATCATTTCTCAAGAGTGAAAGATCCCCTCTATGAATACATCCTTCACTGTTGGTTGTTGCAAAGCCATGGATTAAATAAATGAAGTGGTTGACAAACGCACAAGAGGAGCAGGGGATGTGAATTTTATGAGGTGTGTGACAACTGGATGGCCACTTAATTTGCAACGAGGCAAGTTCATTAATCAGCTGTACGAACCTTACAGGCCCCATTGTAGAGCTGACCACTGCCTACGTACTGTATTTTGGTGTTTACATAAAGGCTATTTCCAATTCTGAACCCTTTACACTGTATATTAATATGAAACGTGAAATTCATATATATAAATATACTGTATTGGTAAGTGTGGACTTACAAAATATAATGTAAACCTGCAGCATAGCACTGTACTGTACATCGCCTCTATTAGATGTCTAATGACAGTAGTAGAACCTCCATTGGGTACTCACTGGTTCTGCTCCTCCTGCGTATATCTAGTGTGCGGCTGAGCATAGACATGGTAACGCCCCGCCTGCCTCTGATTGGCCTACCGACACTGCCCGTCTAACTGTCTACTAAGGTGGATATAGCTATGCTGGATAGTCTGATCTCTGCTGCGAGGTGGTGGAAAATATTACAAGTATACGGTATCGGTATGATACAAGAGAACTGCCTGTAACTTGTACGTTTTATTTTTGTAGAAGAGGCAAACTGATATTGTTTATGTCGTTTGCTTTGATGGAATAATTGATTGAACATGTGTACGCCGTAATATGATTTGATTTGGGTGTGTTCTAAATAAAGTGTTTGTGTTGATTATTGTGTAATTTATTTGTATGTGTAAACATGAAACATGTACTGTAAAAAGGTCTCTTTTCCCTTCACCTTTTAGTTTACTATAATTAGATTAATACACGATAAACAACACTAACACTTTATTTAGAAGTACACACCCAAATCAAATCATAGTACATTGTACTCGTGTGTTCAATCAATTATTCAATCAAAGCAAATGGCATAAATAATATTAGTAGGCACATGACCACTTGCGTGATCACTCAGCCAGACATGAAGTGCTACATAGTCTTTTACTTCTTAGAATAATATACAGTACACGCATATAATAAGTCATTCATTTAATAATAAAACCAAACAAAGAATGAGTCGATAATTTAAATGAATAAAGGTAAGGGAGAAATCTTCTATACACCTCCAACAATAATAGTTAATAATAATTATTTTTGATCAACTCTATTCTCTAAACGGTAACCGTTTCCAAAAGAGCTTCATACTCTCCTTGATATAATTCCCAACAATACTCAGTCCTTTCAAAACCATTCCGTTCTCTGTTGAGTGGCTCCTGCAGTGAGCTTAACAATAGTAAATGTTATAACAGTAACAGTGTTACCGTACAAGCGGTGTGCATTGATCATTGTTTTTCTGGAAACCATACAAGGGCTTAGCTGTTCCTTTCACTCCCACCATTCAAAGCAAAAGTTCCATTTCTCCTGCAACTGACAAACGAGTGAGACATGGGTCTAAGTAGATTGAACAGAGGGGGAAACAAAGAGAGAGGAGTGTAGGTTGTTCCATTTTGCTTTCAAGTTGAAAGCCAGTGGAGACGTCCCCGACATACTCTAACTCTTTGATGTGATTGGGGTGGACTGAGATGCTCCCTTGAGCTTATACAACAACACAATTGCTCGGCGAACCATCAAGCCAAAGAAATCAGAGAGGCATGAAAATGTCTTTATTCCTTTATGAGATGTATTTGTCTTGAGGTGCCTAAATGTAGATTTTTATAATACAGTGCAATTAAACTGTTTCGTTTGATATCATTGTGAAGGATATAAAAAAATCTATGCATGTCAAATTATGTCATTGATGACATATTTCTCAAACAAACAAACTTCTAATGCATTAGAATCAGCTTTTAACACCATATAATTATAGAAGGGATGTCCCGATCACGTTTTATTGCTCCCGATCCGATTCCGATCATTTGATTTTGAGCCGATTTTTCCCGATCCGATATTTATATTTTATAGAACATATAGACAAATATCCCAAATCACAGACAATATCCAGTCTAATATCATGACGTCCCGATTATGTTTTCTGGCTCCCGATCCGAACCCATTTTGACCTGAGGCCGAAAAAACCCGAGAAAACCCTATGGGCTGTATTTTGCGTGTCTTAAGTACAAGGTCTTATTACTTAACTTAAGACCTGGAGGCGTGATCAATGCCATTTGGCTATTCTGAGTGGCCAAAGAGCATTGGCCACGCCTCCAGGTCTTAAGTTAAGTAATAAGACCTGGTACTTAAGACACGCAAAATACAGCCCTATGTTTCTATGTCAGTAGCCTCGAAAACCCAGACGTTTTTATTTCCAGGGAGAAAAAACAAGTCTGGGGCCGAGTCCACTTCAATTTGGCATACAGTAGCGCAAACGAAGCTCACTCTGCTGATTTCTGATCGTCTGCACCTTTGTTAAATTGACGCACACACGCAAACACACACACACACACACACACACACACACACACACACACACACACTCCTCTCTCTCTCTGTCGCTTTAATTAATTAGTCTCATGTCCAGCAGCGTCGCCTAGTTTCTCCCGGCGGATCCTGCCGGGAGCTGCCTATGCCATAAAAAGCATAGGTGAGTTCCAGTCTACTATGTCAGTGGTGCTCAACCTTTTTCATGTCAAGGACCCCCAGAATTATCTGTATTTGGCCCCGGACTATGAGCTATGAGCTTGTAGATCTGCTATTTTTCAATAGCAAAATAAAATATGAGCTCTCAATATGAGCTTATATACCTGTATATAGAATTTTTCACCAGTGATGTTTCTATCACCGATCATATTAGTTCGTTCTCCAGCCGCAAGAACCAACAGTTGATGTGGAATCAAGCGTGTTTAATGCTGGGATATACCACTGTGAATCATTCTGACAAATCAGGGACATTTCATTAGTAGCATGGAAAATGAGTCATCATCTAGCTTTTAGAAATCTAAAGAGGAAACCAGTGAAACCAGTGCCACATTGAGCGAGTGATGCACTGTGTGTCTTTTTTTTTTAAAGCATTCCATTTCAGAGGAGAGGGGAAATGGTGTCAGAAAAGCAATGAATATTTTACAGGCTGGAAGAGTCAAGCTGCAGGCACCCCCGGTGACACTCACCCGTTTATGGAGCTTATCAGAAACTCATCACCCGCTCAGCCTCGCCAAGGCCAGTAGTCAGGCTGATTGTTTATCAGTTGCCCATTGGTGAGCTCCCCTGTCACTTGCATGCAGACCAATCACAGGAACATTATGCTTCAAAATTGACTTGATAAATGGCCTCTTTTTGAAATGGAAGAGAGCCATAGAAGTACACGGCTGTGTGTGTACATGATGGGATAAGAGAGAGGGGTTGTATGCGGAGGAAATATGCCAACTTTTCTAAATCCTGAGTGTTACTTTACCTCAGAGTGTAAAATTAAGTTGTTTTAACACTCTTGAGGTCAGGATTGTGCAGCGTATACGGTGTTCTGCTGACTCATCTGCAGGGATGGATATGGCTGATATGGAGTCATATGTCTCTGCACACTGCTATTTCTGAAATGTCTGGAAAAAAAACTGTGGTGGAGAAGATGTAATTGGATGATTGTGTCTGTGAATAACGGCACTGACACTTTGCTCAAAGAAAAGACACACAGATTGTGAGCATCTGCATGAACAAATAGTGTTGTCAGCACAACAGATATGATCAATCTCATACTATCTTCTACTTGAAATTAAACCCTTTGGCCACCGGGATTAATTAAAGAAATTGATGTAATTCATGGAAGGATTTTCCTCCATTCAACCCTTATTGAATAAAGCGTAATATAAGCGTGGTATTTATTAATTAATGCAGATCTACGGCAATGGCAGGAAGCGTGTTAATCTTAAAATTATGTCTTAATGTATCTCAGCAGTGCCACGTTAGCACTGTTGAGGTTGCTCTGGGGGACTGCCCGAACAGCAATGCCGAAGAGAGATGGTGACACATCCGTGACTCCACCAACAAATCTGCCATGGACATCTTTGGCAAGAAGGAGAGGAGGAACCCAGACTGGTTTGAAAGGCAATGCTTGACTACACGAGGGAGCCTCCAGAGAAAATACTCGCTTTACAGTTTACACAGGAAGGGCCGAAGTGATGCTCAGCGGATTGCTGGACAGTGAGCCAATGGCTATTGGCTCAACCTTTGTCAGAGCATCCATCTCTCCCCTGAAAGTGGTACATTGGCGCCATGTACGAGGGCATGAAGAAAACCCCAAGTATTGCCAAGGTTGCACCACTCAAGTCTGCCTCGGGTGCCATCCTGACAGACCGAGGTAAACGGATGGAAAGATGGGCGGAGAATTACCAGGAGCTCTATGCAAGGTAGAACACAGTCACCAACACCATCTCCCTCCTCTGACCCATTTCCAGCATGGACCCTTTACTCCCGGCAAGAGCGTAGACTCAATGCCTTCCATCTACGGTACGCTGTCTTAAACGAATTCTGGGCATCACCTGGCAAGATAGTATCTCCAAGGATGTCTGCAAGTGAAATCTGAAGGCAACATGGGCCCAACAGGCTGGGGAATGCGGATCTGTAGCTGTGGACCACAGAAAATGGAGGCTTGCCATCAAGGCAGGTATCCAGAGGAACGAGAAAAGGAGAGAGGACCTCTGGGAGGAGAGGAAAGAGCGCAGGTGACAAAAGGCGAAATCAGCACTCAGTCACAGTACATCTGCAGAAACTGCCACTCAAGCATCGGACTGTCCAGTACTGTAACCCAACAACAGCCCTGGATACTCCATTGTCTTATGAGACAGAAGGAAGCCAACAATGTATCTCAGAGCAAATATTTGAATTCATTTTTTACATTTCTACCAATTTAAATCCCAGTTCCCCCATGTAGTCCCTGTCACTGCTGACCCCTACTGTGCAGTTGTTTGGTCTTGGGGAGGGTGCAAACAACCTCTTGTCTCCTCCACTACACGTGACCTCGCCAGCTGCTGCTTTTCCCCTGACAGTAAAGAGCAACTCAACTTAGTGCATCTTAAATGTCATTCACCTATTTTCACCGCATGGCTCTGAAGGAGGCTGTGTGGGTGTTTATCTGTCTGGTGTATGTTTGTCAGGAGATAATCTCACAAACCGCTGGACCGGTTAGTGCCAATTATTAACACTGCCAACTAGGATAACTAAGAGTACCACAATTGTTTCCACATACTGTATGTTGTATACTTATTACTTTTTGAATTTTTTTAAAGTCATTGGGCCTTGGATTTGATGGAAACCATGCCCAATTTGTCCTAGATAGGCTGGCCACAGTTCTATTTTCGGCTCTAAACCCACTATTTGGGGATTTAGCATTGCACAAGGGAAGTTCCCATACAAAAGTTGCTATCTTGGGACACCAGCCTTATCCTTAAAATCTGCGCTACCCCATTACATTATGCATAGGTGTGTGGTTTGGGCGTTACAATATTAATAACAATCACTGTGCCAGATGCCATTGCCTTTAAGCTTGCTCGCTCTTCTCTAAACCCTCTGAATAGGTCTCTGTTGCTTGGCAATCGATACAAAGGCAGGGAACCGGAAGAGAAAAACGTCCGTAGATTCCATTTAGGGACAGTGCCAGCTGCCAAATGCGTAATTCACGAATGTAGTGCGAACGGGCACTGGCAAAGATAGAGCCCATACATCCAGGATCCACATTGGACGTCATTCAATTTGTTGAACCTCATCATGTTGCTTTTGCTAAAGAGATTATATGTTGCATTGATGATTAAATGATGCATTTGCCTTGGATGGATTAACAGAAAGTGCTAGACTCGATCTAGTTAATATACTCGATACAAAACACGCAAAACATACATTTCATCTCTTTTTTTCCTCTCCTGTTAGAACTCATCTCTTCTCTATTATTTTCCTTCCCCTCTGTCTCTTGCCATGTCCATTCTTGTTTCCTTCTGTTGTACGATTATCCTGGCAATCTTACACAGTCCCTCTATTCGTCACAGCAGAACGGACAAATGTATAGGCTACATTCATACTGTATAAACTGATTAGCATTTCATCCCAGGGATCCACTGTCTCCCTTCACTGGCAGCCTGGAGCAGGATCAATACAGAACAATACGGCCTGAAAGAGTAGTATGAGGCAATCAATCTGGGCTCTTAACGGTAAGGTGAGAGAGGCACCTGCGCACAGTGAGAAGTGTCTCTGAGAGGAGCCCAGAGGAGAGAACAGGTATCTGCCTCGCGTGGCGATACTAATATACCACTGAGGGGCATATATGCATATGCATTTAGGGGCGGATGAAGTCTGGTTGCGCCAGGCTCGCGCTGCTGGCCTAGCGGTTAAGGCGCTATAATACCTACCACAGCCTGACAGCGAGTCATGGGTTTAATTCCTGAGCCCAATGACTTTTGCTGCGTGTCACTCCCCAGCTGTATCCCTGTTTCCTGTCTCTCCATACCAGGGGTCTTGTTGTTCAGACCAATAAGGACCCCAATAAGGACCCCTTAGCTGAGAGAGAGAGAGATGAAAGCAAGGATCCCGATATGTAGTTGGAGTCCCTGCTTCATATTGTATTGATGAGAGAAAGAGATGAAGCAGGGACACCCCGCTACATATTGTATAAAATTGTGTTGCAGATTCATTAACCCATTCTGGGCGGGAACCCCTTTTGTTTTAACTAAGAATTATGTTATATTTTAGCTATTAGAAAATAGCAGATCTACAACCTCATGGCGAGCCACCGAGTGGCGCGCTACAAGCTTGTAGGTCTGCTATTTTAGAAAAATCGTGACATTTTTATTTTGACGCCAGGCCCTAAACCTTTTTCATAGCTTCATAGACTTGTTCGACAGCACTATTATCAGTGTAAATTTTAAAACTCTCAGTACAGTAAACTTGACCTTACAGTATAGGCTGTGTAATTGGTCTGCACCTTTTGCCTTTACACAAAACCTCTTTGCCAAAAAATAGCCGCGTACAGCTAATCTCCGACACCGTTGGCCTGGTCGATGCCAAACTGTGCACACACACTCCCTGAATGCCAACACGAACCTCTGCCCCGATTCTTCCACAACGGCCTATTATAGCGCCACCATGAGGCCGATTATTGCCAAACACATTTCTTTATATTACTCTACACATTCTATACATCACACAAATCGGTATACACTATCTCTATAGTCATGTTATCAACACGGACCTCTCCGCTTCCATCCCCATTGGCTAAGATTGCCTTCCAAAGTTTGCAGGATTGGTCTGTTTTGAACAAAATGCCTTAAATCATGAACACAACATGTAATTTGTGTCAAATTATGCACACACATTCCCACTAGGCCAAGGAAGAAATGGCACTCAAATCAGCCTCATGGTGACGCTATAAGGGGCCAATTCATGTTCTTACCTAAAACTGCAGCATCAGTGTATACAACTTTGTATGGGTATGCACTATGCACATTACTAAACATTATTATGAATACTCTGTAACGTGTTACAGAGTATTTCTTTTTATTGCCCTGTTATACAACCACCCGATGACAGATTATTAAAAAAATAAAACATGTTTATATTCCTCCTACACATTTTGTTCCAGCATCCCAAACACTATTATTCTGGTGGAGACCTGTGCCCCGAGGGGTACTTTTTCTAGTTTTATTTTTATTTTTTTCATTGCACAATAATGAATGCAGTTGTTGGATGCAGTATGAATGTGCCTTAACTGTGGCTGTGGGCGTTGCTTGTTACAGTATACCACCACTTTGCTAGCTGGAATCCATGTGCAGGTTATTTGTCATACGGTATGCGTCATATTCTTCTGCTAAACTGCTCACTTCATAACATTTATTTTCCTGTTTTTTATTTATTATTATATTTTTAACAATTATGCTAACACTGTAATTACAATCTAAATGCGGTTTAAGTGCAGTGTGGCTAACATTTTTATTCATTTTACACCTCTGACGAAAGAGTCAATGATATGTCAGGTTGAGGCTTGAGTGTGTTTTCAAGAACGATTTCATCTTGTTTTTGCCCAGTGAAGACGTTGCCATTGAGAACACATTGAGAAGTTTTTTGGTTTCTGTAAGATTTATTCATATGAAAATAATATAACAATAACGGAACATAAGAAATGCTTTGAGCTGCATTCAGAGGTGATCGTGTATACAGTGTATCTAATTACTAAGGCTGTCCCCAACCAAATAAAAAAACTGAAGTAATAAGTTGTAAGATTTTCCAATTTTCCAGTTGACAACTTGTTTAAATTCCCTTTTCTTCAATAGGAAGCTCCTGCAAATACATGTATGTGCACTGCAGTCATGCACAATGAGCTATTTTGTTACTTTGTTATTCATAGTGCAATGCATATTATACTATGTGAATATTTATGTGATATGATATCTCCAGGAGATCATTTATTTAACACTGAGAAAACAAATTATTTTAATGACTACTACTAAGCCCTTACTAATGTTACTAGTACGTTTTCTATTTGGCAAATAGGGGGCAGCCCTACCCATTTAATCTTTATACTTGTTTGTTTATTTAACATCATGTCCATCACAACACAACAATAAAACTCACCATTACATTCCCTACTGTCTCTCCCTGTGTGCTCACTGCTCAGCTAATGAAGCCACAACTAGAAACACACTTTTCAACTATCTAGAGCACAGAGGTTCTGCTCCTCACTAGAATCAATGTTCATTTAACTTTAGAGTGTGAATACTGGTATTTTTTATCCTTAAGGTTCTTTCAAATGGGCAGCGATTAACGCAGACGTTGTCGCCCCAGGATCAACGACAGGCAAAAAGCAAAACCGAATCCAGGTCTGGTCAGTCACGGGCGCGTGCACAAAACGAGCACGTGTGCGACAATTTCACGGGACCGCACCCACGTCAATACACTTGCGTTGTCGTCCCTCGACTTCTCTGTGTGTACAGAAAATGAAAACGAACTATAGTATGGGCGCTAAATCACTGCCCGTTTGAAAGCTTTACAGTTAACCACTTACACCCAATTTCAAAAGTAGCTAATATAGCTGATCTTGTATATCTTTCGCTATCTTTTGCACATCTTTTGAACAATTTCCACTATAATGACATGCCCAGAATAGGTCCATCATGTGGTTAAATGAACACTGGATTTAGCTGTGCACATCTGTAGGCAATGAGACTCAGACCTGTTGTTTTGCTGTGCACATCTGTAGGCAATGAGACTCAGACCTGTTGTTTTGTGCTTCTATGAGGCATCAAATGGTGTTCTGGGGTCTGACCACAAAATGTCGCCAAAAATAAGTGCTTTCAACCAGCATTAGAAGGCGTTTAGCTGTGGGGAACCTACACACCCTAAACCAAATGCACTACAGTATAATACACTAACGCTGTCTACTACTTGCTTTTACATGGTAGTGTCATTGGCTGATATGGCCAATATCAGATATGACCAGTGGCAGGTACAGTAGAGGAATGTGCTTAACGTTTGATTGTCAAACAAGGACCCACGGCTCTTGTTGGTCAGTAAAGTGCAGGCAACTGTGGGCCAGCGATCCTCAAAAACCTTCAGGACCATAACGGGCCAAAGAAAAGCAGGTGTTTTTTTTTTAAAGGCTGCTGTGTGTTGGGCCAGTGAAAGGTACACAAGTTATTGTAACTCTGAGAGTGTACAAATGTAACCACAGGTTCGGTTAACAATGATGATTTGCTGTGTAGGTGGCCACTTATGCCTGAGTTATAATTAGTTGCAGGCCAGTGTTGTGCACCAAAGTAGCAGATCTACAAACTCACATTGCATGACGCTGCGACACGTTATGAGCTTGTAGATCGGTGCGTGACTAAGTATAACTGGGGTTGAAGTGTGGAGGTGATTAATCCATGTGGGTAGAGCCAGCTGCTAGAGTGCAAGTAATGGCAACATATGCTTTCCTGCTCCTGACACTTGCAAAAGAACATGACATACTTACTGTCTGACTGATTACACTAAGAATTACCTAATCCACTCATTCTCATCAAGAAGTCTACTTAATGCCTCCTACACGCCACTGTGATTTGGCTGTGCTGCATCGCACTAATGAGAACTACACAAAAGCCTCACACGGTTTCTCTTATCATCCTCTCTGTCAGGGTCAAGCTTGCCATGATTCTGTTGGTCCACATGTGAGTTTGATGTGCATGTGGTCTCCTTCGACACTTTATGAAAAGGAATGCAGTAATTTATACCATGCAGGGATCAGATTATGGACAGAGGAGAGGGGGGGGGGTGTGTGTGTGTGTGTGTGTGTGTGTGTGTGTGTGTGTGCGTGCGTGCACGTGTGTGTGTGTGTGTGTTGAAAAAAGGAGGGAACATTGGTATGCCTGGTCATCTGTGGAAGAAGACATTACAATTCACCAGAGCCAAGCAAAGCCCCCCCTGTGGCTTTAGAAAGGGTTGAAATGATATTGATCCATCTGAAATAAGTCATAGAGTATTTTTAAATGATATAGTCTCGGTCTGTTCTGTAGATGTGCTTTTGTAACATTTGTGTGACCCATATACTGTAGTTTAATATATACTTTGTTACACGTCAGTGTAAGAACGACCATCGAGCAACAAAGTGTCAATTCATGGGTGGCATGTTTAGACAGTTGTTTCGATCTTTTCAATGATTTCTATCAATGACTTTGAGGGCGATAGCAGAGAGCACTCATCCTGATCCCAGAGGCTGCCGGGGCTTGAGTCGCCATCTGTGCTCAACGCATCATCCCCTTCCTCCTCTGTCTCTTCCTCGCAGGACTCCAGGTAGTGCAGACCCAGCGCATTAATGCCGGAGTCCTCTGAGCTCGATGGAGAGGAGCAGTGGTCCATTTTGGGGCCCTTCATGTCATCCACAAGACCCGGGTTCTCGTGCTCCTTGTAAACGGCCTGCTGTGCAGGCGGCTGCGCCTGTCGCGGCGGTCGTTTGGCGCCGAGAGGCACCCGAGGGGCGGGGGGTGCAGGCGAAGGAGGTGTGGACGGACGCGGTGGCTCCGGTATGGACGGCGGGGGACGCTGCACGTAGCACATTTTGCCGTTGATGCGCTTGACGATGTAGTCGTCCACAAAGAGGTCCGCAATAACACAGTACTTAGGCGACTCAAGGTGAGGCGGGGACTGGAAACAAGGGGCAATCTTGAGGAAGCGCTCGGCCAAACACACGGACAGGTTCATGGTGTTGTTGTACTCTGACACAACATGAGGCACAGCTGTGCTGGGCAGCTGGCACACGCTGGTCATGGGTTGGTATACATACTTGCCTAAGGGAGGAAAAAACACAGAATGAATAACTATATATGTGTAATGTACAGTATGACATAAACATTATACCAACAGATCATTCCAGTTCTTGATTATGATTGCCTGAACCGTTTTTTTGTGGTCAAATGCTGTTTAAACACACACACAAGGGTTCAGGACTTATTGCTTGATTTGATTCTACTGAGAGTTCAAATCAAGTTTAGATCATATAAGCTAGACTGCAGATTAAATCTTGTGTTCCAAATTATTGAGTAGCCTAGGCAAATCTTCAATTTAATTATTTAAATTTAGATTGTTTTCTAATGTGTAGGTTTTATACGAAATACAGATAATTTGTGTTATATGAAACTGTGTTAGATCTAACATTAGATGTTAGATCTTGTTTATGTATCCCCACTACAGTTAGTACAGTACTGGGGATGCAGCTGTAATGTACTTAAAAAACGTTGTCAGAAAAGGACTGTACTGTACTGTCATGTAAAATACCTTTTGGGAAGTGGCTAGTAATTGAAAATATACAGAAATATTCCGAAATTGTAACATGTTGACAGTGTGAAGACGGTGTGAAAAACGTATGGATTATTTATTGGATCACTTATAATTGATCATATCATCAGTGTAGTTGGAAAAGAAAGAAAGACAAATAATGTCATTTTGAATGTCATTGTTTGCAGCCCACTGCCCACTCATCAACTAACAACTATGTTGCTTGTAGTGTTCCTCAGATGTGTTCAACTGGCTCCCTGGGGGAAGCGGAGCTACTGTAGGAATTGACAGGCCTACACATCACTTCCTTTCGCTCACTGTCCTTGTCTTTAGTTTACGCCGGGCTGGGGGAACCGCTCAAACTAAATCTATTCCCAGGTTACAAAGAAAGCAGTCGAAGCACTACAAAGAAAGTGGCTTTTTTTCCACTGCCGAATGTGCAAAGTGTGTATTTCTGAATGGGTATTTTTAGGAATCACAAATGAAACCTCTGCAATGGCAGCTTACAGAGTTAGCTATATGTCAAGGTTAATATAAAGCAATCAACCAATTGAACAATTTTCAACCGAAACTACCAAATGTTAATGGCCATGGTACTGATGGTGCTGCTGAGTGCTGACTATGGTTACTGACTATGGTGCTGACTACAGTGCTGTACTGATTATGATACTGGCTAAAGGTGAATACTGGACCAGCGCTTTTCTTAACGCAATCTGATCTTATTATAGGCGAGAAAAGAAACCCAAGTCAGAGCATGCACACTGGGTCTAGTTTGTTTTGTTACAGAAGCCCCTTTGGGACAAAACACTGCAATGACTTTGGTCATTATGAAAGACCGATATGTAGAAGAAAAGAAAATAGTGATTTAGCCTGAGACCCAGCACGCACGGTTGCACTGCGCTGCACTGTTGCGTATGTCATTTTTCACCTGTACCATTCATTATTGGATATAATAACGTGGTTAATGACCGTGGTACTCACTATAATGCTGACTATGGTACTGATTATGGTTACTGACTATGGTGCTGACTATGATGACTATGGTTAATGACTAAGCCTATACTGACCATAGTTAAACCACCCTTTTCCATCAATCAAAGTAGCTACACCCTACAAATTGAGTTATGTGCAGAGGAGACACACTCAATCAGGAAGCAGTAAATGTTGATAAAGGAGTAATGGGAGTAATGCTCTATTTAATGACAAAAAGCCAATGGTCCATGGTCAAAGTAACAGCAGAGAGTTCAGTCAGATAGATACAGTAGCTGAGACAAATGATGAGCTAAAAGCCCTTGAAGACAGTGTGTTGACATTTAGTGTTTCGCTTTAGTACAGCTTTCATCCAGCTGGAGAGTCAGTTCCTAACAGCAGTGCCTACTACAAGCTCCGTTGCACGACAGTGTCACCCACATGCTGAACATTGCCAATCTATATGCTCACAAAATGTGTTGCATCTTGCATCAATGAGATGTGAGCTTGTAGTGTAGATCTACTATTTTCAGCAGGCGACACTATAGTTATTATAGTACAATATATTATTAGTGTGGGGACAGACAGATGTACTTAACTGTACAGTATACTTAGACACAGCATGATAGATGGGAATAAAGACAGACAGAAAGATGGAGCACTCCAAGTATCTTTGTTTGTGTATCTTAAGTTCTTTATGGGCTTGTTGTGAGAAAAGGTTTAAAGCTGCTGTGTAATTAGAATCTAATTACATTTGCAGTGTGTCCATGTACTCATGTTAGACCATTGATATTAGAAAAACACATTTGACTAGGAGTAATGTTTAGTAGAGAAGAGGCTCAAAATGATTGTAAGCTAAAAAATAATAATATGTACCTTGACATTGCATGGAATCTATAATATAAACTCAATAATTAAACTAGCTATAGTTAGCTACAGTTTCAACTCTAGAAACCTCCAGAAAGCTGGAGAGACTATAGAGTTGTCATTTTTTCACTCACTTTATTCTATTATTTAAATTTTGCACAAACACTGCACAGGGAGAAACATAACATAACCGGTGGCTGACAGACAGACAGTAGATTACACTAAGTATACAATTCAAGCATCGATATTCAAGTGTGTTCTGCCACTCCGTCAAGCCCAATACTTGAGTCCTTGTTTGACAATTGTCAGTTGTTTGGGAGTAGTTCTCTTCTCTATGCTCAATCCCGCGTGTGTGTGCGCGCGTGTGTGTGTGTCCTTGTCCACTCTCACGAGCGAGTGACATCTGTCTCAAGCCCCTGCTGAAACCCCTTAAGGGCGACACAGTGAGGGGGTCGACTACCACTGCTCTCCAACCCCTCAACCCCTGACTATCACTCCTCTCCTCTCTCTGCTGGTGCCTGGGCTAGTGTTTGGCCACTGACAGAGCTTAGATTAATGCAGGAGCCGGTTTCTGTGAATAAAGCAGCATGTGCTGCCCTCTCTTTCACCGAGCTTGACATTACTCTGGATAAACCTTAACTAGTCCTGTCAGCCATCAGAATGTGGCCAGGAGGAAATACTGAAACCAATGTTCACTGTAGTGTAGACCTTTTCAGACCGCGACCCCCCAAAATAATCATATTTGAACAGCACAAGTAAGCACAAGCACTGTAGGTTCCACAGATAAACATTTTGAAAATAGTAGCTCTACAAGCTTATAGCTAGTAGATCTAGTAGATGGACAATTTTTTACCAGTTTTTATAGTGTAGTTTGTTGAAGGATTCTTCTTATTATTATTATCATCATCATTATTATTATATATCTTTTTAAATCACACCCGTGTGAAGTGAGTGGTGCAACTCCGTGTGGGGGTTTCCGGGGGAGGGGTTCCAGACCCACAGGAACGCACCCAGGGTGCTGGCCTTGTTCCGGTGATCCGCCCCACGTCCGAAACGGTAGAGAAATTACAGAGTTACCATGTGGGGGTCCCCAGGGGTGTGTGTGTGTGGGGGGGGGGGTTCCCAGGGGGCCGGGCCGGTTCCGGCGTGGCGCCCCGTGTCCGAAATGGTTGAGAAATGACAGAGTTACCATGCGGCAGTCCCGCTACTGTACTGTACTACTGTACTGTACTGTCACTGTACTGGCACACCCGGAAGCATCATATATACAGTTAATATGTGCGTGTGTGTTTGTGTGTGCGTTAGGTTGCACACAGGTGGTGAAAAACAATCATGTTGTTTTCGTGCTCATACCCAGGCAGCCAGCTAGCTACCCAGCAACCCACACACATAGCTGGTGGTTGCACCACTAAAAAAATCAGGGATTAAAAAGGTCAAATGTTCTTAAATGGGGACCCCCAAAATCATGTGGGGAGCCCCCTGGGGGTCACGTTCCACAGGTTGAGAACCACTGGTGTAGACCAGCTGACTGTGGACAAGGTTCAACCGATGTACTCAAAATGGACTATTCCCACTCTGTGATTCATCTTTTTACATAATGGTTTTGCACTCACTGTTTTGTTTAGTGATCTCTAATTCAGCCCTCCTTTGACTAAGTAAGCTTCCACCTCTTGAACACCCATGGTACCCTATATGTAACCATACTGTATAGTCAAGTCGGCATTCTACCCGAGCCACCTGTCACTATTTTTAATAATTTATATAATCCAGTAAATCCAACATACTGTAGGCAACATTTTTGTAACTGGTTGACTCAAAACCAAATATTTTAGCTTGATTTAGATTTGTGTCATGCTTCAATGTTGTTGCTGCAGGTGCCCATTTGGCTGGCTGCTAAAGTATTGTCTGCTTCTTTGTGGCTAAATCTGTCCAACAAATGGGGCTGAAAACAGACAGAATACAAGCAGGCTTCAACAGTGGGACAGTTTGACCCAGCACCAAACTCCTTTCCTGTTTCCCGTTGCATAGATCCAATTATCATGCTGAAGTTGAACTTAGGCACTTCTACAGTATGTGATGTGAACATGCAGAACATATCTCTGATCAACTCAGTCAGCATTATATTTCTATTTGTTTGAGCCCTGTATACTTTCATTGCTCCTGGTCAGGACTGTATAGAATCACACTTGTGGCCTGGCTGGTGGCCCAGTCTGGCAGTGTGCCGTGGGTGCGACTCCCGATCCTGACGGCCCTTGCTTCATGTCACCCCCCCATCTCTCTCCCGCTTCCTGTCGGCCGCCGCCTACTGTCTGTCCCTCCGTAAAGATATATAAAATAAAGGTGAAAGCCACAAAAAATCACACTTGTGTGAAGTGAGGAGCACTCTTATCATGATACATCACATTCCGTGCTCAGCCAATCAAATCATCACTAATGTCATTCCGGCCAATCACTTTTGGCGTCCTCACTTTTCTGCCCTTTTATCTTCAACATGTACGTTGCTCAGCCAATCAAATCATCACTATGGTGTGATCGGCCAATGTTTGTGTTCACACAGATCCACAAAGCTGGGCATAGGAGGGATTAGCGCCCCTCAAAAAATGTATTGGATTTGGTGAACTTTTAAGTTGGCACTGGCCGACCTTCAATTTGAGAAGACTACTGGGTACAGTGGTAGAAATTACCATGGTACAGTAGTACCCAACTTGAATCAATATGTCCTTTCAGGGTTACGCTAACACAGGTTGACTCACACTGTGGTCAATTATAGATTGATTGAAATTCTTTATTAGGAATAACCCCTTGAGATCTCGTTTTCGAGGTGGTCCATTAACTTATCGATCTGATCTATTGATTGCATACAACAGCATAATGCAAAGTAAAATAAATTCATAAAATAATTACACCAACAAAGGGTAGGAATATAGGAATCTTTGAAGTGCAGCATGATTGATGAGATTGTTCATGGTTGATTGTGAGCTCTCTTATTAGGATGCTTGGTGATTGTAATCAATTTACAGAGGATTTCCGACCAGGTGGTTCCAGTACACCTGTGAGCATACAGTATGTACTCATCAGACATGACATATTGGCCGTGACACTAAACAGATAATTAATGGTAATGAGAGAAACTTTGGCTGATGTTGTCACTTGTCACCATCTGTGAGGACTGCCTCCACCTGCACTGAATTAGTTTTGTCTTTTCTAAAGCAGTGTTTCACTAAAGCTACACCTGAAAACCATTTGGCTTGTCTTGTCATCCCCGATTAGTGTCTTGCAGTGGTTAGGACATTTATTTTGAAATAATATTTTAATATTAAGATTTTTTTCCCCAAACCTTTTCATCGACTGTAAACTCAGACAAGATAATGTAAATACTTATACTTGGTATGTAAAATGCTAAATACAGCAGCAAAGTCATTCTCAGCACAATTTCATTCACACTTCGACTTTTGTGTTGGTTTTGCCTGAATTCCCATTAAAGAAAAGTAATTAAAAAAAGGCTGTCTAGCACAGTTCCCTTTGGGGTTTTCAGAGTTATCAGCTTCAGAGCAAGTTAGCAGTCCAAGCGACAATGACTTTATGTGCACAATCAAAATTCAATAAGTAGAGGTGTGGAGGTTTGACAATGTTAACACGATTTTGCATACAACATTCTTATGCATCAGTGGAGCAAAATGGTAGGTTGGAATTACATGAAGAGGCACGCTGCTATACTGTATGTGTGTGGCCTTGGTTTTGCCTGATTCAGCAGACTAGGTCGGCATTTTCCTCATGGTGCATGATTGTTCCATGAGGTGAAACTTTCACATTGAATTACCGTTGAAAGGAACATACGGTAATGGTGAAACGCTTGTAAAGCCATACACTATAACTGAAGTCTTTTTTTTAAAGAATATTGAGCTTCTGCTCAAAGGTTTGCTGAAGTAAATTATTTAATATGCACAAAATAAGTATATTCTTTGCCAAACTATTTATAAATTGTATATCGTATTTCAAACATTAGTACTGTGATAGGGTCAAGTATAAATATAATCAGATGATGCAACACTTTGCTGAGAAAAATAAGCCCTGGGTATGGTTTATAATAGACACTGGATATGTCACATCATACATTTGGCTCATCCCAGATGCAGACAGACAAATAAATCCAAAGATTACAATGTGATTCTGCAGTCACACACACTAAGCTGTCACTATACTGACGTTGGCTGTGATTTCCATTGATATGAGATAGGATGAATACTTGAGGGACACCAGTCAGAGGTAAGATGGTCAAATTATAGATCATACAGTGGTCTGGCATGTTTTTAGTCCCATTGACGACTACTCATGATATATATACTTGACATTTCTGCTGACCATTTCCAAAGCATACTGTGGTTTGTTTGAATTTCAAGGATTCCATTCATTAATTTCAGCATGGTATGAAAATCTATTGGACGGAGCTAAGTGGGTAGTTTGGCCCTGCAAGTTTACAAATTGGAGGTCATAATTATCATTAATGAGTGGAACTATATGCTCAAATCACTGCAATAATCACTTTTATGTTACAATTAAGTAAATACACAAATATGTCCTTGACTCTATGAATTAATGAGCTGTATGACAGTATGACTGCTTATTTATTCCTTGGATTTGGAAAATGGTTAATATGTTCTGAAACTGTCGATAATTACCCATGTTTATTTATGGAGAAATCAGTAGCTCTCCTGTTTCAGCTTGTAGCAAAATCTTAGTTTATTGTACATAACTAATTAAATTAAGTCTCTTCCAAAGATGCATAAAAACAATCTGTGCAGTCTTGACTGTGAAATACACAGAATGTCCTTTGTTTCTTTAATAGGCCTATAGTGGATTGTGTATATCAAAGCACCTTCAGCAAACATGTTATTCACCTCAAATTAAATGTGTCATTGTTTGTATTCATATAGGCTATATTGTGTGACCATGTGCCAGTGCCACTGCCTATTATGACTGAGTCAATGTTTGCTAAATTGCTCAATAATGTAGCCTATTCACAATCAGACAAGCATCCATAATAGAGTAGGCTACAAACCATATTGGAAACAGCATCAGCATATGCATATCAGGATTATCTTTGTTATTATATTGATTCCTACTCACGTGGCTGTCCATAAATTAATAGTTTGCAATATACTATACCTTACACAAAAGAAAGCATCGATATTAAACTTCTAAGAGTGTATATAGATTTTCTGTAACTGGAATATTCAAGTATTTCTCTCACGTGAGAGAACAAAGCAAAACAAGCACAGTGTATGTTTTTGTTTTTTAGCCTACTACAATTAAAATTCCTATAGCCAAGCCAACGCACACCCTAAACCAGTCCCTGCCTTTGGCGCTATATATGCTATAAAAGTATGAATATTGAAATAATAGGCTAGCATGTTATTCGTAAACGATGCCATCTGGACAGACAGACTAACAATGGAATTGGAATTCCTGCAGAATAGATAGTTACTTTCAGGAGGGTCAGGAGGACATGTCGAAAACGAGCTGGGAGCGTGCAAGTATAGGCTACATAGCCATAGACAACTCCGGCGGTGAAATATGGCTGTTCAGATATGCCATTATAGAACTTACAGTGACACCATCCCAGGTGGCAACACCAGTGCAGCTTGAAGCACTTCCCATGGCTGTGCGTCGCGCAGATGGACAGTCCGTCACAAGGCAAGAAGTCGGGTCTCCCCGCGCAGCTCCTGGCCAAAGCTTGTGCCTCGTCCAACTTCTCATTCTTCGGACACCTATGTGCTCCCGAGGCAGCCATGCCAACATTCCTGGGTCAGATCGAACTCCCTGACTATATGCAATCCAATCCACCACCACACATAGAGACCGAGACTGGATTTGTACTAGTCTATGAAGCCCGTTAGAAAATTCGGAGAAACTGTGCGTGGAACGGTGGAAGAAAGTAGAGGTTACTGTAAACCCAGAGCAACGTGCTTATTAATAGTAGTCCGACTCCTAAAAAAACAGGCATGTCCCACAAAAGTACGAGATAATCATTTAGCTCAATGAAATTCCAAATTTAAAGCCAGTCGGTGACGTGTTCCATCCATCCATGTAGATCTATCCATCTTCGACTTCGCGTCTTGTCGAAAAGGTCTTCTCTGCGCGCTGCTGACGCCGCGCGCGCTGGAAACGAGCATATCGCCTCTCCCAAGTCAACTTCATCACCAAACGGGAGGAGTCCACGGCCAGCTGCTGCTGTTGGGCGCACTCCAAAGTAACACAGCTGTAGATTCCCTGTGAATTAATTCGCCTACATTTGGCATGCATAATCTTGGCTGTACAAATTTCCACCATCAAACAGTGCTGAGTGCTGAATTAAGTTTGAGAAAATACAACTTTACACTCATCAATTACAGGCCGAACCCCATACTTTTGAATTGCATTCTGTCTTTTGAGCTATACTCTATTGACTCAGGGATAGTAGATTACATAAATATAATCCAATAATTAACAAAAACGGATAACTGTGCTGTGAACTAATTAGGCTAACATGAACAATTACTATTACTATATTTTAACGCTATATTGTATGACCTTTTGTTTGAACTAAATGTAGCATAAACTTACTAAAGTATTGCATTGTATTGTGCCACCAGGTCTTTCACACAACCTGACAATTACATTATGCTACACACAACTGTTAAAAAAAAAAAAATCTAATACATGGACTGCATCAACTCGCTATGAGAGCTTGCTTACCTAACCTTTTTTGTGTCAAATGTTTTAAGCGTTTCTGATTGCCTATATTGTTTTGTAAAATATGTTTTTGCACTATCAATGTCCCATTAAAGGTAGGGAAGGGATTTCTTATAATAGCTGGTAGATAGACAGGGAGACCAGTTTCTAAACAAACAAAAGTACTTTTAGTTGAAGTTTAGACAATAGAATAGCCTATAAAATGGTCATTTGTGCAGCTAAATATTTAACAGTAGATTAAATCTACAATCAAAATCATGATAATATAATAAGGTATGTACCAGTATGTGTATATTCAGACAATTTTCAAAAATAATTATTTATTAAGGCAACATGAGAATATGTTTGTTTGCATACATGATTTTTACATATTAGACATTAAGATCATAGAGTGCTAGCCAAATAATGGCAATGCAGCAATGTAAAGTATACTAACTGTGTACAGTTTGCATTTGGATTGATGGTTAATAATTGGATGTATTTTAATATCAACATGTCAGTAAGAATCTGAATCATCCAGCAGCCTATAACTACCACTAGCATGAATCTTGAGATATTAGAAATCGCACAAAAGGTAAAATATAATAGCCTGCAGTTATACAGTCAATGATGATTTTATACTGTATAATATGAGATTAAAGCTGATATCTTAAATTTGGTTTAACCCCTTTTGGTGTTAGCATTATGTTATGCTTTAGCTATTGAAAGCAGATCTACAAGCTCATAGCGCGCCACCGAGTGGCGCGCTACGAGCTTGTAGGTCTGCTATTTTTTTAATCGAAGAACGACTGACATAGAAACATAGCTTTTTCAGAAAACTGTCAGGATGTAGAAGACATTTTTAGAATCTGATCTCAGGTCAGAATGGGTTAAAGTTGGCTGCGGAGCCCCTTTATGATCTCCTTCCACTTGTGGATAGGGGGGCTGCCGTTGGCCACCAGCCTCCTGAGCAGACTGCTGGGCTCCAGGTAGGGCACATCTTGGTGGACCTGGTGGTAATGCTCCAGCCTCTCCAGGACCGCCGCTAATCCCACCATGCTTGCATAGAACAAGGGCCCCCCGCGGTGCCGGGGCCAGCCATAACCAAACACGTAGATGGTGTCTATGTCTTCGGGCCCTGCGGCTATGCCGTCCTCCAGGATGCGGAAGCCCTCGTTGATCAAGCCATAGAAGCAGCGCTCCAGCACCTCCTGCGGGTCGATGCTGCGTGCCACCAGGCCATGCTGGGCTCGGTACTCCTCCAGAAACCTGTGCAGCCTTGGGTCAGACCTGGGCGTTCGACCTCCAGGTCCGTCATAGACGTACCAACCTCTGCCTGTTTTTTGACCAAACCAGCCCTGCTCGCAGATCAAGTCCGCCAGAGGGCTGTACCTGCGCCCTTGCCGGACTCTCATTGGCTGCCCCGGTGCCACGTCAGGCCCCGTCTGCCCATCTTGCTTCCTGATCCTCCAGCCCACGTCCAACCCAGAGAGGTCAGACATCCTGAACGCACCCATGGCCATGCCAAACTCCTCCAGCACCCGGTCCACCAGCTCAGGGGTCGCTCCCTCCTCTAACAGGAAGTTGGCTTGCTCCAGGTATGGCTTCACCATGCGGTTGCCCACAAACCCTGGACAGTTGCCCACAGCCACACTGACTTTACCCATCCTCTTTCCCAGATGCATGGCAGTAGCCACCGCACTGGGGCAAGAGCGAGGACCGTACACCACCTCCAAAAGCTTCATGACGTGGGCCGGAGCAAAGAAGTGCATCCCCACCACCAGCTCAGGTCTGCTGGTTCGAGAGGCCAGGCGGTCCACGTCTAGACCGGAGGTGTTGCTGCACAGCAGGGTACCGGGTTTGCACACAGCGGAGAGCTGCTGAAACAGCTCCTCTTTCAAGGTCATGTCTTCAAAAACGGCTTCAATGACGAGGTCAACATCTGCCACAGCCTTGAGGTCGGGGCTGTACTGGACCAAATCCAGGGGAGAAGCCACCCCGCGTCTCTGAGCCCCGCGCTCCAACATATCCGTCACCGTCTGCTTAGCCTCAGCCAGCTGCTGCTGCGTCTCCACGGCAACCACAGATATCCCAGTCTGAGCCAGAGCAACTGCAATACCTCTTCCCATGGTGCCCAGGCCTGAGGGACAGACAACACCAGGTCAGGATGGGGCTACTTTCAATCTCCTCCACATTGACTTGTAAAAGACATCATAATCAAAACATCTGTTAATTATATTAATAATAAATAAATATATACATAATTAGGAACAGAAATATATATATATATTTTGTGTAATATGCACTTTCAGGGTTTGAAATGGTGTTCACATATCCAGATTGTCTTAACATCCATTCTCCTCTACTGGGTGCCAGCGTTTAGCCACTTAAACCCAGTTTGACTGTAAACGAAAAAATATATATAATTTCTAATGAGGATAACTGGATAAATATAAGAGTTAAGAGAACAAAATTTTCAGTTAGCCTGGAGACAGTCACAGTACCAATGACGGCTGCTTTGCGGACAGGTACAGGCTTGCTGGTGTCCCAGTGGGCTCCACTGGGCATCGTCCACCTGCCCACAGTTCTCTGTGCAAAGAAGCAGTACTGCAGGGCCCGAGCCTGGTCAGAGTTGAAGAGGGTGGCCATCAGTTCCCTCTCCCGCTCCATGCCCTCTGGGTATGGCAAAGTGGCGGCGGCCGTCACTGCCTGAATGCACGCAATTGGAGCCGCGGCTCCACGGGAACTCCTGTGCACCCGCTGCATCGCCCCCTCAATCAGAGCATCAAGGTCTGGGGGAGCAGGACACGGACGTGTGCTTAGACGACGGTGGCCATCTACGGATTTTCCTGAAATCGGGACATTAAAGAGCAATCTGGAGTTAAGGGTGAAACAGAAAAGTGCTGTATTAAAATGAAAATCGTAGAATGAAAATTGTGTAATTGCTCAATGATACATACACAATTGTCATGCTACGGTTTTCGCTTTAATACAGGAAAGTATGTCAAACTCCTGTCAGCATTTTACAATGTTTTAGAGAGCGCTCAGTGGAGCAGGACTGTTGGTGATCTTTCTGTTGGACTGTTGGTAATCATCCACTCAACTTCCCAAGCACCCCAATAGTTTCTTCGGGTACAGGGTACTGACAGACCATTTCCTGGATAATCAGAGTCCCTCTCCACCAGAGCCCTGGCTGTTACAGTTCACAACGCAGATATGGAATGAAGTGAAGAGGCTACGATTTGGTCCTTAGGCAAAATAGCTGTTTGGTATAAAAAAAAGGACCATAAATTGCACTTCTGTGATGCACAAGTCTGTGAAAGGGGGTACAGGACTGGATAAGTCGTAACGAGGGACTACGTGTGAATACATTTTAATACCAGAGCCAGAAAACTCAACACAGCAGAAAACTGTCTGTCAGCAGTGATTTAAGCTGGGGAACAATGAGAGAGAAAGGGGATGACCGCTCGGCTAAAACCTTGTTAAAAGCATCTTAATTCCCTTTCCTGTCTCCTCTGACATGATTACATGAGACAGCACTCAGATCCCTCTGCAGCTCCATTGAATTACACTCGTGGGTCTGGGCCAGAAACTGGGTCAGCATGGCAATGCTTAAAGCGACAGCAGCCAGGGATGTGCAGCGATTGATTGATGTATGGCTACCATTAAGGCCATTAACAACTTTATCATGCATCTCATAGAAAAACAGGGGAAAGAGCACTGTGTGAAATGTCAGCTCCGCTTATATTAAAAAACACCCGTGTGAAATGAGGGGCGCTCTTGTTATCGTACATCAAATGATGTTATCATTTAACCATGATACAATGTTTTAAAAAAAAAACATTCAATATATTTCATGTTTGCCTTCAACGTCAATGGCGTTTAATGTTTTATTTACGTCATTTAGCGAAATTATCAGTTTATCATACATCATCTCATACTGGCCATTGGCCAATCAGAATGCCTGTTGCTGTGATTGGTTAGCTGATTTTCTCGTCCACATACGAAGTAAATTATTCCTTCATTGTCAATGGTGTTTAATTTACGTCATATTTAGCAGAATTTTGACCTAATTTCTACGTCCATTTTCGATAGCAAATCTTGAGATGTGTGTGGACAAGATTTAGTGGACATTTCACCTGAATTCCCCTTAGTTTCATTGTCAATGGCAAATCTTGAGACGTGTGGGGACAAAAGCTGTATATAGGAGGGGCTAGCTAGTGCACCTCCAAAACCACACCCGTGTGAAGTGAGGGGCGCTCTTATCATACATCATCTCATTCCGGCCAATCACAATTTGCGTCCTCAACTTCGTCTTCAATGTTTGTGTTTACACAAACACTCAAAGCTGACCATTCATTGACAATGGTATTCAATGTTTGTGTGTGCACAAGCCCTCAAAGCTGGACATAGGAGGGTCTAGTGCCCCTCAAAAATACATTGTGTAATGTACCATACGATGTCCAGTGTGATGCTGTGTACTCTATGGGCGGCAAATATTGCAGTGGTTAATCTGTAAATGGTTGAACTGTCGATGGATTTGTTGGGAGGGCTGGACATCATGACAGATGTAGTAGGCAGATGTTGCAACTATTGGGGTAAAATGTTAATCTCAAATCAGTCTGTGTGCACATGCATCTATACAGCACATGCCCTTGTGCCAGCCTCAGTGTTGTGTTACACATGTGCTTAAAGTGTAATGAATACAGAATCCATTAGTCCCATACATCCCAGTGACATTACTGAGACCACTGACTCTCAGAGCATTGACCATTGTGTTTAGTAGTAAGTAAATCACATTTTCTATCAGCATTTAACACATTTGTTAATCAACTGTAAAATCTGACATATAGCAGATAATCTCCTCCGGTTTAGTTTTCTAACTCCTCAAATCTCCAGTATACGGCTCTTGGCATTTTTCAATCTGATTCACTGTAAGCCTAAGCTTTTCTAACAACACACACATTCTCTCCCACTCAAAAAGTCAGCTTGGCAGTGCAGTGTGGAAGAGGAGAAGAATGATTATGCAGTCACTATTGGATACTGATTCAAGATCACATCCATTACATTACAGCTAAGAAAAATATATAATCGATCAATAACATTTTACACAGGAAAGGTCATTTATGCCTTTGAGGCAATAAAGGATTCTGCCTGAGATGCGTCAGCAAAACAGAGATTTTTCCTTTTCAAATAACAGGAAGCACATTAGCTGGAAACGTTTTTAATATAGGATGTCCGACGTGCCAACTGAGCTACTGGTAGCCAGGAAGAATGTTCTCAACATAAAGCATAGATGCTTTATGTTATTGCCCAGGATATTTCCTGGGCATTGGGTTATTACAGTAGATCTACTGTAATAACCCAATGCCCAGGATATATCCTGCATTGTGTACATTTAATTCTGAAAAATCTAAGTATTCTGTTATATTACCCTGACCTACAGACCCAGACCCAAGAAGGTGGTACATGCTATTGAGTCATGTTACCCAGGGTAAGGCTGTTAAATGATTTTGAATAATTTGCTTCATCTTCTTCACACAAGGAATGGTTGAGATACAAAATCAAGGGAAAAGAGTGCAACATATTTAATTGTTCTACAAAAAAAGAAGACCAGCATTATTTTTCTTCACAGATTAATATTGTGTAGCATGTCTGTGTGTGTGTGTGTGTGTGTGTGTGTGTGTGTGTGTGTGTGTGTGTGTGTGAGAGACGGATATTCTTTCTCCTGAACCCCACGGCACCCTTTCATATACCAGCCAAATCAAAGAGAGTCAGAAATAAAAGGCTATCCCAATCTAAATTAAGGGCGGGCAGGCAGGGGCCCATGATTAATATTCCAACAATGTTTGTCTCTATTCGCCCTCCTGAATAATACAGCAACAGCGGTGAAGAAATCAGAGCACATCTGACAGAGACATGAAACATTTATATATGGTGTGGTGGAGGTTCTGCCTGCCGTGTTCTCTTCTTCCTCCGACACAGGGGAACATGGATAAACTGGAATTTGTTAAATACCTGCTCTGAGGCCATTTTCTGGGCTCTTTTCCCTTTTGAGGTGAAATCATTGGAGAACATTTGTGTATCGGTGCCGTCCTTCTTGATTAAAAGAACACTGAAGGAGGGCATAGCTTTTCCTCTCACCTGCAACACTCAGGGCAAACTTCACGGCCACTTGAAGCGTGTTTTCATCTACAACCTGGTCAACTATTCCCAGCTTCAGAGCCTCAGCAGCTGTCACATGGCGGCCTGTAGAAGGCATGAAAGGTTCATTAGAGTGGT
This sequence comes from Protomyctophum bolini, assembly GCF_963924005.1. NCBI lineage: Eukaryota > Metazoa > Chordata > Actinopteri > Myctophiformes > Myctophidae > Protomyctophum > Protomyctophum bolini. Next base: position 30,156,788 of record NC_137877.1, on the reverse strand, counting down.
GCTAAGAAAGCCTACCGTATTAGTCCTGGGAAATTCATTTATCTACTACTAAAGGACATTGCATTCATGACAAAAAAATGAATGAATACTCCCCCCTGCTGGACATCAGGATACACTAGAGATATATTGTTGACAAATAGCAGTAGAGCACTTTACTGTACAATTACATCAACTTTACACAGATATAGTTGATACTGATAGAAATAGTCGACATCATTTAATTTGTGAACATGTGTATGCAAACAGTTGCACACTGTGCACACATATCTTCAGCAACAAAAAGATAATTAAAATCTGGAGTTAATGCCATTTCTAGCAGAAGCCAAGCAGGCAGTAATATGATAGCACTTCTTCGCACCATTGTCTGTGCTCTGTATAAAAGTGGCTTTTGTATAATCAACTCAGTGAGTAAGACTATGATACCTGTGGTGATGAGCTCTAAGGCAGCCGGAACTCCAATGAGCCTGGGAAGACGCTGGGTCCCCCCAGCAGCGGGTAACAAACCCAGAGTCACCTCTGGAAGGCCCAGTCGAGCCTAAGAGAACACAACATAAACATGCACAGTTAGTTGCACGCAAAATCATATTCACATTGTGAATAGCGTAGTCAGAACCTTTCTCCACTTTTTATTATGTTCAGAGCCCTGTCTATTTTGTGCTTTGTTGCACATTTGTTTTTATATTCTAAACTTGAAGATATTGACAACACGGGGTGTGTGTGTGTGTGTGTGTGTCATAGAAAGTGAGAGAGATGTAAACAAACTTTGGAATGTGCAATGCGATAGTGACACCCAAGGGCCAACTCTAGACCTCCACCAAAAGCCATTCCTTCTATGGCTGCCACCACTGGCTTGTCCGCTGCCTCTATGGCGTGAATCATCGGTACCAAGGGAGGGCCAGACATTGGACCCGCAAACTCCTTGATATCTGCTCCTGTGTCCCAAACACAAACCAAGGAGCTAATAAGGAACAGAAAAATAGCAGGACCACAGAAATCTTTGGAACATTGAAATATGTGACAAATTTGAGTTGTATTATTTGCATGATGTTCTATAGAATCAGAAAAAGCTTATTACCGCCACAGAATTTCCCATTCTTTCCACAGATGACCACAGACTTCACATTTGAATCGCTGAGTGCTCTCTGCACTGTATCAACGATGCCCTGCCTCACCGCAGCACTGCAACGACAGTTTAATATTCATGCTATTGATTAGCAAGACTGAGCTGCTCCAACATGGTGTAAAAACGGGCAAGCACCGGGGCGAGTCTTCTGGTATTCACTATAGGGACCTCTGAGAGACGGCTAAGGCCAGGTCACCTAATGAGCCAGGTCTTTTAGAACAGACAAAAGGATGCTGCCACACAGCCTTCGGCCTGTGGCATTTCCTCTGTGCTGCTTGTCACATGCAGAAGAACAGGACAGTAAAAAGCCAATTTTTTAAAAAGTCAATATCCCAACCCAAATAGAGTTGTTGTTGTTGTTTTTAACTAGGAAAGTCAGAATAAAATCTGTTTGGCTGTCATCTTTGAGCATTTGGCCTTTTGGGTAAAACGTGAACACACATTTAAAACATTCTAAAGCTTTCTGTCCATTACTTGGAGATTTATTGTCAAACAACCTTGTTTTATATAGTTACTCTTTAGTTTGCATGATGTAGGTTAGCCCTGGTCCAGCGCTTACAGCGAGTCTAGGTCACATCATGGTGTGACATGAAATTGAAACATAGAGCTATTTGTAAAGATTCATGAAGCTAGTGTACAAGAAGGAACACGACGCGGTCACAGCCTCAGGCACTCTCGTTGATCTCTCAACAGATGACAGCTCACCTTAGCGCGTTGACAGGAGGATTCTGAAGAGTGATCACAGCAACAGTTCCCGAAGAAACCCGAGTATATTGAGCCATCGTCTCGACAAAAGCATACAAATGCTAAAACGTCCTTTGGTCGCAGCTTGTTGAACTTCGGAACATCTTTGGCACTTTCACCTTTGCCATAGTTTAATTGTTAACTTAATTAACCAGGAAGAAATTGAAATGGGATGTTACGTCATTACAGCTGCTGAGTCCCACTTCTTATCTTGTCCCCCCTCTAGTGGACTTTATTCCCGTTCCGCCAATGGCACCAGTCCGAAGTTGCCATGTCCGCTGATTATAAGTGATTTTGTGCTCGATTTTCTGTAAAGTCAGTTACAAATATTGGTACGGGGGGGGGCATTTGTGCATTGTGCCTGCTATCTTTCTGCCTACCCTACAGCCTACACGTCTAACATTAATACACGTTTTTATGATTGAGATTTATGATTTAATCAATCTCTATACAGCTGTGATGTTGCAGGATCTGCATACACACAAAACGTTCTCAGATTTGTTTTTACTTAAGCAAAAGTAGCAATAACGTAATGTAGGAGAGAAAATCGTTAGCAGCAGTCTGAGCAGTGTGGGCAGGGCATCATGAGCAGTGTGGGCAGGGCATCAGGCCTCAATATCATTCTGAGGGGCAGAAGGCCAAACTGAGGGGCCAGGTGACCATGGCCTCCATGAAATTCCTGCCGTTACAATTAAGTCCTGTGTATTCAAAATGTTATTCACTAAAGAACAAAAGCATTGGCATCAAAATATAGCGTAGTAAAGTGCAGTATTTAAAATATGCCTATTATGCAGAATGTCCACAATCATATTATTGGACTGTACATTCATATATTAATATCACATATATATAATTATCACTTATTCGTCATCATCACTTTAAGGTTGCAGCTGGTAACGGTGGGTCTGATGTTAACCAGTTAAACTCCAGCATTGTTTATTGCGAGGAATCGACAAGTGAAAGCTTTACCCACAATAACAGACAACTGGAAATACAGTAGTATTGAGCCATGATGGACTCCGGTTACGCATATTGGGTTTAAGTGGTTAATTAATTGATGTGTTGCTGCTGGGTAACTTAAAACACATGTATCTGGGGGCGCTGTCCCTCAGAGCTAGAAGGTCCCAGGTTCGATTCCCACTGGAGATGCTGTGGGCGCTGGGGGCGTGTTCTCTCCTCCATGTTCAGCACCCATACCCTAGGTGGGGTTGGCAAACTGACCTTTCTGTGTGGAGTTTGCATGTTCTGCCCATGTCTCCTAGGATAGGTAGTGGTACCCTCACACAAAAAACATGCAGTAATCCTCTATACTGCCTCCTCTTGGTCAACCGGGACGCCTGATGGAGAGAGAAGTAACTGGTTGTAATAACGTGTTCCTTCCACGTGCTAGTGCTACGTCCCAACGGGGAAACTCCCTCCTGTCAGGTTATAAGAAGCGGCCTGGTCACATCATGCATTGAAGGAGAGAAGCTTGAACTCAGTTCATTGCTCTCCCCAGGTTGGCAGAGGGAGAGTAGCGCCCAGGATTACAGTTAAGGCAATTGGCAGTTGGCACCGGGTGAAAAATGGGTTACAAAATTGCAGGTGTGTGTGTGTGTGTGTGTGTGTGTGTGTGTGTGTTGTGCATGCGTGCGTGCGTGGATTTTATGTTACAGAGGACCAGAGCTGATGACAAGCCTGGAGAGTGGAGACAATCTGGGATTGGATCAAATAAAATCTTTCTTCCTTTTTTCCGCTGTTACTTAGCAGTCTAATCTGTTTTAAGACTTTGAGAGATTAGACTGGAGTGGAGATGATCCAAAGTTCTTTATATGCATACTGTACTTTTATTAGTGCCAGACAAGGATGCTATGAAGGTGAAAATGTGTTATGCTTTTATTGCTTTATGTTGAGCAAGATGACACAACAAGATGACTGACTGGTTCTTTTGGGCTCGCTTGTTGTTTCCATGGTTGCTTGTTTCTCTCGCGAGACCTGGCAACACTAGTGAGACAGAGAGCTTCGCTAAATTCGATTCGCCTGGTTTAGTGGCTTTCATTTCAAAACAGCCGTCCATCGTTGAATAATGCGCTCACTTGTTGGATTAGCTGTGGTCATTGTTGTGGCTACATCGTATTTGTTTCTGCTGTCCTCTTACCTTCCTGCGGGACCTCCACGACTTCGCTCCAGCGTCCAAGAGAACAATGTGGAGGAGGCAACAGACTCTCAGCAGCCCAGTGACAGTGACAGCAGGTGGTGTGTTACTGGTGTTGATTTGCTAATGTTAGCTTAAACGAATGAAATGAAACTACTTAGTGGAATGATCCACTCCTGAACAATCACTGTCGTTTACCTTTATTAAGTGTGTGTGTGTGTGTGTGTGTGTGTGTGTGTGTGTGTGTGTGTGTGTGGGGGGGGGGGGGGGGGGGGGTTAAAGGTCCTTTATTTGTCTCCCTTGGGAGAAATTTGTCTTGGAGACAGAGTCACAGCTGCATACAAATAACATACACGTTCACAACTTCACATAAGAAAAACACCATGAAACATACAAAATAGAGATATTGCACACATTCCATTGATAAAGTGCAGTTTAGTCAATAAAGTGCATTCGGCAATCTCTGATTGAGCATTTTGATTGACAGGGGAACAAATTAGTGTTTAAATCTATTATACATATACCGTGGAGTTCTACATCTCCTACCGGATGGCATTAGCTCGTACTTTTGGTACAACACATGCAAAGGGTCGGATACAATATTCCGAGCTTGTCTCAACACGGCTTGTTCAAAGATGGCCTGGGGGGTGTGGACATGCCCATGATCTTCCCAGCCATATTTGCTAGCCTACTTATTTGAGATTTGTACTTCACAGTTAGATTGCCAAACCAGCTGGACATACCGTATCTTAAGATTGACTCTATACTAGCTCTGTAAAAGGTCAACATAATATTTACACTGACTCCGAAGAGCTTAAATCTTCTGAGAAAGTGTAGACGCTGGTGTATCTTAGAACACAGTGTTGTAACATGTGTGTGCCAGCTCAGGTCCTCATCGATCTGCACTCCCAGGTATTTTTTATACGAGGGGACCTGTTTGATGTTATGGTCATGGACACTAATCGTATACTGTGGTCTCCTATGGACCTGGGGTCCACTATGACCTCCTCTGTTTTGTTTACATGTATTATCAGATGGTGTAGATCACACCACTCTACAAACTTGTCTACTCGGGTGACGATATAATGATATATTGGGATTGCGTAGCGCACTATTACGCACTCTCGCATCCATATATTTATGATTTCTTTTTTCCCCCCACTGGAAAGACAGACATACAGTAATGCATGCACAGAGGAACTGTGCACACATTACATTACCATGTGTGTGTGCATTGTGCGCACATGGCATGTGAGAGCACTTTCTCGTGAATAATAGACAGAGCTGGTGATGAGGAGACGAGCAGAGCAGGCCTTTAATGGAACAGATGCTGCAGAACGATAAAGTCAGACCAAAAGAGATTGTGTGGCTGTGGCCTAGACATGGAAGGCAAGGGGATATTATTACTGAATTGATTGTTCTTGTCATTCCAGGCTGAAGTTCCCATCAGACCTGGAGGAGCTGAGGCAGTTGGCAGACCAGCTGCAGTTTTACAAGACGGAACACAGTGGATATGTCCTGCTCCTCTTCTGTAGCGCATATCTCTACAAACAGTCTTTTGCCATACCTGGTTCCTCTCTCCTAGTAAGGCAGTCTTGTCATCTTCTGTAGCTACTGTAAAAGGCTGGTGGTTGGCATTTTGTCTGGTTTTAAATTGTTGTCAACAACATTCTAATCTACACTCACCCATATTCTCTCCCGTCCTGTTATATTGCTCAGAACATTCTAGCCGGGGCTATATTTGGATCATATCAAGGGCTCCTGCTTGCCTGTGCCCTTACCACTGTGGGTTCCACCATGTGTTACCTCCTGTCCCAAGCTTTTGGAAAACAGTACATCGTCAACCTCTTCCCCAATAAGGTCAACATGCTACAGCGGAAGGTAGGGTTGTCTTTCCAATACCATAGAAAGCTGGGCTTGCACTACAGGAATTGGAATAGAATGGATTCCCCTCTGGGCCTCTGTATAATAATATGTTATGTGTGTGTGCATAACATATATGCATTATGCACACACAACATTTGAAACAATTGTGCATCACACAATACAGGATACTATTTAGATTATCATGTCTGGCAGAACAATGAATCACCACAGTTCCCCCATCTCAGCTGTCCAACTCACCCGTACATACATTGCCTACAACCTCTGTTTCCACGATTCTACTAGTAAACACGTATGTTTTATTCCTAGGTGGAGGAGAACGAGGATTGTCTATTCTTCTTCCTACTTTTCCTGAGATTCTTTCCCATGACCCCTAACTGGTTCTTAAACATGTCCGCCCCCATCGTCAACATCCCAATCACCTTCTTCTTTTGCTCTGTGTTCATTGGTAAGTACAGTACAGTACAAGACACAGGTGGACTAGTGTGTCTCACTTCTCCTCTGAGCTGTGAACATTTGATCAACAGCCATTAACATGTCTCACAGTGGAGCAGCCTCATGGCCCAATTGTGGCATTGTGAATCCCACTCATGACCTGCATTACAAATCATAGCCTTGTTGGATAAACATAATGGTTAAAATAATGCTTGCTTCCTTTTCTCCTGTCTGCTTCCATAGGTCTCCTGCCATACAACTTCATCTGTGTCCACACCGGAGCCATGTTGTCCGAGGTATCGTCACTGGATGATCTGTTTTCCTGGGATCGACTGCTCCAGCTACTGGCCATTGCCTTTGTGGCTCTGCTGCCTGGAGCCCTCATCCGTCACTACGGCCAGAGCAGACTCAAGCTGGATGTGCCACAGAAGAACGCACTCATCACAGATAAGAAGGTACAATAAGTCTGCTTGGAATGGAATGTGTCACCTGGGATTTGTTTGCTGCCTGTATGTCAGACTTGTCAGAGACATGTGTGGCAGACCGTGTGTGTGTGTGTGCTTTAAAGAAAGGAAGATGTTCGGAATTAATCGACGAGCCTCCAGAACACTAATCTGGCACACTTGGTAGTGTCGTGAACACTGAAATCCAAAGCCATCGACCAATGGGATTTCTATCCGTCTTACTTTGCTGTTTTGGGGACAATGTTAGGGTTTGGATTGGAAAAGGATGACATTGGATGAGAGACTTGTGGAGTCTTGTGTGTTATCTAATGCGTGTGTTTCTTCACCACAGCATATGTGTGAGCACACTGCATATGCTGTCTGTATTTTATAGGAATTTTCATGATGAGAAATGTCACAAGTTTGTCATTTCTGTTACACTAGTGCAATACTTGCTGTAATGTGAATGGCCATTTATATTTTTGATAAAGTGTAACTTTAATTATTGGGGTTAGACTTTAAAGTGCCTTGGGAAGGGTCATGCAAATTTGATGTTTATTTAAAACATCTACCTCTATTAGTGGATTTCAGATAATTCAGTGGTTATTCTAACTTAAGTTGTATTTTGTGAAAGTAATTTTATTATTATTTTGGCTTAATTGCATGCCATGTAATTAGGACTGTAGAGCTGGGAAATACATCGATATTACATATATCGATATCGTGATATGAGACTAGATTTTGAGACTAGATTTTGGATATCATAATATCGTTATATCACTATATTATGATATTGAAAGTCCTAAAGTGACTGTTCCTCCTGTTCTTTGCCTTTACCAGATGAAACAGTCATCCCCAAAATATCGCCAACCACAGTATCCAAGTACTACTACTAATAATAATACCGTACATTTTATTTGTATTGCACTTTTCCACTTTACATTTGAAACAAATCAAAGTGCTACTTACAAAGTGCTGTATTTGGTCAAAAATATTGATATTTTACTTTGCCCATATGACCCAGCTCTACATGTACAGCAGTATTGTACATCTACTGTACTTGCAGTATATGTATCTATACGTACTGTTTTCTTTGTTGATTGATTCAATTTGGTTGCTATAGCTTACCTGGAATGTCTTAGGCCTGTTGTATCATGCCTCATGCTGCATTCACATGGAATCAGGCAAGCGGCAAAACCGGCTGGACGGCACGGAATGGTAAAAAGATTAAATATTTTAACATTGATGCTGTCTGCCGTTACCGTCGCTGGTTCTGGCTGCCGTGCCGTCCTGTTCTGTTTACCGTCCTGCTCCCGTCCACTAAAATGACTTCCGCTTTGCCGTCTACCCCTTGCCTGATTCCATGTGAATGCTGTATTAATGTCTCTCTTAATTACTTGAAGTCCATTTCTTTAAAATTGGTCCAGCAGTCTTTACACTATTTGTGTGAATCTATGATCAGTACCGGTATGTTTTTTTTAATCCATTTTGACTTGTTGGCCCTTTGGGTGTGTTGTATATTTTGTCATGTCAGTATTGTTAAACTGATGGCAGTGGTATTTCGTCAATCCTTTGACATTTTATGTCAATTAAAAAACTTTTGATCATACATCGCTGTATTTGTTGCTTTTATTAAACAGAAAAAGTCCAGAGGCAGTAAAAGCACATTCTTTGAAATACTCTTTATTGCTCAGATCCAGGTTGGTCAGCAATACAGTTCACTCACAACTTAAAACGACAGCATAGCTGTTACCAGATAGACATGGATCCATTGACATGTACTGTACATGGATCTTCTCTCTGTCTAGTACACATTTCACCTGGAGGTGTTTCAGACCTGTTGGTTCGGTTCATGGGAAATGTGGGACCGAGGGGGACCCACTAAAGGAAAATCTCCCAATTGTGAAATGAAGTTCAGAAATGGATCCACCAAAAACTACTACTGTAAGTGTGGGACTATGTATAGGAAATGTAGCCTAGTACATACTGGATAACCTATTACAGTTCTCATGCAATCCTTCGCATTTTCTCACTCGTTAACATAGGACAGGAACACTGGTGTGGTTCTGCATATTGTCTGACTGTAGAATGTACTGTATCACTGTACCATTCCTAGGCTACACCATGGCAAAATCATTTAAGTTGGTGTTGAATGCCCCTCTGTTTGTCTGGACACGTTTGGAACCTTCCATTCTAACATCTTCTTTTTGTACCACTCGTTTCCCGCATCTGTATAGAATGCAAGCTATGATCTCACCACAATTTTAATCGCTAGATCTGGTGATCTAAAAGGAATGAATATAAAAAGCAAAGAATCCCAACTACTTCTCCAGGCTATAGTAGATCAGTGCAGATGACAAGAGAACTATATAACCAGAAGACAGGCAAAACTAACTAACCACCATGTGATATGACAAAAAACGACACTGTACTCGCCCAGTGACATGTTATCTGGTATTGATTATTAATGTCTAGCACGCCTCACAAAAACTTAGAAATACCAACGTCTAGAAAAAGAAATGAAAAGTCCACTATCATATTGTAAAGTTCCACCTCAAAATCCTGTTGGTTGCAAATGTCCCTAAAATGTAACTTCCTTCACAGCCTGGAAACTGGCAGCAGCCACTGACCAGAGTCGGCTCACCACACTGCAATGAAAACTGATATCTCCATCTAGATGGAATCCTTGCCACCTGAGCCTTTACCTAGACATTAGAACACAAACGCACAAGTGAGACTGTTTTGAAGAGTCGTAGAATGAATCCTCCACACAAAGGACTTAAAATCCAAAACTGATCTATGAGTTAAAGGACACTCATACTAGTGTTTTCAGAAACTCTGGCTGCCTTCTCAGGGCTGTGTGGGAACGCCATAAAGGTTTGATTGACGGCTCCCCCAACACACCTGTTAGTTTAGTTGTACCTCTAAGGGCAAGCCAAATTACCTTTTAATTTAATCATTCTTACTGGCCATATAATTTTCTGGTATCATAAAACTGTCAGCATAGCTCCACCCAGCTTCAACCTGACTAGAGGTGTAATCAGCAAGAGAGTAAATGAAAACCCAGGCCATTTCAAACCAGCATCCTTGAATGACTTATTTTACAGTCAAACAAACTGATACAATAGTCTGAGCAACAAAAATGATCTAGTGCTAGTGAGTCATGAGATTGAGTAGTGCCACTGTCAAGCCTAATTTATGCTTCGGCTAAAAACTGTCATACAACCACATCCCTTGCCAAAATGAACAGATTTGAACATTTCTTTCGGAGAGTGATGCAGTCATACAATGAGTCATAAGGTATTGAAGGTATAGTAGTTCTGTTCAGTATGAGGTACAGTACTGCACTGGTTGTGGGGAGGCTTTCTGAAATGACCTCAGGCTTTGTGTGACTCCTAGTCTGTGTTCACTGGGACAAAACATTCCAACTCCTCAGATGACGGAGCAGAAACACAAAAAGGATTTTCAACTCATAAGATAAATTACTATCTTTCACTATTCATTTATTTTTTATTTTTTTATATATATTTTTTGCCCTACATTGGTTTTAGTTTTAGTAACTAAAATCAGCCTTGGATTCTGGGAGGTAATTTAAAAATAATGTACAGCACAACAGAAATAAAATGGTAAGATTGATGAGTCATTTAGAGATCTTTCTTTTTAAATGAAGCTGAGATGCTCTAAATGTCTCCCACCATCTCTCACAACGCAGGTGCAGATTGGTTAAAGCCTGATTTATACTTAATTGCGCGTCAGTGTCTCACACCAAAAATATCACATCTACAAGTTCAAACCATGTCAGACAGGCATTTTGAACTTGTAGATCTATGTTCTGCATATATGTGCAACCAAGTATGATGCATGTGGTGCAACCAAATCTAACTCAGGCAAGTGTTAGGTTATAGAGACAGAAAATTATGCATTTATGTGACTATTGTACATGTTTACAGTATAGTTATCTTGTCGTACACAGTGACAGATCAATCAACAACTAGCCTAGAGTTGTTCTACATTCTACACAGAAGACTAGGGTATTACACCATGTTCAAGAGTCCTGTCAGTGTATCTTTGCAGCTTCTTATTTTTTCTTCAAATCAACCCCAGAGTATGTTATCAAACAGAGCTGGTAAGATTGGTTTGGGTCATTTTTAAAATAAAATAAAAAAGTGTTTAAACAAACAAATCCTGGAGGTACAATTGGGAAAACTGGAGGTACGGTTGTTGTGGTTGTAGGATAACAATTTGTATCTTTTCTCAGTGGATGAAATCAGTACACATCCACATTCATAACCACGTCGGGCAGGCATGTACCCCTATAGATCCTGCTCTTCAGGCATGTACCCCTATAGATCCTGCTCTTCAGGCATGTACCCCTATAGATCCTGCTCTTCAGGCATGTACCCCTATAGATCCTGCTCTTCCTTCAGCTCTATTGGAATTTGACTTGGAAATCCGATTGGGCGTGTCGAAAAGAGGTGTCCAAGTCAGAGACAGTCCAAAAGACTTCACTACGGTTTACAATGTTTTACAGATCCATTGATTCTGCCGTCACTAGCCAGCTGGACCTGAAGTGTTTAGAGATTACTGTAAATCTTGTCACTTGTTCATTTTTTTTGTTTGTTTGTTTTTATTAAAAAAGAGAAAAGAAAACGATCAGTTAACAAGGCATACAAAATGTGGGAAAAAGGGGGAAATGAAAGATTGGACTGAGGTACCCTGAAGCCTGAGGTAGATCACAATACTGACATGCGCACTGTTCACATCCTGACCAAAGTTACGTGGTGGTTCACTTATTGTTCTCCTATTTTTTCAGGTTTTATTATTATATTATTGTTATTCATAGTCTAGTTTTAAAAAAGAAAACACTTCCCTTCAAAGCAATATGGCAGTGTTCCACTGAGGAAAAAAGAAAATGACTTTATTTTTCTTTTGTTTCTTATCAATAGCTCTCATCACAAAATAGGAAAAAATAGATTCATAAATATTACTCTCTTTTTATATATATATACACGCACGCTTGCTCACTCGCGCACACACACTCGCACACATACACACACGGAGGAAGCTGTGTGTATTGGCAATAACCTTGCAAGATGAAGCTGATGGGCTCACGGGGCGAAGGAGCCAATGGTGACGTCTGAATGGGTGACAAAATAAGGCAACAAGCTTCCATGGTCTCCAAAATAAAGCACAAAGGGATATCAGAACCTGTATGTCCAGCATGCTCTCCGGGCCTCCGGTCAGTCTGCCGAGAAGCATTTGCGTCAAAGAAGGGAAAGAGATGCACAGAGAGAGAGAACAATCTGTCATGCGCTGCTGACCGGGCATGCTGGACATGACAGGGGGTGATATTTCTAAAAGGCTGCATATCATACATTCACAGCTGTCATGCCATTTTAGAAAGCTCCCTGACAAGGGAGGGTTAAAGCCAAACACGTTTGCGGTCGTGTGTGTAACCACACAGGTCATACAATGCCTCCCCATTATCTCATCCTACCTCTTCCTCACTATCACTCCAAACACACCTCAAGACTGAACCCCCAACCCCACCCCACACCCCCCAACTCTAACCCGGGCCCTCAGCTTGCATGTTGCGTTGCCCCTCCTGACTTGCTCATAAGGCCGAACATGTGGTGATGCACATTCCAAATGACCGGTCGCCCCTTTGACAAGAAAGGGGCACCTCTATTTCTTGTTTTGTTTTTTTTAAATGAGAGAGAATTCTTCTAGAAACATCCTCTTAATTTAGTTTTTATGTTTACAGGACAACAAGCATGAATGTAGATACAGTCTACTGTACAGTATGGGATTGATACCAGTTTACTGGCGAATACAAAATCCCTGTTGTATTTAACCTCTGTTGAGCTCTGTGGTTGAAAGTAGCAGTCAGGTCAATGTTATCAAAAAGGCTGCAGAAAAGAAATGGTTATTGAAAACAAATATTTTATCATGTAAAAAAAAATGAAACATGCCAGATGAGAGAGATGAGAAAGTGATAGAGTGAAAGTGAAGAAATGAAAAGAAAGCTAAAAAGTGGAGCGTCAGATATGAACGGTAAGAAACAGTTCAAAGGGATGTTATCCTTTGCGTTGGCACACACACAGGCTAATCATAAGGACTCAGAACCATTCACTATGTTTTCTAAGGGCATTTTGTATCATTTGCAGTGGCCTAAAGTATGAACAAATAAATGATATAATTTTAAAGAGACTGCCTAGAGGTGACACCGTTTTACGCAGCCCCATCAAATCTCTGAAATGAACCAAACACTAAAAAAAAGTACGCCAAGTTGTACTGTCATTTCAACACAAAAATAACAGTGCATACTTCCAACATGTATCAGTATACTTTTCTACTTTGCATTAATACTGCTAAGGATACTTTACTCTTGCAATCTGAATACCACAACCTGTTGTGAGAGAAAGTGTCCATTACCACTCGCTCTCATTCTAATCCCAAAATATCTACGGCAATGTCTCCAATGCGCTCGTGTTAATACAGCTGCTTTATCTGTCTGTTAGGCCTACTGTATGTTAGTCCAACTAAAGCGATAACGTTATGCAGGGTGACTTAATATTGTACTTAATCCTGTTTTCTTAATCCTTATTTTTACTGTGAACACAACAGATGCCCAATTCTCTGCTATTTTCCACCCTCCTTGTTGATTTATTTTTAAATTATTATTATTTTTTAAATGTTTTTAAGTATACTATATCAGTAATGTTTCCCCCCCCCCCCCCCCCGTCTCTCTCTCCACCTACTCCTGCAGGGCTGGCAGTGCACACTATGGCCTGCACATTTCCCCCAATGAAGTTCTTTGGTTTTGTTCCCGGTGCTGCTGGTCTGCCCTGCATGTCCCCTTGGCCTTCGTCTGGATAGGTCTCTGTCCACTTTGGGAGGGCTACATTCATTGGCTGGTGCCTGCTGTGAGCAGCCCCCACTGGTCACTTGGCGTGGTGCGGTGGCACGGGGGTGCCCTGCTGGTGTTTTTGTTCCTGCTGTTTGACCTGTTGAATAATCTCCCGGATCTTCCTCTGTGCAGTCTGGTGGAGGGGAACAATCAAAGTAAGGAATGAGATGAAATGCCGTAATAGAAGACATTACCATCATAATAACGGTATTTGTATAATATATTTTTAAACAAATAAATGAGCAGATTTGACAAGCTGGACCCCGACACGACACAACCAGATATGCTATAGTTTGACAGAAACTTTTGACAGAAATTAGCACATTAGGTCATGTACACAAATACAGACACACAGCAAGAACAAGAAGGTTCACTCATTGCTATATTGAGTGAACTGGATACAAGAAGGTGTTATTACTGCCCATCTGATCCTAATTTATAGTATTATTACCTGGCTGGCAAAGAAATGCCCGCTGATTTTCACAAAGACCTCGTCATTTTCGTCTGGAGTTTGGTCCCGTGGTACGATGACCTCAGCGCTAGTAAGATTCTGCAGCTCATTAACCTGCAAAAGACGGGAAACCCAGAGGTCATGTAGCCTCACATACTGTAGGCAGCATAAATATCACAAGCTCAGCCAGGCTGAGGCTAAGCCTTTGCCAGGCTAGAGGTCATAACCCATGCCTCACTTCCAACAGACACTAGTGCTCATTAAAAGACACATCTGGGCACCTAGACTGCTAATGCCGCCTGACATCGCGTCACAGGTTCGACCCCCAATCCCGACGACCTTTGCTGCATGTCACTCCCCGCTCTCTTCAGATTACTGTATCTATCAATAAAAGAAAAATACACTGATGATTCTACTAAAGTGGAACTGACGTACAACTGGCTAAACCACTGTTTCTCAACGTCAGGCCCAGGAACCACTAGGGGTCCAAATGGACACTTACAGGTCTGTAACTGTGTGAAAGGATGAAAGGGATGTCTGGAGTTCTCTGGTGGAGCTGTTGCCCCCGCGACCCGACTACGGATAAGCGGTTGAAGATGGATGGATGGAACTCTCAGTGTTAAATAAGCACTGAGGATCTTAGTGTAGTAGTTTAGTGTAGTAGTTTTATCAAATGGAGGTCTGTGGCCTAATGGATATCAACCATATCGATCTCCAGGTTGATATGTCCTTGAAATGAAAAGGGTTGAAAATCACTGGATTAAAGCAGACTGGGGTATACTTGCGGGATGCTGCGTAAGGATCCCAGTTCATTTTCCACCTCCTTCACCATCAACCTACTGTCTTGCCTCCTTTGCCGATGACCCTGCCAGCTGCAGTTGAGGGAACCTTGATATGGGTCTCCAGTTTCACCTCCTCCTTTGCCGTGAAGAAGTTCTCCTCCTTCAGTTTCCCAAATATCCTGCCCTGGGCCTGGAATACAGAGGAGGGAATGAGACAAGGAAGACTGGGGAAAATGGGGACACAGCGATAAGCTGATACAATCATCTGAATACAACTTACTGCATGTGACAGAACATGTAACTGTTGCCACTACAAGTAATATAATTTATTTCTAAAAGGTCTAAGTTCATAATTAAGAAGTTCATAGTTAAGTTACATTCATGTTAAAACGTAATTTCATGTCTTTTTCTTGTCAAGTTGTTGTAATGCTTTTATTTTGAAGGGTCAAAGCCATATTCTGTGTCTCGTTTGGTCTGCTCTCATGTCAATTGGTACACAGGAGTTTTGTGTATGCAATCAAGCCACAAGCAACAGAAGCAGCAAAGTGCAGCAGCTCCTGCACTGGTCACACAAAGAGACTGTCATAAGAAAGGTTATAAGGACCTAAGACTGAAGAGATTCCCTTCTTTGTTTTATGCACAGCCAACAAGGTATTTGTTGTTTGTTTTCTGTCTGTATTTTACTTTGGTGAAATGCTTCCATATACATGCTGTGCATGTAATTTTATGTTAATTGTAACGTGCTTGTTTTATTGTATTGTTTATGTTTAGTTTTCACGGTGGGTTTGGAGGATTTGAAGACACCTTCAAATAAATCAGTAGAGGAAGCCACTTGTGTCTGTCTGTGCTTGGCCTTGGAGGGAGTTACAGAACAAGTTGTTCTGCAGTTGTGATCATTCAGCTATTTTCTTATGACCGGTGGGGATTTGTACAGCTGTATTTACCTTAAATTGAGCCTCTGGGGGTCCAGTAATTATGACCATCCTCTCTGTGACGTCTGGAGTCTCTGCAGGGGCGATCTGACACAAGTGATGAAAGGTATAGGGAGCAGGGGGAGGGAGAGCGAGAAATACAAAGCATGGTCTAACAACATTGTAGTCAAGGTGTTCTGGTTCTGTAGTCATCTAATACAGTTTAAACCTATAAATCCTGACAGGACTTCAATCCATACCAATGTCATTCTCCTTGCATCACATTACGTGAGCGATTTAACCAGCTGAAAAACCAAACCATAAAACACCACCACAACATAAAAAGCTTTAGGGTTTCTTGAAACAAGTTAGTTTCCAGCAGAGAATGTTTGTCCATGTTGAAGACTAACATTGTCAGATGTGGTCCAGAAAGTACAGCTGACTCAGCCAACACTGTCTGCCAACGTGATAACACAGCCTCAACAACTCATAGCCCCTCTCGGAACCCTCCGTAAAGCTTTTCTGAAATTTGCGTAGGGTCCCTGTGCGTATCTATATTGTCGTATTGAAATGATAGAACGCGGACATAAATATCGTCGTTAACGTCGTGTCTGCGCCGTTTGACGGCTTCTTTTTGTTTGAGTTATTCTGAATTTGTGAACTATAAGTACCTGTTTGACCGATTTGGTCGCTTTGATTCTTCTTGTTTATTTACCGTTTATTGTACGGCGGTACAATGAGGTGTCAATAAACAAGGAAGGAAAAGAAGAATCAATGCGACCAAATCGGTCAAACAAAAAGCTTAACGGCTTCCGCGCCACAGGAGATATTCGCAGCGGTATTTATAGGTACTTATAGTTCACAGATTCAGAAGCCGTCAAACGAAAAGAAGCCGTCAAAGAGCGCAGAAGGACGTATCCGAAGGTATTTATGTGTGCGTACCCGGTGGCAGGGTGGAGGTGGAATAGGACCCCATGCTCTGGGTCTAAAAAATGTCAGAAACTTCAGTAGCATTGGGTTCTGCTTGTAGGGCTAAACAACTCACTGACTGAGAGTACCCTCTCATTGATGCCTCACTCACCTTGATTGAAGCACCAGCGAAGCGGGCTAGTTGTTTGATATGCTGTCCCTTTTTGCCAATCAGGGCCCCAACTGCCTGAGTTGGAATAAAGAGGTAGACCACCTCCTGTTCCGGAGCCTGTTGCTGAGAAAGACAGAAAATGAGAAAGGGTCATTACAGGTTTACTCCTTGCAGTGTTCTTTGATAATGCTTCATAGATGATTCAAGATTCATTGTTCTCAAATTCTGACTGTACTAATCATTTATTCTTTAAACGATGTTCATATAGGTATAAATATACAAAGGAATCTGGATCAAAAAGATTCAAGGAGCTGGAGCAGGTCATCTTACATTTAATAGGTGTATAGCATGTGTGGATTGAATGGAATTCCCATGCTGAGTTATTCTGAAGTATTAGTCTGAACTGTGCTGTCATTTCTTTTGCACCAATTTAAAGTTTTTAAGGTGACCCGTGTGCTCCAGCTCTTTTCTTTTTGATACTGCTTTGGTGACTGCCCTGGCCCTCATCCTTAAAATAGGTTGCACGGGAACTCTCAACTGTAGGAATCTCGGTTTGATGAGAATTATTATTTCCCATATTTGCCCATATCCCTTCCCCCATCCTAAATAACACATGGATAAACCAACCAAAGAATACAATAAAAATAAAAAGGAGAAAATATCTAACCAAAACTTGGCTTTCTCTATAGAAATAAGAATTGTTTCCTATGTACTAAGAAAGAAAATAGAGAGTAAATTGTCCACTCGGTCCGTCCGTCTCACTCCATTCAAAAAATACACGCCCACAACAAACGTTCCTGACCTGGTGGAAACCTGTGCTCCGAGTATCACTTTTTCTAGTTTGCATCTGTTTATGTGCTAAACAAACCAACGCTACACCAAAGTGTAATTTTGCTTTAAGGGTGGAGACTGCTGTACTAGCTGTAGGCATAGGCTACACATACAAACATTTGTTTTTTTACTGGTCCTCAGTGTTAATTTATCTCTGAGTGTACAAATGTATTTGTATACTCTCACAAATTGATACATTAACAAGGATTTGTGATGGTTTAAAATATTTGGGGGTTTGATTTAATATTCCATATAATATAGGCCTACCTGACATTTTTCAAATTTTTTGAATATTACCCATTATGGTTGTGTGAGAGTTTTCCAACAAGTCTTTTTTTTGTTTGTTTTGTTTTGTATTCCTTAGCATGGCAACAAACATCTCTGGGTTTTTTAAGTGGGTTTCTTTTTTATTTATTTACGGGATAACACTGGTCTGAAAGTCCCCTTCCGGAAATATTTGTGGTGTTCTGGTCAATGTGCAAGGGAACATGAAAATTACACACCCTGTCACGAATACCAGAATGCTCGCCTCAAAACACAGTCGCCTCTGGCTTAAATCCGGCAGAACGGTAGAACGGTCTCTGCCTGGTATTCCTAAATGTAACGTCAGTAAACTATGCCTAAACAGTTACACCTAACCGTATTCCTAAGTTTAACCTCAGTAAAACAATACCAAAACCTAACCTTATTCCTATGCCTAACCCTAAACTTAGTTCTATTTTATCTTAAGTAAAACTAATTTAAGAGTACAAGAACCGCCCCACCGAACGGTCGGCATGAGATCGGCGGGGAAAAAATGAGGGTGAGCGTGTTTTAAGACGAGCCTTCTCTCTCTCTCTCCCTCTCTCTCTCTCTCTGACCCTTCCAACTGCAGTCATTAATGCTTGCTTGAGGAAGTGGCAGTGAAGGTTTAAAGTGGAATTTATAATTCTCTCTCATGTTTAGATAATAATGCCTCCTTGGAGTATTTAAAAACTGCTTGGGAATA
This sequence comes from Protomyctophum bolini, assembly GCF_963924005.1. Classification (NCBI taxonomy): domain Eukaryota; kingdom Metazoa; phylum Chordata; class Actinopteri; order Myctophiformes; family Myctophidae; genus Protomyctophum; species Protomyctophum bolini. The sequence continues at coordinate 30,138,071 of NC_137877.1, read as the reverse complement.
TCTATCACTGACGAGCAATGGTCTACATCTCAAAGGTTTGTGCACTCTTCTTCAGTATGTGCCAGGCATGGTCTTATACAGTTTAAAATATTACACAGGTTACATTTGTCAAAGGAAAAACTCAACAATGTATCCAAATGTGAATCCAGCCTGCGACAGATGTGGCCAGGCACCGGCCACTCTAGCTCATATGTTCTGGCATTGCACTAAACTAACATCATATTGGCAATTATATTTAAATCACTGTCAGACATTGTTGGAAGACCTTTTGACCCGGATCCACTGACAGCAATTATGGGAGTCAGGGGGCCCGGGGTCAAACTGTCTACTTTCCAATATAACATGGTAAAATATGTGACTCTACTGGCTCGCAGACTGATACTGTTGAATTGGAAACAAGCACAGTTTCCGACTCACACTTCACTTATGAGAGATGTTATGCACTACTTACAATTGGAAAAGATTAAATTTGAATTGAGAGGGAGTGAAGATAGATTCTACCAGACATGGGAACCCTTCATTGAATATTTCAATAGGTGCACGCTAACTCCTCCTACACAATAGATAGCGCAATAGAAAATTGGAAAGGAAAAAAAAAGGAACTGAGTGTTTTTTCTTTATTTTATTTTTTATCATTTAAAAAAATTTGTCTGTAATTCACTTAATTTACAACAACATGTTGGGAAAGTTTGAGAGCAAGAGTGTCTGTCCTGTTGTCTGTTTTGTTTGTCTGTAAACTCATTGTTTAACAGTTTTTGTTTTTTCATGTTTATCACATTTATGTCTTTTTTATTATGTATTGTATGTGGAATATTTACATTGCCTGTTATTTTTTTCATTTTATTTAACTGAACTACTCATTATCATTGTCGATAATATTCTGATGTCATACAAAAAATGCCTAATAAACAGTATTAAAAAAAAAGGTTTAAAGTGGATGGCTTTCACCTCCTCCACAAAAATGCCACTGGTAGAGTGAGGCTTTCCCCTCCAACACGGGGACGATAAACCCTGCATTCCAAAAGACATCAATTAAAATCTGCTTGTGTAGGCAAGGCAACGCATAAAAACTATGACCCTAAGTTGTCTAGCAAGCTGCTCCCTTTGGTGTTCTAAATATTGTCCTAAATAAAGCAAAGAACAAGAAATTAGGTGGGAATTCACTGCTCACTGGAACTATAATGAATTATGTTGCTGATATCACAGGACATACTGAGTGCTGGTGGGGGATGGCACTTGTTGGAGGAACCCCATAGAGGCCGCTGAGATGTGAAGGATGACTCTGCAATGGACAAAACAGTAAATTGGTAAGGTACTTCTCTCTCACACCAATGCACACAGCACACATTCTAAAAATAGTGTATTTTCAAGGCAAATGTGTAAATGTATTTTTTGCAAACACACAAAACAATAACGCAACAACAATATCCACCTAAACCCTACATACTGTACTTAGTTCCCCAGGGGTCTGTAATTGACCCCTTCTTTTTTCCACTAAATCTCTCCGCTGAACATAGCCAAGCTGAGCTTGTAGATCGGCTATTTCTGCTGATTTATCTTCGCAGATTGTTCACCTATTTTCGCCGAATGTATGGCTATGCCCAAACATGCCCAGAATAGGGAATGGGTTCATGTGGCTAGCTTGCCTTGCTTCCAAACATGCCAATGCATTCTCGCACCCACCGAGTGGCGCGCCACGAGCTTGTAGGTCTGCTATTTTTGAAAAATCGAAGAGCGACTGACATAGAAGACATTTTTAGAATCTGATCTCGGGTCAGAATGAAAACTGTCAGGATGTAGAAGACATTTTTAGAATCTGATCTCAGGTCAGAATGGGTTAAAGAAGGATCCAAATGTTGGTTTAGGGTTAGTAGTGTGGCGTACTCACTAAGAATGGGTTATATCCTGCTGGTGCCTGCTGGTTGTATCCTGCTGGTGCCTGCTGGTTATATCCTCCACCGCGTGGTCCTCCAGCAGGGGGCAGCACTGACAGGCCAGAGGAGAAGATGCCCAGTGCATTCAGGTTCAAGCCTGGGATAAGGTTGGTTTGTTGCTGAGGGTAGTCCATAGCAGAGAGGGAAAACAAAGAGTTAAAAAAATTGTTTTATATAAAAAAAGTTATTTATAATTTAGTAAGACACTGGCAGTAAATGGGGGGGGGGGGGGGAAATGAATTGGGTGTCTTGCGGCATTTATGGCCAAATAGTCGTATTCTGCTCACATTGTGTCGTTTGAGGTAAGCAAATGACATATATCACTCAACACGTTGGGCAAATTAATCCATTCTCTTTTCTTGAACTTTGTCTTTTGCATCCTCCGTGGGGGAAACTGTTCCGCCAGTCGCTGACAGTAATATTTCCCTTCAGGGATTCATTCAACTATTGTGGTTTCATGATGGCGCCAAACACACAAGGTCTCCTTTCACTTGCATTTTCCCAGAGACTCTCTCCATGATGACTGTGTAATATCCAAACTGTCACGCTAGATGGCCCTGGCTCACTGTGGAATCTGAGCAAGGCAGCAGGCACAGAGACTCACATGTACTGTACTTTGTACTGTACAAATGCATGCTGCTGAGCAATATTCATTGCCAGTTACTACAAGCCCTACTTCAGACATTAATAAGAAAAACGCACAACTTTCAATTAAGTAAAGGAAAATGCACTTGCAATTTCAGACACAGACAATTCTATTATTGACCATGGGGGGGGGGGGGGGGGGTTAGATGTGAAACTCCCATCATCATCATCATCATGCTCGCACATAATAATATTATGTGCGAGCATGATGTGCTGTTAAGTGTTAAGTCATATTATGACTTAACACTTAACAGCATTGACTCCAGCATTGCTGTAATGCAATCAGTCCGGCTTTTTCATTGTGATATCATCGCCGCACTCTCTTCCTCGGCGGTTGACCTCCCCTGGCTGCGCCACCGGTGATGTCACCGGGGCGGTGTGAAAGAGGAGCCGGGCGAGAACAGCCTACAGCTATCAGATGTATGCTGGGAATTGCAGGCATTAAGTGGGGGACACTGACACATGCATCGGAGAAGGAGTGAGTCACACGCACGCACAATGCATGTCCAGATACTCTCTCCAGACACTGATGAGCTGTTTGATGATTGTTTACGCTTATCTGCTTACCAAGTGGACAATGGCCGGTATTAGTAATGCCGGTGGTTAAGGCGTATGAATAGGAGGGCAATACTATCCCTTGCTCTCTGATAGCATTTCACTATACCCGACCCAAGATCGCCTGTCAGACTAAATGAGTCACGCTGAGCTCACGTCCCACCAAGACAGACAACATGCGACGCATGTTAGAGCGGTGGTTCGGCTTACGTTTATAGCAGCAATGTCGTTCTCGTAGCCTTCCCTCAGTTTCCGCATGATCTCCACCTCGGCTTTGCAACACGCATCCATGCTGCCTTTCACTGTGATGGTCCTCTCAGGGTTATAAATGGTTAAATCTTGTAACCTGCGGCGGATGCCGTGCACGCACACATGCGCATGCATGCACACACACACACACACACACACACACACACACACACACACACACACACACACACACACACACACACAGGCAAGCATATGGTAACGCAAGTCACTGTGCAAACATTTGGATGAACAGCTGTCAGATTGAAACCATAACAAGAAAACGCACACAGAGAAAACATTTGGCAAGGTGACTCACAGCCTGGAAGAATATCTGTTGCATATTGACGCTCCAGCATTTTACATCGTGTAATAATTAATAACAAACAAGATGCAGACACAATATTTGGTTCATTAGCTAAACTTTAGCTAATGTGTCAAAAATGCTGACACGTCCTGTAGCTGCTAAAGGACCGTGTCAGCATTTTTGACATGTGAGTACATTGTCACTCTTACTTCAATAGGATTTCATTCCATTGTAAAAACATTTTGTGTCATAACTTTTCCAATAATTGTTTTCATATCCTCTGCAGAGCACTAATCTTGACAGGCTGGCACAGACAGCAACTTTGATCTTTTGTTTGTTTAAGATATTGTGCATTGTTCAGCAGCATGTACAGTATATTAAAAATGCATCTTTGTATGTCAGTACACCACTATATGAATCATATAATCAATACATGCATAGAGCATTTAGCATGTACATTGTGTAAAAAAAAGAAGAAGATGCATATTGCTAGTGCGAATGAAGTGCATCTAATCTGTTCTCTCCTCTGTGTAAGTGGGCGTGGACAAAAGCTCCAACATCGATGTGGTTGCTACTGTCCCACCTCTGTCCTCCGCCTTTCTATCGCAAGGCTCATTATGTCTTCACAGAATCAGAGACAGAGCAATTCATTAGCCCTAAATGAATGAGGGTTAGGGAGTATGTTGCGTTAAATGAGACCTGTACATGCCCGTTGGCTACCGGCCTACTTGAGAACGATGTTGGGAACCTAATAATACCTGGTTAAGTAGGCTAATCAATTGTCAGGTGTGGGGTTGCAATCAATTGGCTGAGGCAGAGACTGGAAATTGCACAGGTGAGGGGATTTAGGCTGATTAGGACCACTGGCAGAGCTTGACCAAAGCCTTTTGTGGTGGTTCTGGAGAACCGTGGGTCTGACCGACTCGAGTCTGGGCACTGCACTCCCTGCGGGGGTGTGGAACGCGTGTGTCAAATATAGTGTTACGTGCATTACAACCGTACACACACGCACGCAGAGACGTGGCACATTTATAGTAGGATGCAATCACCACGCCTCTGATATTGTGTCCTGGTGTGAAGGAGCCGTAATCAACTCTACACTTTTGGACTGTAATGGCAGACTAAGTTAAGTGATACCACATGCTGGGTGGCTCATGAACATACATCTGAGGAATGCTATAATACTAGCATGCTATAATACCGTCTCCTAGTCTAATAGGTGACTTTTGGGTTGCAACTACCGAGACAACGATACAGTTCTATCATTAACACTTATTAGGTCAAATCATTTAACTAATGGGCGCTCAAGTGATGCAGTGGTAAAGTGATGCTTCCCAGTGAATCTGAGCAGCATGCAAGGGAAGGGATTCAACCATAGTAGCTATAAACAGACAGACTGAATCAGAGAAGCTGAGTACAGCTGAAGGAGGCAGTTTTTTTCTGTTTGTTTTTTGCAGTGACTGACAATGTTAGATGTGAGTTTATAATGACCCTATAGTGACTTGTTGGTTGTTGAGCCACTGATACTAAATAAGCTGTAGACGCGTGACTGGAATACTGATAGACCATCAACTGATGCATGCTTCACTTCCGTGTTCTGCCTGAACTAACACAACGCTTCAGGTTTTTCGAATGTGGTTTTCCAATGAGTAACTGCGGACATGCTATTCCCAACCTAAAACCCCATCCCCAATTGCTGCGATTGGCTGAGATGGACAGAGTCATTGCAAAAGCACAAGGAAGAAGTTGGGCACAAGGGAGAACTTGTGGCCACAGTGGCGTCAATAGGGTATGGCAAGCTATGGCAGCTGCCATACTTTGGTTCCAGGGGAGGGAACAATGGAGAAAAATATACAAAAAAATATGCAAATAACCGCAAAAATGGAGGAAAATAGGCAAAAAAAGAGGCAAATAACTGCACATAACCGGAAAAAGTCCAGGCCCACACACGTGACACGAGCTTGCCATACCTTTAGCTGAGATGACGCCACTGTACCGGCCAATCAGATGCAGGTATTGTAGGAAGGTGTAGAAAGGAATATGTAGGACAGAGACATGGCCAGAGCACTTACGAGGAGATGGTGATCTTGGTCCCTGTATCATCCTCGATCTTCTTCAGGTTGCGACCCTCCTTCCCAATAAGGCGACCCACCAGGCTGTTGTGGGCCAGGATTTTCAGAGGGATGTCCTCTGTCCTATGTGGAAAGAAATTGAGACATATGCTGTTAAGTTTAAAGCACCATCAGAATATAATCCTTTGCCTAATTCAGTGGTTTTCAAAGTGGGGATGAGGATCCTTCAGAGTTCCTTGAGAGTGTACCAATTGAACCAAATGGATCCCACTCTCAGAGTTATGGGGCCGTTGAAATTAAAATGTTTGAGAACCACTGGCTTAACTCATTCAGATCAATGACTTTTTTTCATGGATTCAAGAAATTTTGCTTCTTTACGTTATTGTTTTCAATTGTATTTAGAGTAGATAATTTTTGAGTTTATGCACTGACTCAGGATTTTGAATTTATTACTGCGGTTATTACTGCGGTTATTACTGCGGTTGCATTTGGTTAAAGTTATATTCAGTGATTTCACTTAATTCAAATTGAATAATAATCTACTATAGAGTGTGCTGACCATATAAGGAGTTCCTCCCTGTCCCTGGGGTCAAAAAACCTTAGGTTTTGTTTTTGGGTATAGGGTTAGCCAGCCTTCATCCAATCAGGATGAGAGGGGCCTTCCTCCAATCATGATCGAGGGTGGGGCGGGCCTTGGTGCATGTGCTGTTGGCCTGTTGTGTGTGTCCCCCACTGTAGAGTGTGTGGTAAATGGTGCATTCATAAATTAATGGTAAATGGTGCAGCGCCTTTATCCAAGGCGCTTTAGATTATTACATTACATTCACCCATTCACACACACATTCATGCGCCGATGGTGACGGAAACCATGCACCAACCAGCACATCAGGAGCAATTAGGGGTTCAGTGTACTACATGTGCACATCTTGTTACCCTGGGGGTTTTCCAAATCACCCAAATCACTGAATGCTCCTTTAAGCGATGTGTACAATTTCATTTATATGAATTGATTAGTTTCCCATCGACTTGAGTGGGAATAGGGGCCAGCTCAGATTAAAGTAATGTTTCTCTCTGAGACCATAAGGGCTACAGTTAGAATACTTATTAGAGGGGTTCACAGTCGGGTGGTCTACGCTGTGTTGGCCATGTTTTGGGCAGTATATTAGCTATTGACTCTCAGGACCAGTAGAAGCTGGAAGCGGGGTTCATAAAGTGTGGAGTCTTGTTAAATGTGGGATGAATTAGGGACGCGGCTGGCACACTCACAGGCTCCTAAGCACTAAAGCTGTGATCACATGTGGCAGGCCAGTTTGACGCGTCATATGTTTAAGAGAGCGCTAGAGAATAGATGTTGAGATTAAAAGGTACAGGAGAGGTTAAAGGATGAGATGATTAGGTTGACACCAGGGTTAATCTGCCTGGGAGAGATAGTTACGTCGGTGTGTGTGTGTGTGTGTGTGTGTGTGTGTGTGTGTGAGTGTGAGTGTGAGTGTGAGTGTGAGTGTGAGTGTGAGTGTGAGTGTGAGTGTGAGTGTGAGTGTGAGTGTGAGTGTGAGTGTGAGAGTGAGTGAAAATGCCCCCGTCTTTGTTTTTACAAAAATGGAAGCCTGGACTCACGTATTGGTCTCATTGGCCTCCTTCTGCATGATGTCCAGAATCATGCGACAAGCAGAGGAACAGCCCTCGGGAGTGGAGTGGATGGTGATGGGTTTTTCTGCCGCACCTGCATTCTCCTTCCGATGAATATCTACCCTGAGAGAGGGAGAAAGAGAAATAGAGGAAGACACACAGAGAGGGAGAGGAGGAATAGGAAAAATCAAGACAAATGTATTACTTTACTAGGCACTGTAAACACCCAGGATTGTCAGAACGTTAATGGAAAGCCAACAGAGAACAGAGCACACATACAGGTAAATGTAGAGTTGGAAAGGTAACCACTTTCAACCTAGTCTTGCTTAGCCAGACAACTATTACTACAACTACTCTCATCTATCAACTACATCTATCAGAAACACAAATGCAAAAGAGATTGTGACTAAAACACCACGCCTTTGTGAAGGTCAAGGAATAGCCCCAATAAGAACACAGGAGAGAGCTAATTGACTATATTCGGCCATTTAAGTTGTATGTATGCTGTAAGCCCAAAAAAATGTGAATATGAAGCAGCAGCTTACTTTGACTGTGTCTGTTTGGTGACGTTCTTAATGGTGAGCCCTTCCTTGCCGATGATGGCTCCCACGAACTGGGTGGGCACAAGCATGCGCAGGGGGAAGTCGTGTTGCTTGTGGCGCGTTCCGCCGCCGTACCCCCCCGATGGCCCGGCCTGCGGAGCATGATCCTGGTCCCGGGACGTTCGACCCCCGCGCCGCATGCGGGGGGCCTGGGGGGGTGGAGTAGCGTCCATGTCTAGAATGTATGACACCCTGAAGGAGTAATCCTCAAACTGATGTCCTGTCAGCTTCTCAATGGCTCTGGGGGGGGGGGGTCAAGGAACAGGAGAAAACACAGAACGGAGAGAATGTGGATGACGTAAGAGGAGGATGAGTAGGGAAGGAAGGAAGGAGTGCAGGAATAGAAGGTGAGGAAGGAGTTAGACCTAAAGAGTAATACAGTAGCTCGGCCGGCGGTTCCCAACCTCTTCTGGATCAGGACCCAGTTGAAAATGTCTTCGTGGTCATGTGGGTGGGCCCCACTGAGCGTATATTATTTTAATGACCAATCGATTGTGTTCCGGCATGGATCAATGGAAATAACATAGTATACTGTAATTTCCTATTCATTGGTGTCACAATGAACACAACATTTTCAATTATTATTATTATTTTGTTTATTATTATTTTTATGATAATGTTATTATCATCTAATCATTATCAATATTAGTGTTTTGCCAATTATTTGGAAGCCCACTTGCAATATTCTCACGGCCCGACAGTAGGCCCAGGTTGGGAATCGCTGCAATAGATTGTTTGATTTACTCCTCCAAGCATAAAACTGATATTTGCAATAAATAAGCAGATGAGAGGCCCTCTAGTACAATATAGAGATTAGCAGTGACTGTGACTTAACCACTTAAGCCCAATACTTAGTTGACTGGATTGCAAGGGCTCTATACTAGGCCCCCTCCTGTTTTCACTCTACACTAAATATCCTCATAGATCGGCTATTTTCTGCAAATGTTTCCCCAGAATAAGGACGCTGGCTATTTGCATCAGAGTAAGGGTACAACAGTTAATCAAACAAATCAATCTATTATTTAAAAATAAAATAAAATGGGGGGCGCCCGCTGGCCTAGCGCTAAGCGGTTCAGGCGCATGCCTCATACTGTATAGGCTCTGGCCTGACAGCGAGTCCCGTTCATGACAACCTTTGCTGCACTGTCTCTCCCCGTCTCTCTCTCTCTCCTGTCCATCTTCACTATCAATAAAAGCCTAAATCAATCTTAGAAAAATAATAATAATAATCGAACACTTCATTTAATGATTTAAATTTAATAATAGCTTAATAATCGATCCCATTTTGGATATGGCATCATATGCAAAAGGTTTCAGAAAATATTGAAAATGTTCATAAATGGTTAAAATAACCGATGTCGATGTGGCTCTCGATTATTCATCAATCGTAAAAGTAATCGATAAAATAATCGCTACGAAAATAAAGGATAGTTGCAGCCCCACATGCTCCACAACAGATCAGAAAAAGTCATTATAGGATTTTCTTACACTTTGGCTTCCTCCTTGGTAGCGTATGTAACATTCACCACAGCTGTTTCTGTATCAGTGTTCACTGTATGCAAGGGAACAAGATAAAGAAGAGGGGAGGTAGGGGGGAGAGAGAGAGAGACAGAGAGAGAGATAGAGGAGAGAGAGACATAGAGAGAGAGTGTCAGTAATTTCCATGTGCATCTATCTTGCATGTGTTTGTTCAGTCAATGGTTCTCAAACATTTTCATGTCAACAAACTCAAGAACCCCCAAATTTGTATTTATTTGGTCGTGGTGAATTTGGTTGACCAAGCATGTTGTCCCAAGAGTCTCCGTCTACTAGGTGCAGATGAAAGTGATTCATCACATGTATGCACATGTGATTCAACACATGTATGCACATGTGATTCAACACATGTATGCACATGTATAAATGTCAGTATTATAATCATCCTAACAGTGGTGGACAGCCATCTGAAAAGATTTTGGGTCAGGCTCAGGGACACACTATATCTTGTTAAAGATTTTCAAAATTATTCAAAACTCTGGATGTAAAAACAAAGCAACATTTCAACATTTTTATTATTATAAAAAATGATAATAAAACCACTAGAACCACTGCTGTAGGTGAGTTTGACACATTGTCTGGTTCCCGTGGCGACCCAGAGAGCCACTTGTTTGTTTGTGTGAATCCATTACGGCCATCACCACGCTGGCCTGAGTCCAGACTGGGCTGCTGCCTACGATACAGGAGCTGCTACTGTACAATGGCTTCTCTGCTACTAGCACAATAACAGATGAAAGTTTAACCCGGGATGAGTTATGGCCCCTAGAATGCATGACAGAAATGCACCTTGGTCCAAATGTTGGCTCTCTGTAGAACAGCAACTCAGACCAGTGAAGTAGCCACCACATGATACGATGTGATTGCATGGGGAAAAGCTAAATAATACGTTGGCTGGATCCTACCAGTGACACCACCATACGACCCTGAACATAGAGATTATACTAGTCTGAAATGTACTCTGTGACCCTTTCAAATCTATGATATTTTAAAAACATACAGGTCAACGTGACCAAACCTCAAACACCCACACATAACATAATAATAACACACCCACAAATAAGAGATGTGTCTCTTTCTGTCCATGAAAACAATGTGAAGCGCGCGTGCATGGACCGAGAAGGGTTAAACTTAGTGAGAGCCTCCAGCTGGCGTAGAGACGATGTGTGGGCCGAGTCTGGCACGATGCCCGGATGGAGCGCTCGCAGCCAGTCCGGCCCAGCCCCGCCCCACCCGGCCCGGCCCCGGTCCATGCCACACAAGAACACACGCCGACAACTCCTCCAAAACCTCACCCCTGCAACCAGAGAGTGCCGACGGGACACATCCGCAGGCGCGCAGACAGACCCGACCAGACAGAGCGACATGCAGACAAGCAAGCAGGGAAGTCAGGCGGGCGGGCAGACAGGTAAAGAAGGCGCACAGCGGCAGAGACACACCGGACGGACAAACGGACGCAGACTTTAGACCGACAGACACACTTTCTTGAAGTTTCAAACAAATTGCTATACAGAAAGACTTTGGCGGTACTGATATGTGACAAAGAATTCCAAACACTTCCCTGATATCTGGTGTGTTCACACAGAGTGAGTTGTTTTATAATAGTCTGAGAGAAGTTAGAGGAGAAAGTTCACCGCTGGGTTCACTTTTAGCACCTGTGAGGACTAACAGTGGGCGGTAGTTAGTTTTGGCAATGGGGTGCTCAGCCCTGTGCTTGTGTTTGAGCGAGCGTGCGTGTGTGTGCATGACTGTATGGACAGTGGAGAGTTACACATTGAGCAGCTCTAATGCTGGCTACTCCTCTCTCTCTCTCTCCATACAGACACACACACACACACATATGCACGCTCGCACACACACCCACTCATACACAGAGAAAGACTCACCACAGGCGCCTACGGTAACCTCCCCCATTACAGCTACACACCTCCCCAAAACACACACACACACACACACACTAGTCCTGGATTGCAGCCACGTCTGCCCACTTCAATCCATATGCTGAGGCCAAGGGGACCATAGCCGTACACAGTGCTTATTATGGAGGCTGTATGCAACTCAGATGCTCTTCTCAGGGCAAGCCAGCATCATACTTTGTCGTGCGCTGGTGTCACAGCTGCAAGTGCACGATGCGTTGTGAGTAAGCTATAACTATAACACATGATGCACGTGACACACACGGTGATAAAGCAGTGATTTGCGTGAGCAGAGATGGGTTATGTTTAGACGATGCGTGCGTGGTATGAGAGGGTAGTGAGAAAATCAAGTCACAGAGGGAGACTTGACTCACTGGGAGGTCTGTCTGTCTACGCGCTACTAAAGAGTGTGCACGGGACGCTCACAGTCAGGATGTCGCCATCCTTCACAGGGACGGGCTGCGTTAACAAAGACAACACATTGGTGGGGCCATGGGGATGGTGTTTACCTTGTTCCACGGTTTCTACAGTACCATACTGAGCTAGAAGTCCATCCAAAACCTATAGGGGAAAGGACAGGAGAGTGTGTGTGTTAGAGAAATAAATACACATACAAAACACACTCAGATACACACACACACACACACACACGCACACACACACACACACACACACACACACGTTGCATGCACACACACATGTGCCCACAGTAGCCTCGGTACCCCTCAGATTTTATTTTCGTTCGCTACGGCTCAAAAATTGAAAGCCTGGGGGAACAAGACACATTTCCTGGTCTAGGAGAGGAAGTGGACCATACAGTGCAGAGGGGCGTCGCTCTCAATAAAGTTTTCAATCGGTTTTCTCAGCTGTTTTCTACCAGGGAGGGGAGGGGCGGTGGGGGGCAGGGGAGGGGGCTCTGATCGGTGAACCAACATTCTCCAGCGCTTGCTCCAAGCGTGCCCGCCCCTCTAGACCAGATATGACAGAGGGGCACACACATGCACTCACGCACGCACGTGCGCGCACGCACACACACACACACACACACACACACACACACACACACACACACACACACACACACACACACACACACACACACACACACACAAACAGGTAAGTGGGTTAGTGTTCACAGATGTTAATGCATCACAGGAAGCTACACAGTTGGGAGCTGCAAAACCAGTGGTCTCTTTCTTATTCACTCCTTTCTCTCCATCCATTCACGCATCCATGCATCCATCCAGCCTACCCTGGAGGAGGCATGGAGGATGTCACTGCATGAGCTAGTGGCTGACTGGGAATGGGCAAGCTGAGGGGGGAAAAATCAGTCCCGTGGGCAGTGCCACAGACTGGCACACACTTCAAGAGGGCACCATACATGAGTGAGCACATGTGCACACGCACGCGCACACACACACATACACACACACAAACATGCACGTACGTACACACACACACACACACACACACACACACACACACACACACACACACACACACACACACACACACACACACACACACAAACATGTAAAGCAAACACGTACTGAGGTTAATACAGTGGTGACTCATCGCCAGACAACTGGCGTTTGTGGGCTTCTTGGTGCTGTTCAACAGGGCATTTTCTCTCTCTCTCACACACACACACACACACACACACACACACACACACACACACAACTCATGCACACACACACACACACACACACACACACACACACACACACACACACACACACACACACACACACAAATAAACACTCACCTCCCACTGTAGATGAGGGGGAATGTTCCGGATCTGAATCTTCCGACTCCTGCAGAGATGAGAAACAGAGTGGATTTAACAGAGCTGAACCACAAATACACACACACACACACACACACACACACACACACACATTAACACACACACACACACACACACACACACACACACACACACACACACACACACACACACACACACACACACACACACACACACACATTAACACAGACAGACATGCACACTTAGTACAGTCTTGTCCATTGTGTAGAGAACACACTCATCCTCTCGTCACCAAGTCATGACGCAAAGCCCTATTTTGCCCTCAGTCTTATTCTTAAGCCTTCACTTATCAGGCATTTTTTCTTACTGTGTGTGTGTGTGTGTGTGTGTGTGTGTGTGTGTGTGTGTGTGTGTGTGTGTGGGGTGGGGGGGGGGGGGGGGGTGGCTATAGGTGCTGCAGACAATTTGTTTTTAGATTTGCCAGCCTAGGGCAGCTCTTGTTGTTAGAGGATTCCAACAACTTGGGATGCCCCAAGTTTGGGAGGCAAAAAGGCTGGCAAAGTATTGTGGCGTCTGCTATAATATGGCAGAGATGCTGCTACTTGTCTCATACCCAAAGATAGAGTACTGACTGAGTGACATGCCTATTGTACTATGAAAACACGTGCCATGATTTTGTAAATGTAACCTTACTGCACCTATAATATTTGTGCCCTTGTATGCATGTCCTTTGTGTGGACATAAATAAACCGTAATCATTTGTTTGAGCCCTCATGTTCGGATCCTGTCTTCCGAAACTGGTTTGACAAGGGGATCAGAACTATTAAAGATCTGTACAGTAACGGGACTATGGCACCATTCTCACACTTCTCAGAACAATTCCGTTTACCTGGCTCTTACCTATTTCGCTACTTTCAGATCAGACACTTTGCACAAAGACAATTCCCAAACTTTCCAAACCAACCCAACCATTCTGCAGTGGACTCTTTACTTTCCCTGAACCCCAATACAAACTAAGGGCTTAATTTCAACAATATATAATGAACTCAACTCAATAAACCCAGAAACTCTCAACCATCTTAGGACGGCATGGGAGCAGGACCTGGGGCTAGAACTGCCCGACCCGGCATGGAAGACAGCTCTGAGACTGGTTCACAGTTCCTCAATCTGTGCTAGACATAATCTTATCCAATGTAAGATCATTCAGCAGGTTCATTACACAAATGCAAGATTAGCACAGATATTTCCAGATATTAATGATGCATGTAACTGGTGCAGACAACCCGCTGCCAGTCTGTCACACATGTTTTGGTCATGCCCTAGGTTGGTGGACTTTGTACAGCTATATTTCAATCCTACTCTGACATACTGGGTGTACCTATCCCACCCAACCCGTTAACGGCCTTGTTTGGCATTCCCCCAGGGACTAACATTCCTCTACACCTTAAGAGAATAATGTCCTTTACTTCTCTTTTAGCCAGACGTCTTATACTCCTGAAATGGAAACAAGTTTCCCCACCCACACATAACGGATGGATAAAGGACGCACTATTCTACATTAGGCTTGAAAAGATTAGATTCTCACTTAATGGTTCCATGACAACTTTCCAGCAAACATGGACGCCCTTTGTTGACCATGTAAAAACCCTGACGGTAGTCCCAGAGATGAGCCATATTTGAACTATATAATGGTGAAAGCATAGGCCTATGCATTGTACATGCGTCGTGTAAACCGGTGGCTGCGCGCACACACAGGTGGTCCCCTCCCCTCCTTTCCTCCTTTCTTCTCTTTCCCCTCCCCCCTCCCCCCTCTCTTTTTAATTAGTTTACTTATTTTTTCTTTTTTGTATTTTTGTAATTTTTCCCTTCTCCAGTATTGTCTCTGCATTGGGGAAGAGTGGGTGGGCATAGTGGGTGGACGGGAGGAAAATGAGGGGTGCCTTAAGACTATGTATTAACAAATACCCCACATGGGAGGGGAAAAATTTTAAAAAACCCAATAAAAAGATATATATAGTAATACATAAATGGTTAAAATGTGCACGCAGGCGGGCAGACAGACAACACTCTCCCTCCCTGCTGCCCGGGCGGTCGAGCAGCCTCTCTTCCCTCAAGTGAGCGTGTTCGCTTGGCGAGCAAAGCCACACAAACCACCCGGCGACCACAAGCTGTTAACAACTACATTAACGTGAGTGCGCCCAGCTCTGCGGCGCCTGATTTAAAAAGCAGAGAGGACTGGCAGAGGAAGAGCAGCACCGTGCACTGAGGGACCGACTCCCAATAAGCATTAGAGGCAGGGCTGGACTGGGACAAAAATTCGGCCCGGGCCTTTTCGCGTGAATTTGGCCCAGACCGGCCCACCACAACCAGCGCGCAGATAGCAGAAAATCTACCGCCCGCTCTGTCGCGGCACACTCAAACAAACAAGCCCTAATACCACCACTTTTACAGAACAACATAGGCCTAAATGATACAAACCAACAGACAACTACACAACCCTTTGTAGAGGGTTTATTTGTCACTCACTGATACAGGTACAGTGAAATTATCATGATGGCACTGGCAAAAAACGGCCCACCGGGAAAATGCCCGGTATGCCCTGTGGCCAGTCCAGCCCTGATTAGAGGAGTCACTGAGAGTATGAACCATATATGAGCCATAGCCATGCAGAGGAGGAGTCACTGAGAGTATGAACCATATGAGCCATAGCCATGCAGAGGAGGAGTCACTGAGAGTATGAACCATAGCCATGCAGAGGAGGAAGAGCCCCAGAGAGATGCAACGGCCACTAAACAGACCAGAACAGACCACATATACTGCAGGTATAGAGAAGAAATTAAATTAGATGGATGAAGCGGAGGAGAGCTGAAGGTGAGGAGAGAGCGTTAATGATCTTGATCTTAGTTCAGGGGGTTGTGGTTTTGTAGCTCCACACACACACAAACACACACACACACACACACACACACACACACACACACACTGTTATAGTTCGTGAGTTGGGTTCTTTATAATAATAATAGACAACACACACTGGAGTAGATTGTAGTTGCAGGTCCAGTTTACTGGGTAGCATTACTAGCATATCAGAATGGATACAACAGGCATGAGCAGTCGATCACACAACAGTCAGTGCAGTACTCTTAATTGAACACCGAGTACAATCTATCACATCCCCTTTCTCAAGGAGAATGCTGAACAAGATAGCAAAGAAGTCACACACACACACACACACACACACACACACACACACACACACACAGCTGCAGTTTTCTCCATCTATACCTTCCATCTATTCCATCTATTGGCCTCCAAAATGTGCCTTAGTCTGGGGTTGGGCTGCTTGAATATGAACAATAAAAGCCCCATTAATTTCACACAGTCTGCCTAAATAGCCCATGAATTCAGAGGGCAACATCCTCTGTTGTGCGTCTGCTAATTGATTAGCCTCTGTTAAGTGGCAACTCTAACCTTGAGCAGAAACATTAGCCCACATGAGGCTGAACCGGCCCACATCCATAGTGATGGTGTCCTCTGCACCCTTTATAAAGCACCCTGGAGAAGGATCCATGACAGAGAATGAGCGAGAGAGAGTGTGTGAGAGAGAACAAGAGGGGGGAGAGAGAGAGAGAGAGAGAGGGGGGGGGGGGGGGGGGGAGAGGGAGAGAGAGAGAAGCATGGGGTGGACCCCTGGAGGGCTGTCCAGAGATGTGAGGAATGGCGTGGCTATGGAGGTTCGAGTGTACAGTAGGATTTCATTATCAAAAATGACACAGATACAAGATGCCTCTTATCACACTTTTTCTCCATTTTCCTGCTTCTCCTCCATGGCATGCATGGGCATTCCTGTAGAAGAAGAACTCACAAACCTTGCTTTCACCCTCAAATCTTTCTATTCTTTTGCCGAAGGCAGTGCCCTGAATCATGGGCATCTCACGGAAAGAATGATGGCGTCTCTTTCCTGAAGAAAAGATCTCATTTTCTGCATGCCTGTGGCTAGTGGCTACCACGAGGATAACTGCTTTCCTGCCGGCCCGTCTCTCTGTTCAACTGTCTCCCGGGCAGGGAGGAGTCTGAGATGCGCATGCCCTCCATCCATATAGCAAGTATATCGTTGCCTTTCTCCACTCAGAGCTCAGGTTCACCTGGGTATATGCATGATTTATGATTTACACAAACGTGCATGTCCTCCAGTGACACTTAATATGCTCATTGCTTTATAATCAAACCAATACCTTAGAGGTAATATCTGAAGTAGCAGGCATCTCTGGTAATATCTCCTCTTTGTTTGTAGTCAAGGTGAACCCAACGCCCTTTCTCAGTCTCCCTCCATCCTTTCTCAAAGTCCAAAATGAACTGCAGTAGAAGATGCAGACTGAAGTCGATGGTTACCTAATGTTTGCCGAATGTAACCAAGCTGTCTGCTGCTGGTTTGGAACGGCCTGCCAAACGAAAAAAAGAAAGCCTCTCAATTTTGGCCTTTAAATATCTGAGGGTGGCCATGTTCATTTGAAAAGCTAATATTTACTGCACCCAGCTGCACTGCACAAGGTAAAAAAAGAAAAAGAAAAAAACACGTCTGCACTCTGCACGCACGCATGCATACTAATACTCGCTTGCATGCGGCGTGGTCAAAGGAATTCTAACCTCTGAGAGGACAGGCGGACAGAGGGGTGAGAAAGAGGGTATTCACCCCTCGCCAGCATCTCCAAGTGTTCCTAACGACGAACATCTGATCATCACTGTCAAAAGCTCCAAATGAAATTCACCATACATAAATCACAGGCCTGCATGTGGCGAGTCCTAATTGAATAAGGACCATGTGTCCTCCAATACAAAATGGGGGGCTTTTAAATGACTCGTTCTGCAGCGGAGGCTGAAGGGGAACAGTGGGGCAAGAAGACAACAACACCCCAGTTGGGGGGGAAAAGGACTTATGCTACATTTTTATAGTGTAGTCATAACCAAAGACATAGACTAAAACACAAAATGTAGTCAGTAAGAAATTAAAAAAAGAAAAAGAAGAAAGAAATGAGGCGTGTACTAAGTATGAAAATGAAACTGTAGATCAGCTATTTTCGGGTGAAGAGATTTGGTGTAGAGGGATAAAAGGAGACTAGACCCCTGTGGACTAGCCAATTAAGTATTATAGAGTGCAGCTGAAGCTGACATATTTCCAGCAACCTTGCTGACTTTTAAAACATCCACAACTGTAGTCACATGCAAGTCATGTCAGTATCGCAGTGATAATCAAAGCCACAAAGGAAATATGGAATTACTTCCAGAGACTGCAATGGAAGTATATGTCCATGGCTTGTTTCTTTTTTTCTTTTCTTTTTTATCCTCATTAAATTGCCCGCTACCACCTTTCAAATGTCTTTGTGTGAAAATGTCCTGCTTGACTGCTTCACAGCATACTGGAGTAACATATTAGCTGGCTAATAGCTGTGATAAGTCGGTGCGTAATATCAGTGGATCAGACTAACACAGATGATCCAGAAAGCTTCTGATAACTCTATCAGGAGTCCGAGTCGGGCCACCAACAAAGGCAGAGGACAAGAATGAAAGACTTCATATCACACAGAAAAGAAAGGATTACTGTCTGAATACAGGAGGATGGGAAAGTAGGGGGGAATACATATTTTGGTCATAAATCATGTGAGCCATGTAGATGTGTACTAGCTAAATGGTCATATTACAAACCCCAGGGATAGGTTATGGTAGCACGCTGACCGACACAACTGGCTCATTGGTGTGTACTGTGTAGTCCGGAGGTGCGCATAACTAACAAATTCATTTTAGGAAATTCTCTATGGTGTAAATGTGAAATCGCTTACTTATGATGTTGTTCCACTTCAGCTAAACCAAAAAAATCCTTCCATTTAGAATTTCATCATATTTTGAGGTTGTTATGGGGCTGACCAATCATTGTTGAGCTGCCCAAATAGGTTAATAAAATCTTGATTGTAAGCCAATTGCCAGAGCAAGTTAGAACTCAATTGAAGTGGGAACTTTGGGAAGTACAAAATTGGAGCTATCTTGTGAGTTCACATTGTTGAGGGACAGCTTGGAGGCAGAATAATTTAACTGTTTACAGCAGGGGTTATCTAAGCTCATCTCACTCAAGAATCGCCTAAGGGTGGCGCCATGCTACCCTTAGGCGATTCTCTCGCTCAATTCGCTTGATAAACTGAGGTTACTGAAGTAAGCCAAAGTTTTCAATAGCTGGTCCTGGACCCCTAGGTGGTCCTCCAAGTTACTACAGGGGGCCCGCCAAATCTTTGTGTGATACGATACCTTTTAGTTTTTTGCACTAACAACTTGAACCCTATAGCCCTATAGCATCGCTACTCTGAGAACTTTTGCGAGGCGTTCTGAGCTTGTAGATCGTCTATTTTCGGCAAAGAGAGGGAAGAGAGCTGCTAATTACACTTTTTTCATTGAACGTGCATATTGTTAGATTTATTTCTATCAATAAATCAAGTTATATGGTCTTTGGGTAGCTCAGAGCCAGATGTATTGGATGTATGATTTTTCTTCTTTTATATATTATTCAATGGCATTACAAATATTAAAATAAAACCTTGAAAGAAATACTAATTCTCAATTGTATATTTCCATGAAATACCAAATAAACTAAATGAGATGATAAAACAAAAAGAAAACAAACATACACAAAAACACAATGTCCATACTACAGTTCCTACCCTGCAGCTGGTGACTCAACCTATAATTCTTCTAAAGCTTCTTCAATGTCACCGTTTTTAATGAACTCTAAGAACCTCTCCCATATCCAATTCAGCGTCTGGCCTGTATAATAGCCAGAGGTCTTTTCTTTTTTATTTAGAGCTAAATTTAATGGATAAATACGGAGTATAGGGCATTAGGCCTACATAATTTAGGACAGAGAGTAACTGAAACTGAGATATAATGCATCGATCTAGAATGTTTTAATCTCACATCCCACACGCAATGGGGGTACCTTTATGTTCACTACATTTATAACATAAATCAGGAATGTTAGGATCACATTTATTTAATTTATCCAGGGTTATATAAATTCTCATTATCCAATATATTGAATTAGTCTTAATCTAGTATTAATAGTATGTGTTTGTTCCTTGGAACATATTAAACCCAAGTCTATTTCTGAGATGTCCTGCTGAAAGTCTTGTATCTTTTACTCTCAGAGTCATCTTTATGATTCCTTTCCACTAGTAGTACATTTGAGAGACCAAACCTGTTCCCTAAGCAATTCTGTGTGGAAAACTTCTCATCATATCTCCCTTCAGCCCCTCAAAATACATTAGATTGCCATCCTCAAAGAGATCCACCACTTTCCTTATGCCCTTATTAAACCATATTTTTAATCCCAAGTCCTTTTTAGCTGGACTAAAATTAGATGTATGATCAAGTCAATTTGACTGTTGAAAATATCTTAAGTTATTTGCAAAACATATCTTGGATATGGTGGCTTAGTTTTTTTCCCAGACATAAATTAGGGCCCAAGGGTTTTTGTGATTTATATGCAGGAAATTAAGTCTTTGAAACTCAATTTTCTCAGATCCCCCTCTTAACCCAATGCTACCTTGCCAAACCTTCTGGACACAACATGCCTTTGCCATCCAGTGGAATCCCTGCTAGAACCACTGAGACTTATTTGCGCAGGTCTTGTGGCACAAGGTGGCGTACGTGCGTGTGTGTAGTGGCTATATAGGTGTTTGTATGTTACTAGAGGTTCAGCCCTCACATCTAGAACGGTGGTTTTCAACCCTTTATATATCAAGACCTGTTATTTATTCTGCATTTGAGCCACGGACCACCATTTGATCGCAGACCCAAAACGAAATAATATTTTGTTATCGTTGGATCGATACAGCAATTTCATGCTGTATTGATGAGGTACAGGAGAGATAACAGGCACATGTTGATCAAAATGTAGCACTGCCCCTTTAAGGGTAGTGCATAAAATGGGTGACCAGGTTTGAGGCCTCATGTTTGGCCAGAAGCCTGATTTGGGTGTTTGTTAAAGAGACCTGGAGGCATGGTGTAGCCTACACTACAGCCGTGGTAAGAAAAATTCAAATCAATATTGATGCTTTGATAATTCATCTTCATTATGTGGGGATGAAATCAAGATCTCGCTTCAGAGATAGCACTTACCCTGTAGCCATTAGACATCTGAACTTGTAGCAATATGCATATAGCACTTAAAAAAAACTGAATGTAATTTCCTATGCTGCTGGTTTTTGTTTTTGTATTGTGTCCTTCTTGTTTGTGTATCTATGGTTGTCTGTATATGTTGAGTATGAACCAAGACAAATTCCTATGAACTTGTTGACATGGCAAATTAATTATTGAATCTTGAATTGAATTTGAGTGACATGTTGTCAAGGAGAGCTGTGACGCTGCCGGAGTCAGTAAAGGGTAGGGGAATGGGTTTTAAGAGCGATTTTGACATGGGGACAATGTTAGTCAACAGTTAGCCTAATTTATCCTCTGTACTTCCAGAGCCTCCAGGTCCTTTCCTGGTATTTTAGTCATGGGCAGAGTTAATGGGGGTGCAGGGGGAGCACTGCACCATCACTATGGTTACAAATCTGCCGTAAAGCAGGTCGTCTCTGGGTGACTAATGTGAGTTGTTGTGACTCTTATGTACATGCTCCTGTGTTGTTATCCTGGCGAAGCTTTTCAGTAAACTTTACTATTTTGATTTTAATCATTAAGGACATTCGAGACATATTACAATTTGTGCAGTTTTCTAAAGTGAACTATAAGAAAACAATTGACAGCAGGATTGCAGTGTCCTGTCAATGCCGGTTGTTGTAACTTGTGGTGTGCTTCTGACTGTAGTTTGTAATCATCTCTCTTATCGTGTGTGTGTGTGTGTGTGTGTGTGTGTGTGTGTGTGTGTGTGGTCCTAAATAACACATTTGTAGGGGTTAGGGCAAAATAATTAATAAAAGCGGGATTCCCCCCAGACATTCGCACCCCCTGGGGTCAAGTTCAAGCTACGCCCATGATTTTAGTCACTAGAGCGGTGCCCGTTGGCCACTGGCCTATTTGGAACGATGCAAGTTGGAATTGCATGCCACAACCAGTTATTATGTCTTTGTCCCTTTTATGCCCATATATGGTGTTGTTTACAAAGGCGTATATCTATTCTACGTCCGAGCATAGACATGGAAACGTCCCGCCTGCCTCTGATTGGCCTACCGACACTGCCCGTCTTGACTGTCCTCCGAGATGCAAGGGTACTCCGTGGTGGGAAATAATACAAGAGAATATGGCAACATGCGATAGTAACTTGTAACTTAAATTTTAGTAGAAGAGGCAAACTAATATTGTTTGTGCCGTTTGCTTTGATTGAATAATTGATTGAACACGTAGGCCTACAGTATGTACTATGATGATTTCATTTGGCTGTGTTCTAATACTATTATACTATTACTAAAAAAGATAATGATCAAGGGAAAAGAGACCTTTTTACTGTACAATAATGTTTAGAATTTACACATGTATACAAATAAACAGGCCAACGGCATAAACAATATTAGTTTGCCTCTTCTACAAAAATAAAAGTTACTGTCGCGCGTGCCATGCTGTTCGCTTGTATTATTTATTTATTTCCCACCACGGAGTAACCTTGTGTAGCAGACGATATCCAGCATGAATCTTCCACCTCGAAGACACCGGCTGTGTCGGTAGGCCAATCAGAGGCAGGCGGGGCATTACCATGTCTATGCTCGGACGTAGAAAAGATATACGCTTTACAGTGACAGAAACACGGGCAGCAAAGCTCATGGCTTATTTATAACCTATAATGTTTTCAGATACATATTTTAGCATGGTGATTAAGTTTACACTGTCTGGATGTCATCTTGAATGAGATTAAAAAGTAGTTCTGTAATCAAAACCACCTGTGTTTGGAGGACGCAATGGGAATCAAACGGGTGAATTTAACCTAGATTCATTAATATGCATGTGAACCTCAACCTCTACACGTCATCACGCTTCAAAGGAAGTAATTTCAATTTGATTTTATGGACTTTTGATAAAAATTTCCCCCCTTTGGCATCCATTGTTATAGGTATGGCCATATGATGACCACGGATATGGTCTAAAAGTGTGAAAAACGTATTTTTCATTTCACTAAGTCTTTAAACAACGTTAAACTCACCAACATTGCAGCTGTAGGGAAAGCTCGAATTATCCCCTTTCAAACTGCAAAGCGTTTGTTTCATAAATATCCGCCGTAGACATGTTATGAGCTACTTTTTGTCAAGAAATTCTGTGCAGGTGATTATTTTTTAAGTGTTTGGAAGCGCTCGTCGAAGTCACTGAACGGCCCTGTGTAGTGTGTACCACCTGTTTCGAATTTGCACATAATGCAAGAGGCAGCAGCACGACCCGTTAATAAAAACAAGTGCTTCCAAACTCCAACACTTATCACGGCACGGAATTTCTTGACAGAAAGTAGCTCATAACATGTCTATGGTGGATTTTTATGAAACATACGCTTTGCAGTTTGAGAGAGGATAATTCAAGCTTGCCCTACAGTTGCAATGTTGGTGAGTTTAACGTTGTTTAATACATTTTTTAACCTTTATTTAACCAGTAAAAATCACATTGAGACTGAAGTCTTCTTAACAAGTGTGAACTAACTGGCCAAGAGAAGAGGCAAAAATAAGTAACACAGCTCTGCCAGTAACAATGAATACAATACAATAACAGGACAACATGCAACGCTCATAAATGCAGTACCCACTACCAAAGAAGCTCGGAGGGAGAACAGGAACATCTAATAAACACAACCAATAAAGGCTAATATATAAAAACTAAGCAACGAAATGTGCTAATAAACTAAAAAGCAAGAGAACCAACATTTGCTATACGTCAAAGCAGGAGCAATGTTTGGGAAGTGTGCCCATGTCAATCCTAAGGGAATCACAGAAGCCAGTTTGAGTCTGGTCTGTATATAGGTCATTCCCCCCCATTTGAGTTGTATGACTATGAGCAGAGATGAGTAGACGATTTAGCTAATGGAAATGGCCTGTGAGTTAGAAGATTTCTTTTTTTTACAAAACAATGTTCAGCTTAAATATGTACAGGTGTGTACATACTTTATACATACTCATGAATTGCTCAATAATTACTTGAAATATGAGACCAAATATTTCCACATTGCGCTGTATGTGAGGATGGGTTGTATCAATATCAACATGACTCCATGTCTCCATTATTAACCCTAGTAGGAATCCCTGTGCATTTCCATTCTGGTTCACCAGTAGGACTGTCTGAGCCGTATTAAAGGACTGATGCTATGGTATATGGGTCAGTCAGGGTGGGTTGGGCTAATAGTCAGAGACAAGTCTAATCTGAATTTCCAACTTTGTCCCGTAAGCTCTTAAGCACCTAAATGGTCTGAAATCTCTAAGAGGAAGCCACAAGTCAACAATATTCAGTAGAGCCTACCATACTTGAGAAAACGTCTGTCTACTCTTTCCAAAGTCTGGCAGCGTTGCCCATTGTGCTTTGGGTTACTGGATTAAACGCTTAAACCCCATTAAATTTTTTTATAAAATGCCTAATCTACAAGCTCACAAAGCATCACAATATATTATAGTAAGCTTGCTATTCTGAAATAATAAGTCTTGTAAGCAAATTCTGTAGATTTAAAGGTGACATCTATGCAGTGCTTAATTAATGCCGGAGCTTGGCTCCGGAACCTCCCTCCTGTGCTCCGGTACCAGGCGTACCACCACGCCTGGTACCAGCATATTTGGGTTTCAAGACAACTAGGCTTCTTCCTGGTCATAACTACTTCCATTTCCAGTACGTTTCCAAAATAAAACATGGGTTGAATGATCAGATTGCAAGTACAAACAAAAAACACTTATTTTGAAATGCGCTCCCGCTTTGAGAGTAAATACATGGCTATGGGACCCCCTTGACGCATCATCAAGCCTGTGTGACAGCGGGGCGACAGGTGCGCAAGTCTAAAACAAGTCTCAATCTCTCGTCGACTTTTGCATCTGTTGTCGTTGCATAATGGAATATGGAACATATACTTTTATGAAGCAATAGTTTAACTGCTACTTGGAGTTTAGCCTTGGGGATAGCAGGCGTTTTGTTTTCAAAATGTCTCATGTATGTCTCAAAAACATATCTACTAGCTCACACGCATGCGTCCCCCAGGTGACCCTGTTCAATGTAGTGTAGGGTTGAAGTGGTTGTGTTCTCAAACCTTTTTGTGCCAACTACCTGCAAATCTGAAAATATGTTGTGCCAGGGACCTCCAGAAGAGAAGATTTATGTAAGAAATCTTTCTAAATTGGTGACATTATTCAACATTTTTGAAAAATAGCACATACAAACTCGCTGCTTGCAATTTTTAAATAGCCTACCGGTATACCTACGTGATGGAAGTGAAGACACTAAAGTAAAGAGCTCATTGTCGGTGTAGCCTCATTTAGTTAGGGAAAGTTAGCTACATTTGTTACCAATCTGCAAAATAAATGCTTACCAATAGCTTTCTACACAAGTTCATAAAGATGTCTACTATCGCCTCTCAATTTGTTCTAACCCAACTCAATTGGGAAACTTTGAGAGCTGCTGAATGTTGGGGTACCGTTAACAACCTATATGCAGGCAAACGTTACAAATGTCATTCTGCTTTAAGTAGCATGTGACAGGCATGAAAAACACTCCTTGGGCTAAATACGTCCACGTCATCATAAATGTGATGACTCATCACATTTAGAAAAGTGGCTATATGGCCGTTTTTAGTGTTTTCGTGTAAAACAAATGCTTGCAATTGATTCAGAATAAGATTCAGAATCATTACAAACCCCAGTTTGACTCGTTATGTGCTACTTAAAGCAGAATTTCTATTTCTATTTGCCATATACAGTAGGTTGTTAATGGTACCCCAACTTTCAGCAGCTGTCACAAAGTTTCCCAAGGGAGTTTGGTTGGAACAAATTCAGAGGTGATAGTAGACGCCTTTATGAACACATTTGTGAAGGAAGCTATCAGTAAACATTTATTTTGCAGATTGGTCACCAATTTGGCTAACTTTCCCTAACTAATTACCTGTGGCTGCTTCACAGCATAGAAGCCTGCTAAGTTTTAAGTCCAAAAACTGAGATTTACCAATAATTAAACTGATCCATTTGTTAACTTACACAACTTACACTTCATGCTGCAGTTAACCATCTTGTATCTCTTTAGTGCTCAGGTGTCTTGACTCACCCAAGTTCCCTCTCCTAGACCCAGCATACAGTACATGCAGTACACACAGAAAAAGAGCCACAAAGACAAACGCATGCCGCTGATGTAAGGCTTACACGTTGTTTGTTCTTCTGTTGTATTCATTGATTCAACATGGCCTGCGATGAACCGGCCTATTCGTGATGTAGAGACACACAGGTAGATTGACTCATTTCACTAACTCGAGCAAAGCATGCTGTTCGCATTTGACGTGCACATGGTCTGAGGAGGGATGGTTTAATTAATGTAGTGCTGCACAATTCTTGTTCAAATGTGAATCTCGATTTTCCTCCACAAGAATTGAAATCACGATTCTATTTTTTTTCCATGAAAAAGTTTGTCTTAATCTGTAGTTGCTGAACATTACTACAATCAAAATGAGGCACCTGGAGCCAACTGTGCCTTTAAACAGATAACATCAAGGCTTGACTTAAACTGAGTCAGATAAACAGTCAACACAGATAATTATCCTGTATGTAAGCCCAGGGCAAGATTTCATGGCACATCACCAAAAGCAAGCAGTTTAAATCCTTCAACATTGTTTGTGCCACATTTGAATATGCTGCGTGCTTAAAATGCAGAGAGCTGCATAGTGCATACTGTATACCACTGTGGATGTAAAAAAATATTGTAATTCTTACTCGGATGTAGTGTTCATTTGGGTCAGAGCTCACTGCTCACATGCCACAGGGTAAAATAATAATAGTCATAATTTAAACTTCCTCAACAAATGAAATGTTTAATTGGGCTCTTATAGCAGAATGCAGATCTGTTTGAAATATGACAGCTGTTTGCAAGAATGCAGTTAATTGACACACCAGGAGGATCATGTGAAACAAATCTGTACATTTGCATTCAGTGCATGATTCACTCTCTCCGCCACTATTGTTTTTACCTGTCACTTCCATTCTGATCTGTTAACCAATATGCTTACTGTGCAGAAGAGTGCTTCATAAATGGTAATGGCTAGTAGAACCATCTGGCTTGACCGACCTTATCAAGGAAGATTGGTCAAGGTCTCAGTCATGCTCTGCACAACCGTGTGAAACATGGCTGGGCCAGAGAACAGTGTCACTATGAGTAGGCTATAGCTGAGACGAATGCTAGAGCAGTGGTTTTCAAACGTTTTGTGCCCAAGGCATCCCGATTGATTGATTTTTATTTATCATTGCTTCCGAGGAAGCTCAGCCCATATGGACTTACAGGACACTTTTACTTTCATTTTACATAAACAATGAACCAACATGACAGTTCACAATGATTGATGAATAACCAACTACCAAATACTGAAGGGAAAGTCCAAATCTCAAGGCACACCTGTATTCATAGCTAAAACAGTCGATCTACACTACAGTCTATGTAAGCATGTAGAGCTGTAGAACAAAGCAATGCTGCCTCATCAAAGTTGGTGTTGTGACTTTAAATATTATTGTCAGTTACGTGCATGAGAGGGGGAGAGGTGGTGGAGTTAGTTGCTTTAGCAGACATTTTGAGGGTCCAATGGAGTTAAGAGGTTTTGTCCAAAGCGATTTTTACTACTTAACATTGGTTCAATATTTTCGAAAAACCACAGACGGGTGTTCAATAGCACTGATTCATGAAAGAAAATCTAAAACCTCAAATTGAGTTGGGAGGTTATCCTCCCGACAGCAGCGATATTGCAATATTAATGTGCGGTTGTAATAAACTTCCAAGGGAACCACTCTGCTAGAGCACAGTGATTTGGAAAGCACAAAGATCTTTAAAACCTGATAGAAATCCCAGTTGTGAAACGGAGATAACAAACACTGCAAAGCAGAACAATCTGCCACTATAGTCCAAGACACCACAGCAGAAGTCACAGATCTAACAATGTGTAAGCCTTACCTAACATAAAGCTTCATTCCATAATTTTGTCATTGTGCCTGATGCAAAATACACATTGCAAAAAGAAGAATACAAGTTCGTTTTAACTGATTTTGGTTTTACTTAAACATTTAAGGGTCAACTAAGCCAACTTGCAATCAATTGTCATGAACATCTGTACATTGACACCTATCTCTCGAGTTTGACACCAAAACAAAATAAATAAATAAACTAAAGGAACATTCCAGAGGATTTGCAGAATCGTGTCCTACACGGTCCTGTCCACATCAAAACTGTTGCTACCTCAGCGACTATGGAGGAGTCCTGTGTCTCCACCACAAGGCACTCCATTCCGTCAGCACTCTGTTACACTGTCACAGACACAGCATTGGCACAGGCAGGCTATGCCACAGACATGCACCACACACACACACACACACACACACACACACACACACACACACACACACACACACGCAAGTGTGCATGTACCCACACACACACACACACAGAGATAGGATGCGATACTGTGCACGCACGCACACGCACACACTCTTCCAATTTCCATCTCCAACTGTCACTCACTAACTTTACAGTCTCTCTCTACCTCTCTCTCTCACTCACACTAAAAAGGCCAGCTCTATATGCTAAGGGCTACTGACAGGTGGGTACCAGCTCATACTGCAGTGTACATCAATGTGGCTCCGTTGCTAGCTGCTCCCTCCTCATGGTGGTGTGTGCTGCTGCCACTGTGCTTTACATTGAGTCGTACAGCAGCTCCCTCAGGTCTCATCCTTTAATCTGCCAACCATGCGGTATTATAGTTGGGAGGCTGAGCCTGCCTGCCATAGTCGTATAGGTCCCGGCCGGGTTAACCTGGATCAATGCTGCACGTATAGGACGTACAGTAAACCCCACTCAACATTACGCAAGCTCTAGCCTGGCCTGGGCTTTCTGTCCATAGGTCTGTCATGTTGCTCTCTCCCACTGTCTTAGCCACACACTGTCACTTGATTTCTTAATGGTGGTGACTTCTATTTTTACACTGAGGGAATTCAGAATCCGGGCTTGCCACAAAAATAAACTCCCAAAGGCAAATCATTGAATGAATCCCGGATATTTGATGTTATTTTTGGCATAAATTACAAAAGTAGAATTGTTTGTCTGGTTGTGGTTCCTATTTGCCTGGTGGCCCACCAGGCCTGTTCTATAATAGGGTAAACACTTCACTATATGTATGTATATATATATATATATACATATACCATAGGTCTCAGATTACTATGAAAACCTGTCCGTCCTTCCGCCGATCTGTCGTTCCGTCAGTCACGCCACTATATATGGCCATCAGTCCCTCACGCCTCCTGACACGTCATGCCACCATATATGGCCATCAGTCTGTCATGCCTTGTGACACTCCATATATGGCTGTCTCCATAAATAATAAAACAACACTAACCTCATCAAACCCTGGATAGCCATACATGGAGAAGACTGGATCATCACCTAGATCTATAGAGCCGGGCAGCAACTCTACATCTGACCTCAACCCCTTAATAGATCTCCATATACTGACCTGTTCTGACATTCCATATGTTGATCCCTCCCCACCCGTCCTTTTGACTGATACCTGTCCATTCAAACTCTAGACGGGCCCGCCCCAAAGCTATTAGTGCAGCTGCGCCCGGCAGCCAGCGAAAACTAGAATTCTCATTTTCTCAACAGGCCCAAAAATTAAGGCACAGCCCTACCTGGGCCCTCATCAAACCCTATAGACTCAAGACATTGCCCCCGCTTAGATCTCCATATATGGAACTGACCTGTTCTGACATTCCATATGTTGATCTGACCTCATCAAACCCTGTACACGCCACGACTCAAGACACGCTCATATACTTTATGGCCAGTACAGAATTCATTCCATATGTTGATCTGACTCCCCATGCCAAAGCACCTGCGCTCGCCCAGCAGTCTGACGTCACCCAGGCGGAAGCATGCACGCCAGGGCGTTTAACTGGTTATTTTTCTGCAATAATTTAAGGGGAATTGGACAACAGTTAAATGCAATAACTCTTCACTTGGATGGGGACTCTCTGGAACTGACCCAAGGACCCCTGGGGACCTCTAGACCTCACTTTGAACCCCCTGCTGCAAGTCTTTCAGGAGCTTATTTGTTCATACACAGGCCTACTACTACTAAACGCACAAATGTACAGTATAGGCGCATGGCACGCGCACAAACAAGCATGTGTCCCTTCTCTTTCCCACATGTTTTATCTGGGAGTTCCTGATATAGACTAGAGTTCAACTTTCAAGGTTTTTATTGTTATGTCTTGTGTACAGCGTTACTGTGGCTTGGTATCCAGTAGGAGACCAAAAGTGAGTGTCCTATGACCGATGACCCAGTCATCAAATGATTAGCTTCTAGGAATGCATCATAAACTAAAGTGTGTGTGTGTGTGTGTGTGTGTGTGTGTGTGTGTGTGTGTGTGTGTGTGTGTGTGTGTGTGTGTGTGTGTGTGTGTGTGTGTGTGTGTGTGTGTGTGTGTGTGTGTGTGTGTGTGTGTGTGTGTGTGTGTGTGTGTGTGTGTGTGTGTGTGTGTGTGTGTGTGTGTGTGTGTGTGTGTGTGAACTCCTTTCATTAATTACATTTATAGTACTCTCAAAACCATAGATCGTCTGATGTCATGTGATTCAGTGGCTGACCCTGTCAGGGTGTACTCCTGCAGCTAAACCTGCTCCAAAGCCTGACCTAGTCTCTCAAATGAGAGAGCTCGGGTGGCTGGAGAGGAACTTGGAAGAGGAGGATGTGTGTGTGCACGCGCAACAGTGGATGTTGGATTTAGAGGACTAGGAAGAGAAGTGATTTAGACATTGAGGTAGATGTGTGTGTGTGTGTGTGTGTGTGTGTGTGTGTGTGTGTGTGTGTGTGTGTGTGTGTGTGTGTGTGTGTGTGTGTATATGTGGACCAATTACATGAGGCGTTTGCAAAGGTGTGAGTCGTAATCAATATGCAATAAATATTTGTCTGAGTTTAACGTCAATATCAAGTTAGGGGTCTTTCCTGAGCCTCACAGCTGAGGAGAGTTGATGTAAACCTCTGGGGTGTGTCTCAGCATTTAAGACAGAAGCAGAAGATAGAGAGACAGAGGGAAAGACACAGACAGAAGTGTCTGAGCAGAGTCAAGGCTATTTATTACTTGGGAAGGCCTGAAGGAACGGTTTGTTGTTGGTTCTTTTTCTTTAATTGTGCTTCTACAGGTATGTACATGTTGTTTGGGAAAATATGCTTGAGCTCAGCGCCAATCCAATAGCGCAATCAGAAATACGAGACCAGCTGTGATTTGTCGACAGCTAAATAAAGGGGCGGTCCACTAATTTAGCAGCTGCTGTCCCTTCCTGTTGTGTTTTATGGCTCTTAAATACCTATACAGGCACACAGACAAATCTGCAAGCATTTACAGGTCGGCTGCTTTCATCATTCTTGGCGGACAACACATGATGCTTGTTCCATTCTTTAACAAATACCTTATTTAACTGGAAGGGTTATTAGTGGTGAGTGCTGACTTGAAAACCTGCAGTGCTCGTTCATTCTTTAAGACAGCTCCAACAACCCCAATGTCAAAGCTCGGGAGGTTCTGCAACAAAATCATCCCTTGTAATGAGAATGCAAAAAGCTATTGTACAAAAAGGCTATTGTTGATGGTGTCCAGTGCTGTCCACTGTAATTTACATTTGAATTATTCAACGGTATACAGAACACCAGTGACCAAAAGAGGTTCTGAATAAAAGCTCTAGTTTTGAGTTGCAATATTTTCTTTGTTCCACTGGCATGCTTCTTTCTCTCTGTGTCGCATAGTGTAGAAATACAGTAGTATAAGGATGGGGATGAATTATAGACACAGTTAGGCCTCTAAGAAATGCTTGTGAACTGAACCATAGCCCCTGCACATCCATCAAAGCAGGAACAATTACATATGGGGAAAAAAGGAGAACAAACGTAATTCCTAATTAATTCAAATTGTTCATCAAATGTAATACTTGATGTATTAGCTTCAGTGGCTCGTGACCGCACCATATCTATTCACTTTGGCCACTTTGACATCAAACCCATGCTTTGAAGCATGTCATTCTTAAACTGTAATTTATTTCCACACATTGGTGGGTGACAGGAAATTGGACTGATTGGAATCACTTCTGATAGCTACTTCAAACAAAAAACAGCTGCAGCAGCACCAAGTTTGTTGCCGTACGCATAGGGCAGCACAGTTACCATTTGAGTACACACACACACACACACACACACACACACACACACACACACACACACACACACTAACCCTAACTGCACGCGGAAGCCACGGTGAGTCTTGACTCTTAACCGGCCACGTATGTATCTTAACCGGCCACACAGTGCCAGCCCTGAGCAATTTGGTGCCCTAGACAGGATTCTTCGTGATGCCCCCTTGAAAAATGACCATGGCCCCCTTGTGTTCTAAAGCACTGTTTTGTTTTTTTTTGCTTGGTAGATGCCCCCCTCCCCTCATGATGCCCCCTAGGCAACTGCCTGTTCTGCCTGATGGGAGGTCCGGCCCTCGGGCCACGCATGTTGGAGCCATGGGTGACTGGGGTGAGTCTTTTTTCTTTTTACATTTTTGAAGGGCACTAGCCCCTTCTATATACAGGTTTAACGTTTGTTTTTTAGTTCAATGTTTGTTTTAAAAACGCCATTGACAATGAAGGGAGAATTTACGTCATCTTGTCCCTAACACAAACATTAAATGCCATTAACAATAAAGATAATTTGTTTTGTCACCTACTCGACATGAGTTAGACTTTAATATATTAGCGCCTCTCACTTCACATGGGTGTGATTTTTATCCCACCATTCAATCAAAATGGGAAGGTGTTTTAGCAGAGGTGGAGAAGGCTCACGAAGCAGACAAGAAGTCTGCTGTTTTGTACTTCGTTTGTGTATGTATCGGGGCAAATTATTTTAATCCAACTGTCTGTGTGCAGTTGTGCACTCTAACCAAAGACCCCATTAACTTTAAGCACACCCCACTGGCAAGAACACACGCTTGGCTACATCTACATCAAATATTTACTATCCTGGAGAGCTTGAGGATGTTCCATGCATTGCTATTAGATGTATGCGCGGTTGTGCCCCACAGTGGGTCCACACGTTGGTTTTAATTGCGTTAGTGGGTGTTCTCTGACAGTAATGGGTAGTGAATGAATCAAAATGCACATATTTACATTGTTAAATTCACACTCAGGATTTGAATCTGTAGATCGGCCAGGTGTGCATAATGATGACTGATGACTGGCTGAGTGTGGCTGGAAGTTCAGGGTGCGTACACACACGCACACGCACACGCACACACACACACACACACACACACACACACACACACACACACACACACACTCACACTCACACTCACACTCACACACAATCAATCACCTGGCATCCCAGCAAATTACAGGATTGTGCACCAGCAGCCAGTCACATGCATGGCACTTTCTCTCGTGCACAAAGAGCGCCTTCATGAACAGAAAGATAACTAGCTACTACGGTGTGCTCTGTGATACCTTCAAAGGGTCAAACCATTCTTGTCCAAACAGCATCTATACTGCAACCACAGGGAACCAGGCTTACAATGAGACATTCGGTACATACCTCTCCTCCAGAGACACATGAAATATGGGGGTCAACAAGAGAGCAAGGGCTATATCTTGCGCCACCCCTTAACACTTATCCCTAAATGAATTTGCCATTTCTTTTAGTTCTTTTTTTCAAATAGCCGATCTACAAGCTCAGAATGTCTCGATGTAGATCGGCTAGTTGAACTATTTTCAAATGTTTTTTAAAATAGTAAAAAATGGCAAATTAGTTTAGGGATGAGGGATAAGGGTGGCACAGGATGGAGCCCCGAGTCTTTACAAACAACGTGTCGATGTTCTGCTCACAGCCCTTTGCGCGTTGTCTCTGCAAAACTCTGCTCCAAACAGCCCCAACATTTGGTGTGATAAAATCAAGCACACCCATAGGGTTTGTCTCTCAAAGCACTGACGTTCAGACTTCAGAGATGCTGTATAATATGAGCTGTGCCTATTCATGCATCTCTCGGATTTTCACTCTCTAATTCACACACACACACACACACACACACACACACACACACACACACACACACACACACACACAATCACGTTCTCTCATCCTCTGACAGTCTATTGGCATGTGCCGGGTCATTTGGCAAGGATGGGGATCGAGCCATCCTGTTCCTCCAGCACCTGCCTGGCCCACACTGCACAACTCATCTCTGGGCGCACCGGCGCAGCCAATCATAAGACAAGATCAAGTACAGCTGTTTAAAGCAACAGGCTTTATGGGAGATCACAGCTGCCAGACACTAAACGCTACTACTTAAATTGACACTCAACTCAAGGCAAACACACAGAGACAGACACCACTCTGCAATGCATAACGTGAGAACTGGTGGCAATGTGGAAATTCATGCCATGCGAAGGGACGGCATAGAACAGAATTGAATATAATAGAACGTAACACAAGATATGCTAGGACTGTCTGTAATGCAACTTAAGCAATTTAGGATTTTTGGATTCAAAACATATACCGTACATCAGATAACGATATGTTTACCATTATGTTTGCCACAGTCGTTTCTAGCTACCCATCTTGCTCACTATGTGCACTGGTGTAGTGTAGGCACTCAGAAGGCTGCATTTTCATTAGCAGTGAATCCCTTCAAATGCACTCAGAGCAAGCGATGAGAATGCTATCTGCCATGCTATCGTTGTGACAGCAGCAAGGCCGTTGTGAAGGACGATAGGTACAGTGTTATAACAGGATAGAACATGGACGGAATTGCCCAAAGGTTTCCAGAAGCTGTGAAATTGAAGGCGACTATTGTCGGCAGTCCCATTGCTGTTGCTACAGTATATTCAATGGCAGTGGTTCTCAATGCGTGATTTCTTTCTACGTCCGAGCATAGACATGGTAACGCCCGCCTGCCTCTGATTGGCCTACCGACACTGCCGACACTTGCATCCGAGATGCAAGGCTACTCCGTGGTGGGAAATAATACAAGAAAATGGCAACACGCGACAGTAACATGTAACTTTAATTTTTGTAGAAGAGGCAAACTAATATTGTTTGTGTCGTTTGCTTTGATTGAATAATTGATTGAACTATGATTTGATTTGGCTGTGTTCTAAATTAAAGTGTTAGTGTTGATTATCGTGTATTAATCTAATTATAGTAAACTAATACTAAAAAGTTATTTTTCACATCATGCCACCAGCATCCATAGTTCACATAGCCTGCCAGCCCACATCATGCAGCCTGCCAGCTTGCCTCACTGGTAAAGGGGTAGAAACACTGCCCTCTATCAGCGGTGCTCATTCTTACCCACACCCACCGACACTGACACAGGCACACAGACACATATAGACAAGGCAGACACAATAATACAGATGGCTAAACACAGATAGATGCAGACACATTTCCGCGCATGCACACGCACACATATGCACGCTCGGAAGTCCTTCCCAGGTCTTCCTCTTCCGTCAGAAGCACAGTGAAACAGAGGAAGCAACAATGATCAGACTGTCCTCCAGCCTGTGTTGGGAGGCTCAGCTGCGGTGTCTCCATACTGTAGATGATTTGTTCTGTATGGGGAGTTTCCATCTTCCCGTTCCTCTTTCCGTTCCATACATATGGAAGAGGATGGAAATCTTGCCTCAGAGTGGGTTTATGAATACAAAAGGTCACATAGGGTTGGGGCTGTGACATAGATAGGCAGACCACTCAGCAATTTTGCCTGATTCATATGCAGAAAAGAAAGTGAGTGGGTGAATGCTTCAGTTCATTCAAAGGATTTTTTTATTGAGTCAGTTTTTGTGTTCACTGTCATAAAATCAGCACCACTGGCCAAAAGCACCACCCGTATTCACGCCACTCTCCTGGGAATGGATGGAAATTACAGGGTCCCTAAACTCACAGTATAGTTCACAACAACCTTAACCTGTAATTATGGGCTTGTGAAAATACTATCAAAAGATATTATAATGACAACTTGTGTGAAGAAACACAGGGTGGTAAACACAGTAAACTCTGATTATTTTCCCTGAAGGCAGAATCTGAAGGCCATAACTTTCCATTGTGCAGCTACACTTTCCTGTCCTTTTTTCTAAATGGCTTTGAGTTTGTCTTGAAATCATCACACTTTTAGCCCACCTCCTATGAGTATAGCAAAAACACTTATATCTGGTTCCCATGGCAACACAGAGATTCTCTAACCTGGGAAACAGCTGGAAGTGAATACAGAGCCACCTTAATGTATATACACATAGGCATGCACAATTAGTCTTTATCTCGCTCGTTCACGCTATTTACTGATATCTACTGCTACATGGAAAGCCGAGGCCAAAACACATTTGCACTATGACTTCACTGCTGCTTACGCAGTTTGCACAATTACAATTGGTGAAATTGGAGGGAGAACGCAAGCACAGCCTGCACACACATAATACTCCTTTCACCATCGCTGAAATGTCACTGACGCACGGTGCATATGAAAATAAGGACCATAGCAAATTGTCTGAAAGAACAGATGAAGATGCGTATTTGATCTGGGGTATACGTTTTATATACACACGCCTCTTTACTAGGCTCTGAGCCAATTTCACCAAGCACAAGGACAACTGACTCCCAATGAACATACTGAGAGGCGCTCGAGTGTCGGGTCAGTGAATGCCATTTCATAAATCTCATGTCCACACCAACATCCACACTGGTGTTAGACCAGCTGCGAGTAAGGAATACAAGCGCTGCAAAATCCTCAGTGTTACTTTAACTCAAAGTGTATAAATGGACCCATATAGACCTATGACAAGGCCTGTCGAGGTTTTTCCCACATACTATTCCTTTCACCTGTTCATGACCCATCATCAGCGATACAGATTTAAACAGGGGAAGTGGGTCAGATGGCGTTGATATAGGAATCGGGGTCCGCTTCCACGAGTGTGGGATGTGAGAGTTGCCACCTGCTGGGTCTCTCAGCTGCCCACCCTCGTATGGAGACACACCCTTGGGCACACACTGGGAATACCATGACAGCATGGCACGCTGAAGGATCGGCAAACAAACACTAAGCTTCATATCCGGCATGTAGGCAATATATACCTTCATCTGCCACGGCTATCTGTCTCTAGACACCTGGAGGGTTCAAAAAAGCTGTGTGTGAACAAGAGACAGACACGGGGACTTGGAGAGTGATGGAGTGAGATGGTGGACAGAGAAGCAGCTGTTACACTTCAAATTACTTATCCCCCCCCCCCCCCCCCCCAACAAAACTGCACTACTCATAACAATGATTTCATATTCCTTCATAGTTATGCAGCAGAACTGAAATACCTGCTATTCATCAAGCAGCACTAATTACAATGGCAGCATCCTCAAAACATAATTAATACACAAATTAGCCAAAATGATTCAATGGCAACTGTCCTGTAGATATGAATGGTGGTGAGTTTCAGAGGTGAGAGGGATGACTTCCCTCCCTGTAAACTGTGTAAAGTCTCAGAATGGACAGCTGTCAGACAGACCAACAAGTGAATCTGACCAATGTAAATAACTTCCAACTTCTGCAAGTCAATATCTCAACATGACAGATTAGTTCACTGGCACGTTTTACTCATTTTTGTGATTATTTATGTCTTTCTCTTATACACTATACTATTTCCACCACTTTTGTAATGAGAACAGTCAAATACAATAGGTGGAGTCTCTGCTCACATGTCCCTTTGGCTGTACAGTGATCTTCAGCCGAAACTTCTATCTATCTATCACTGACCAAGCACATCAGGAACAGCTGCTCCAATTCTGTCATTTCCTCCAACCGAGTTGGTCCTGCCACACTTTTCCCTACTGTTTCAATACTCTAGAACCTCTAGTGAAATAGGACAGTCAAAGGAGGATTCAATTCAAAGAAATCTCTTTCAACACAGCCACACCTTTCATACCTAGTCATTCCTGTTCTTAAGCCGCCTAGCTGAATGCTTATGTCCTGGATTTAACTAGTTTTGTCATGCGGTAGGACATTAGTCATGCAACAGATTGGTATGGAACGATGCCTTGCCAAGCAGATATTCTATAGCTACTGCTCAAGCCTTTGAGAGAGGATATTCCAAATCAAAGAGCTTAAACAGCAACCCAGGTCTGATAGACACATGATGAATTCACAATGCACTCTCATCTGATTCTGTCAGCCTCTAGGGAATCCTACCCAGTACCTGTTTAACTAAAGCTATCATCACTTAAAGAGCTCACTGCTTTTCTGAGAAAGATTTTTTTATATGAATATGGTGTAAAAAGGAAATTAAATGAAATCATATTGCAGGGTATGCTATCCTAAACATTCTCCATTAAGATCCTAGATTATAAGCCTATCTGCTACACAGCAAGCAATGAGCTGCCACCTGCTTAGCCCTCTTATCATGTCATTTACTGACAGTCTTTCTCAACCTAGATGCCTTAATATTGAGATAGGCGCTGAGTCAAAGTAACATGAGTCCAACATGTTGAACGCCTACCTTTCTAGCGCAAGCCCAGAGGCAGACCAAAGGACACGTTTTACAGTGGATCAAATTAACTCTGAGTTAAATCGACACACTGGATTCTACAGTGACTGGCAACAACAAAGCCCTTTAGGCAGAAAACAACCATTCTTGAAGGACACATTTGGGCCCAGTGCCTCGTCTGTTCCACTCAGTTTACAAACGGTCTCTCTTTTTGTGCTTTCTAAAAATGGCCAAGCTCTCCTCACAAGGCAGGTGAACGGAAGCAGCCGGAGTCAAGAGGAAGGTTACAGGGGGTGGGTGGGGCCAGACGGAGAGGGTAGAAGAGGAGTGCAATACCTACTCCTACTATCACTCCAGAGTCCAGAAAAAAACCAAAGTCTGATTTGGAGAGCTCCCCCACACCAGGATCAACTGGGGAGTATTAATGGATTCGGAGTGGATCAACTGATGGCTATCGTGTTTCGCTGTTATGACTCAGTGTATTCTGACAAACCCAACACACATCTATATGTGCACTGTGGTGCAATGCAGATGTTTACAGCAATGTGTGATTCAAGTTGGTCCAGTAATCAAATTAATACAATCAAAATGTATTTGATTCCATGATACAGTTAGGGACTAGAATGCAGCAAATGCTACTGTATGCTCAGTTTGTATGCATGTAATGGCACGTTAAGGTACGGAAGGATAATAATTGTATTTGGATAAATAAATTCTAGTACAACAGCGGCAACAGAGCAAGCAATCTCAAAGCCATATATAATAATTAATTTTATGATTAAAAAATGCTGCATTTTGTGTGTAAACGGACACATCATTGTTTCTGAAGTAACTTTCTGATCAGACTCATTTCTAAACCTCTCTATCCAGTTTCAACTTAAACTACACAGCATATACTCTAATTGATAATTACAACTCAAAATGCCTTTTCATAGCACAGACTGCATCGTAATTTCATTTTGTAGCATAAGTAAGAAATTCACCAAATATTAGAATTGTTATCAAAATATGAAAACCTGTGTAATAGGCTAATAATGTCTGATTTGTTAGAAACATGAATCATGTAATTAATTAAATACAACAGTAATACTGTTGAAGCAATAATTACCTCTTAGAGGAGGAACTCGTTCTATCTAGAGCCATTGTGTTTTTAGCAATTATGTTCAAAATTATACTTTAATGATACTTTAATGAATAATGGCACATACAAAACACATAATCTAGTCAAATTTAGCCTACAACAAATTTAAAAACATTTATATTAATTTTGCACAGAGCAAAACATTTATTTTCTTTTGCTGAAAGTTTGTTTTATCTGCACATTCCATTATTATTCCATCTCTCTCAAGTACATCACAAGATTAATATATTTAAATTATGCAAACATATATGATTATGACAATAATGACTTTGTTTAAATTAATGTTATCAAATTGTGCAATGACTACTTAATGACAGTCACAAAGATGTAGATTAAATTAAAACGTATCTAGATAGAGGTATAGAGTATAAATTAAGAGTGATCAAATTATAATAATCAATGTCTGATGAATTCATTATACATTACAACTACATTTTTCGATTTAATTTGAGAGAGTATGCACTTCATTATTGTGCATTTAATAAAACCATTTTCAACAGCTTTTACAAACACAAAAACCTATTAATAAAATGCAAAACTGTAACAAGGCATGAACCCCATGATTTAACAATTCTCAATGTTTTGATCTCACTGAAATAACCTTAAAACTGGGACACCAAATCCCATCAACTGAGCCTATATATGCCCTACATAATTCAGAAATATACGAAAGAGTTTTTACATGCATAGAATTTTAATCAATCTAAATATTATCTAAATATAACTGTTGTCTAATTGTTGATTACAGCACCCCTTTGAACACACTACAAGAGACAAATTGACAATAGAGAAAACATAAACACTACACTGGGAGCTACACACAAAACACCGCTCTAGTCTTCACAAGTCAAAGATCAAGTCAAAGCTGCCAGCAGGCCCACATGTGAAAGAAGTTCCTGTTTATTGAGCTTCTTGATAACAAACTATCAAAATATGCAGTTTGGTCATTCCCCAAACTTTGTGCAAGTGCAACTGCCACTACCTTAATGTCATATGCCTATATTTTAAATCAAATAGGCCTACACCAAAGAATGCCTATTAGCAGACAGATAAATAATTATCAAATAGTGTATTATTAAACTAATTTAATAAATAATGCATAACATGAGAACAGTACAGTATGTACAGTACATCACAGATTATTGCAATATATTTTCTCATTAAACTCCACTGTCACAAATCGCATTCAAAACTTGCATCAATTACATGCAAAGACAAACATATTCTACAACAAATCAAACTATTTTGCAAAACATCAAGTGGAGAATGAAATCGTAGTTTTTTTGTGTGAAAACAAATTTTGTGAACAACAACCAGACTTTGTAGCTGTTAATTGAAGCATGTGTAAAATGGCACTCACTTAACGGCATTGCCATTTGAAGTTCAAATTGATGTGTTGGACATTTACAACAGACAGTACACCTCTGGTTAACAGAAAACATTAATATACTATCTTCTTACTATTTCACACAAACTTGCCCACCATACATGCTCACCAATCCCCCCCCCCCCCCACACACACACACACACACACACACACACACACAGCACACTTCACTCATTCTGCAGTGCAGCATCTAATAATTAACACCTGTAGCAGATAGTCAACTTACTTCAACACAACTAAGCCATGGTCAGAAACACATTATGCACATTTAAATAAGCATGCAAGATGTATAGCCTCAGACTGCAAATTGCAGACAGAACAGGGCATAGCCTACATGGTTCATTCAATTGTTACAGTCAGCCATGCTTTTTGGCCCTGTAGGCTAATCGTTGAGTGCAGCAGGCCGCAAGACTCCATGGGCCATCATGGCAGCCATTATGAGGCTCACTGAAACATTTCCATGGCCTACGTGCGCATTGCTGTGGGGAGTGGCGCAGTTGTGTAGCATAATTATGCATATCCAACTACGGAATGCCGAGTCTATCTAATAAACACTTGACCAGGTTTGTCCTATACAACAAACGACGGCTGTAACAGGCTGTTACAGGAAAGTCCCCCAGTCCCATGTAGGCCTACCAAGGAGAGGGGGTGGAATAACATAAAGCAGTGGTCACGTGTCCTCCACAAGGGTCTTGAATATTTACATTTACGTCACGCAATGTAGACTACTCTTTCCGAAAGGCGAAAGCCTCATATAGGCCTTATGATTATGAAAATAGTCTATTGTGTAGAGTAGCCTAGACTGTAGACTACAACTAGCCTACAAGATATAAATATGCAAATAATGCAACGTGGCTGCAAATATAGCTACATTTATACACAGAATGACAAATAAAAAGGGCCTATGCTAATTGGAATGTTCGCGTAACCCACCACGGATAAGAACGTACCTACCCCTGTGCTCTCTCACACACCAGACACACACGCTCGAGCGCGCACGCGCACACACAAACGCGCGCGCGACACACGCCTCATCATTGTGCATCTCAGAATGCACTGATGCAGTGCTGTGTATAGCCAGTAGTCTAGTGATGACAGAAACTTTACGTGCATTGCAGAATGTGCAGCTCATCATGGGAGTTGGCTACTACCAGCAAGCCACATGACATGAATCTCGGACTTTATAATTTGGTGTAGGTTCATGCATGCAGCTTGCCCCAAATGGGATTGGCCTAAACACAAAATGACAAATCACACATTCTGTAACTTTTTTTTTATTTTTTTATTATTATTCTTACATCTCCAGTGACAGAGAGCTAAAGCCTCTTGGGCCCCGGCTGATGATGAAATGGTAGTAAAGGGAAAAAGGTGTGTGTGGGGGTGCTCCTCCCTGCTACATTACATAGGCCTATCTCATAGCAGACACAACCTCTATGGGGAGAAAACATAATTGCATGACAAAAAAAGTGTATCAGATGCATTATTAGGCCTACCTTAGTTTTTTGGGAACCGAGTAGTCTACCTCTATCACCTTTCCGTGCAATTCAACTTTACCTGTAGGGACGAAATTGATATCGTAACATTAGCTCCAACATGAGACAACAATGAGCACACACAGCTATAAGCCATTGTCAGTGTATCATGATGGTGTGCCCATTGACATGATTGGTAGGCCTATAGTGGCCTACTGTAACACTTATAATCACTTCACAAGTAGGTGTCTCACATTCAGCATGCAACAGTAGCCCCGAAACAACTTCCAAGGGAATGTCACTTATATTGTGGCGTGGTGGGTAAAGCCGTTACGGTTTGATTAAAAAACATTGTGTTAAAATGTGTGAGTCACATTTCAGGAAATCGGCGCCAAAAGCTTGATAAGCTTATAGTATGGGGGAATGGGCAGCCATGCTTTCCACTCCCACAACCCTCTTGCAATGAGGGTATTTTTTTCTCACAGTAAAGAATGCAAGATCAAAGAAGAGAGGCTTTGAAAGAAGAATGACTTGTTCTTCTGTATGACTTATTCTTCGTGTTGACAAAGCTCTGATAATTTGTTGCACAGGGTTGGGCCGACAACATGTTTTCGTTTTTCGTTACTATTATGTGTAAGTGGCCTGGCGTAGCACGGAATGGGTCTCTCACCTCGTCCCCCCAGCTACCTGTTTATTAGCTCTTTCCTCCGGACCCCCATCACCTACCTCCAAGACACCTCGTAAAAACATACCCAGACATCATAGGAACATGGATTTGGCAAGTTTTTTCCGGTTACTTTGGTCTGTTCTTTTCACAAAAATCAAGATAAAAAATAAGTGAAAAATAATTATGCCTACCCGAACATCAGACCATCCCATATATTCCAATGGGTGATTGCAAAGTAGCGCCCCACAGTATCGGAATCTCAAAAATATAGGTATTACAAGTTAATTACACGACGAGTGCTGTTTTCTTTTGGCATACAGGCACTATACCACTGAGTCTATTCTATGGTCCACAATTTACGCAGTTTTGTTTGACTATGGTGAGCGACTGAGCGTTAATCTAAACTCTGGCAGTAATGTAATCGTATACGAACACTGTCCCGAGCGAATCGTAAGGCAATTAAAGCTTATATTATTATATCACATTTATTTATTCTTATCGTTGCTATGGCCTGTCCATTTCTGAGTTGGTGTGCATTTCTGTCACTGCAGCATCATCCTTGTAGTCAAGTCCGCACTTACCAGAAAGAGTCTCAATAGCTTTTATGGCCCAATTCTGGTCGGG
Source organism: Protomyctophum bolini (assembly GCF_963924005.1). Classification (NCBI taxonomy): domain Eukaryota; kingdom Metazoa; phylum Chordata; class Actinopteri; order Myctophiformes; family Myctophidae; genus Protomyctophum; species Protomyctophum bolini. Next base: position 30,093,842 of record NC_137877.1, on the reverse strand, counting down.
GAAGTCCACAAAAGCATAGCCGGATTTCAGTAGGACCTCATCGGCCACTGGAAGCTTCCTCTCACCAAAGAGCTGCTTCAAGTCCTCGACAGTGACCGAAGGACTTAAATTGCCAACATATAGTTTGCTCATGATCTAAAGGAAAAATCTCGATATGGTATCAAATCTAGAGAGGCAAAATTCAGAGAATTATAAAAATAACAAAAAAATAAAATAAAATAAAAAATATATAAAAATAAAATGCTTGAAAACAGCAATCACCCCCCAGATATTGGCTAGGCGACCCCCAGCACCAACTCTGCCCTGGTCAAACTCTTTTAACTGGGATTGAAAAAAGTGTCGTTACGACGCTACTCTGGAGCCAACAAGCGCCGCCTCTAAATAAAATGTGCCTTAAAATATCAGAAAAATTGTTTGGAGTGAGCATGTGGGCTTGTGCACTCGTGCTTCAGTATAGAAAGTGCATTAGGGTAAAGTGGCATGATGATCATTGGGCAAATTCAGCAAGGGTTGGGCTAAAGGCAGAGGGGTTATTTCATCAAATCATAAGGGCCGTGCCTTGGGTCTCTCTAGGCTACGGCATGAAAAGACTACTGTCTGGGGAAAAGTCCCGTGCTGCCGTTGTCACCAATAGCTACTGTAGGACACTTATCAATATAGTTGGCAATTGATGTCCAATATGGAACAGGCCGACGTCTATATAGGCTACTAACCGCTGCTGAGATCATAACTCATATTCTCATAAGGTGGGCTATCGCTCTGTCTGCATGACAATTTCTCATTGTGTTACTACTAGGCTATTAACTATCCTACATATCATTATGTAGTGAATGTTAAATGAATGATTCTTACTGGAAACAGTTTTGGAGAAGTACGTGCCTCATCAATCTCAAATGTCATGACTGATCTACAGAGGTAGTGAAACTTGTCCTCACTATATAGTCATAATACTCACCTTAGTTAGGTTTGTGGCACCATGCCTGCTTGATAGTCAATGATGTAATAATAGGTCTACTGTCATGTCAAGTAGGCATTATCATTAATTACTTGTTACAGAATATAACTGATTTATGACATAACAATTCCCTTTTGATCCCTTCAAATTATGGTACATATTCATGTCTATACTAGCTTATTTATAGCCTTTTTAAGACAGGACGTGTAATGTTTACACAAGACACATTACGGTTTTTAATATATTGTATTGATGAAGATGGCTGTATAGTATACTATACAGCCATCTTCATCAATACAATATATTAAAAACCGTATATACACTACTAGAATTGGAGTCTACTCTATGGGAGGAGCCAAAATAGTCTCTTAATTTGCCTCTATATGTGACTTGCATTACATGATGTGTCTTGGAACATTACTGCCACCGTCCTGTTGCGGAGAGGTTGCCAATGGTAGAGTAAACCCCATAGCCTGGAGGGACGATCGCGCTGTGATTGGATATTTGGTTGTCATGCAACCGCTAACGCGTCTCGCGAAAAACAACAACAAGTGACGATTGAATGACGGGAGTGGGAGTCACGGGGAAACTTTAATAATAGAGAAGATTAGAGAACTGAGACAAATGTGTGAAAGTGTGTAGTAATGTAGACTGTAAAATATTGTCTGCCTGCATGTTCCTGTTTTCCGAAATATCGAAAGAGGTAGGCCTGCTGATAACAGACTTGGGGTAACAATAGGCTTTCCACCGCGGTGTGTAAACATACTACTAAAACTATAGTTTGTGCAAAGTAACGACTAGTCTACTACAGTCAGGTTACTTACGGTATGTTTATATAAAATGCACAGCGGTTGCCTGACAACCAGCGACATTGTCCCGACCCGACCCCTTCAGGCTATGGGATATATAGTCTTCTAATGCCATTCATCAAAACGACCAACTTCATTGCATGTCTTGTTTTCATCAGAGGGTGAATGGAGCTGGACTGTTGCTAGATGGATGTCCGAACTATGCGATAAACTCATCTTGTTACTTTTCTGCTGGACTGCCAACCGACATTCAGTCAGACCCTGGCCTCGATAACTAAACATTGCAGTGTAAACTCCCTTGATACAAATTACACTATAGGAAGTGCACAGACACAGCGTGATAGTCAGCTACTTTAAAAGTATATACATCAAAATAAAAACACACAACTGTGGAGTTGTATTTGGCCTCTAAAGCTAGACAACAAATGCATCCATGGCAGGGGTTTGATTTACTTGCATGCTTGTCTGGGAAGCTGTCCATGCTGTGTTGGTTTGTTTAGCCTGTGCTGTTTTCACAATATTAATTCCTAGCAGTAGGCCTAAGGTTTGTTTGTTTTTTGTGTAGGATAATAATACATATATAATTAATATAATAATAATAATAATATAATATAGGATGAATAAGTATTATTCATCGATTATGCATCAGTGTATGTACATATACTATAAACTGAAAACGAAAGTCAAATCTCATTGGTGAGCCAAGGAACACTGATATTACAGCAGGCAGGGAGTCTTTATGTCCATTAGGGGGTGGTGTTGTCCTTCAATCCTTCACCACCAGACCAGAGGGAAGAAGCAGCGCTCACTGCTCATCCATCGCCCAACATGAATGGAAGGGATGCAGATGCTTGTAATCTGTATTCACATTCATCAGTTTCAAATGTTGAGTGAAAACGAATGAAAGTGACTTTAAAAACAACATACATACAGTGAAGCATACAGACAGTGAAGGTTACAAAAATATTTGCTAATTACTAGAGGTTGGTGCCTAAATTAATTCACGACACATTTTCCAAAGGGAATAAGCCAACAAAGTTACCTGTAACTATGAACATGCCTTATACCATTACTCATAAATCCCCACAATGATAATCACCATTCTCTATTTAATTTACATTTAAGTCAACTGCCATCCGTACAGTGACCACAATCACACTTTTACAGGACACATATTTTACCTGGGATTGAAGTAGGGACAGTATTAATAACTTAACTACTCAACCACAAAACATTCAAAATTGTGACAAACCACTAACCCTAACCCTAGTGGTTAATCAAGGGCATATTGGATGTCAGAACTTCACTTCGTCTTTACTGTAACTTGTAGCCTTAAACTAAGTTTTCTGAAATGTTGCTAACTCAAACTCATTACCTCTAAAATAACTGAACCGCAGGAATATATTTTGTAGTGAAAAATGACAAGAGGTAACAAGAGTAGAAATAAAGTTAAAGAGACAAAACTTTAGAAACACTGACATCTTCGTTTAATCACATACACAATGGAGAACAGTTTACTCAACATATTCTACACAAAATAATCCAAAATAAATTGGTATGTCAGGTCTGCCACAGAACATAAACAAAAAAGAAAACATTTGAAACACAACAGGACAGCTTAACTTATTTATATAGCTTTACAGGTAATCTCAATACAATTACACATATTGCGACACTTGCTAGCTAAATTGCACCCGATATAAATTTAGATTTAATTTTGAAGAAGACAATTTTGCCATGTACACCAGTAGGATCAGTTGATACTTGGACTGTGCTTTTCAATAACGGCCTGTGAAATTAAACACAATTAATGGGGAATACAATTATTTGATTATATATATTATATTTGAATGCTCTGATGAACAATGATAAAGTTTATAAAAAGGTACTTACGAGGAGAGTAGGATCGTGATCGTGATCGGGACCTATAGGCCCCGCCCCCTGAGCCTCTGTAGTATGGTGAAGGAGATCGCCTTCTGAAACAAGAAAACATAAAAATAACTGACTCATATGCTTAATTTGTGCACAGCTCAGAATAAAATACTTTGGGAATCCAGAGAACAATCTCAGGAGAATTATCGTGGCAGTCACCTGTAAGATCTGCTGCTGTTGTAGTAGTCCCTGTCATCATAACGATCATAGCCACCTCTGTCGTATCCACGATCGCCACCACGGTCGCCGCCACGGTCGCCACCACGGTCGCTACCACGGTCGCTACCACGGTCGTGATCCCGTGAATCCCGGCGTGGGCCACTAGACCCACCACTAGACCCACCACCTCCGCCACTAGACCAAAGATAGGAGACAAGATTAGTTTTCCTTATTTATTAGGCACATTTTACTTTTCTGGGAAATCTGCAAAATGGCCCACACTCGACAACCTCGACTCCATACTACAAATTAATACAATAATTATAATTTAAAAAAAATAAGTATGTGAAAGTTAAATTACTTTCATGTAATCTTAAATGGACAACTTAACAAAAGTCATGTGTTTGTTTGTGCGTGCGTAGGCGTCTGTGACTTTGTTCATGCTTGTGTGGCTAGCAGTTAGAATATGGATGTATTAACAATTAGAAAGGGGAAAGTGAAGGTCTCAAACCAAGTGGACTAAATAGATATTTTGATCATGAGTTTATTCATAGAACCTGGCTGGTATACTAAATGAGGGCAAAGATAGCGGATCTTTGAAGCTTGTGCAGTGAACTTTAAACATTTCTCTGTCGGACTATGTAGTCTGTACTGTACTGCCTCTCATCATGCACCTGTGCATGTGCTACACCGTAGTCTGTACTACACTATGCTCTGTGCTGGTGTTACACTAACACTAAAAACTCAGCTTCTCATGAACCTGTGCACAGTATGAAGCTCAACAGCGCCACTTTGTCACCTGTTGGTACTCTAAACAGACATAGGGACAGAGAGACAGACAGACCGACAGACAGACAGACACTCACACATTGTTGTTCCTTGGAGTGGCTGCACCACTCAACAACTGCTTCACAAAAGCAATGCTGGTTGTAACTAAGACATTAGCCGCAAAAAATAAGAGTTGTACATGTATGGATTACACAGACTACCAAGAGGTTCCACATTCTCTTCAATAAACATATCCTGGTTAATGAGGTGCATTCACAATGAAATTTGACATAACAATATTATTTTGATTGATGGGATGTGATGGGAGGTACATGATCTTGATACGTCTGATAAGTCTAGTCTGTTTCTATTCGCCCGTTTGCCAGACAGCACACAGGGAAGACATCCTCATCCTGACTATCATGGAGCAGAGCAGAAGTTCCCAATCCCCCGGGCTGGGCCGGGACATGTACCACCAGGCAACCTGGATTTTCTAGTTATATGCACAGGTGAACAATTATGTCACATGACAGTGACATCACTGACGGATGCTTCTTATTTTTATAACTAATCTCGAGCATGCGGCGTATAGACATAGACGCCTGCTTTGGCTCTGGGGCGTCTGTATCGCAAGCGCCATCTTACAGGAAAGGTAGCTTCCAAGTGTGCGCCACAGAAGCTTCCGTGTGCGCCACAGAACGGACGTTTGGTAGGCCAATCAGAGGCTGGTGGGTGCGGTCTTTTCGTACGCAGCAATAATACATTAAATAGCAGTCAACTTCTGTTTTGGTATGGCTGGTTTTAAGCAGACATGCACCGGTCCACGAACATTTCATGAACTGTGAGCTGGTCACAGTTCCGGTACCATAAACCGGTAACCAGAGAGACAAATGATAAGAAGTGATAAGCATCCAGGGTTCTCTATGGAAGATAATTAACAGTGTTAATGCCCGGATTAAACAATCGTCTTCCAGGCTAGACTGCCTATGTTTAAAGTTACCTTTGAGTTGCTTGTCATGAAATCCACTTTAAAACGGTGTAATCGCTTGTTGTAGTGTTGAAAAATATTCCAAAGTGCTGACCACAACAACAGGCAGGACGGGGCGGCCGCACGCTGCTATGCAACTTTCCCATTGTAAACAACAGGGACTCAATTTCCCATAACTCTTTGCACGTCGGCGCGACGACGATGGCTCTTTTTGCGATGACGTCATCAAAACGTGTCTCATATCCCTTTCTGTCCGGTGGATTGCCCGTATGACTTAAAACGTATTAAAAACGCGGATTAAACAATGAAAACATAACTCGGGCAACTCACGAATCGCAGCGAAAGTGTACAATTTATTAAATCGTGAATAGTATAGTCAAAGTGTTAACCATTATGTCAGCCTTGAGCCTAGGCCTAGTATTTCTCAGAACTTACTATGTTGGACGGCCCATGTATATTCCAGGGGTTGGTGTGTGAGGTCTTTTCGTGATGGAGAAGTCCACCCTGATTCTACGGCCATCTAGTTCCATGCCATTGGCTCGATCCTTACACTGATAAGGCACAAAGATGTGTATTACAGCTCTATACATCACAGGTTTCTGGTAAAGAAAACACTTTAGGAAAGACATTGCCGTTCATAATATTCCCACCAGTTTAGCATCTTCTCTTTTCTCGAAGTAGACAAAAGCAAAGCCCCTGGATCGCCTGGACTGCTGGTCATAGACGATGGACACATCTGCCAAGGGGCCATATTTAGAGAAGACGTCCTTCAGATCCCTCTCTGTGGTGTACAAGCTCAGGCCAAAAACTCCCAGGCAACAGTTAGGGTCTGGATTTGCCTGCAATATGAAACATTCATTATGGACTCGGAGACTGCTATAATTCAAATTAGTCAGACAATTGTACAATCTCTGGTGATAACCCAAATAAACTGTATTGGCCATTTTCATTCTGTGTAATGGAAATACAACGATTTTCTGGACACTGTGCCCTAGCCTTTCCACTTTTCCTGTACAATACAGAATGTCCACATGTCAGTCAGATGTTATTTAATTATTACTGAACAATGGACATAAATTACTATATTCTGCAATGGCCTATGCAATATCATGTACATTGTCAGCTAATTTCCATTAACAAAAAAATAACTAATAATAAGCTACGCTGTTAATGCTATACCAAATTAAACACCAACCCGGTTGCCAATGTGCCTGCGGCGGTTGGACATGGGCGAGCGGCTATGGCTGCGGCGGCGACGTTCTCCGCTGTAGGACCTGCTACGAGAGTGGCGTCGGTTGGATCTTGAGTGGGAGTGAGAGCGGCTGTAGTGTTTGCGTGAACCGCGGTGGGAGTGAGACCTGTATTGGGAGAATTGTTTTCTTCATTATATTTATGAACCACTATTCTGATGAATAGCGAAAATCTACAACTAGTTGTGTACATTTCTATTTTCGTTTGTGTTGTTTTGAAAATCTTCTCCTATAATGACTGCCCAAAATAGGGATGCCAGGTTGAAATTGGTTAATAAAAGTTTGGCTAGAGAGCCTTGCATGTCATCTTCAGATGGATTGTTGTCCAGCACTGTTCAACTTTGCTAATAGTGAGGCCTTTGATCCAGCCAGTGAGCATTGGTTTGAGCTGACATCAATAAATCAGAAGTATATGTCCCCGTGAATGTCATCAAGAGTAATTCCAATATATTAGAAGAGTACATGACAAAGTGATTTAGATGATTATTCCAAATGTAGAGCTAATCCTGATTGACTTAATTGGCATCAGTTGCGACTCACCCAGACTTGGACCTGGAACGAGAGCGGGATTTGGAGTGGGAGTGTCGTGAGCCCTCTTTGGAGCGGGCAGCCGGAGAGCGGCTGGCAGACTTCCCTGCGCCCCGGGGGCTCAAGCTCCTGGATGCGGAGCGTGACTCCTGAACACACACGCCAACATGCCTCAGTCAGTGAAATGAGATTGGGAGCTCTCAAATGTGTCTCCCTAGGAAATATTTTAGTTTTTTTTGTTTGTTTTTTAAAGAAAGGGGACTATGTTGATATATACATCTACAGAAGCCTTCTGTTTTTGTATGTGTCGTTTTTGATAGTACATCAATAAAATCAATGAATCAATAGATTTGTGTTATGTAGTACAGATAACCTTTTAGGATTTAGGAGTGCTTATTATTCGTTTTTGGAGTAGACATGAGTAGCATGACAGTAATATCGTAAAAATAGCCTATATGCATAGAAATAAATAAATATCTGTCAGTTGAGAATATTAATGATTTGATATTAAATACATTGTAATCTATACAAAAAAAAACATGCAGGCATTTGACAAACATACTAAAAATGAATGACCTTATCCCAGATTACTTCCTTAACTTCATTTCTGTAACTTCATTACTTCATAAATTTCTTCTTTCTTCAAATGCCTTAATTCTTCGTTACTTCCCCATACTTCACACACTGCCCACCACTTCTTCCCTCGTCATGTTTTAGCATGCATTCACACATCTGAGCTTCGATCATATTATTGAAAATAAACTTGACATGAGACTTCTTCCGCATTTTTCTTCTTCCAACCATAACCTTTATGAAAAAGAAAGGATGAAGAATATATGACTACAAACATAACTGCAACCCCTTTTCAACTTAAAATGTGTTAATGTGTGATCTTTGTTGCATGCATGGGAGCACATAGGCCTATCTAGAAACGTCAACATTGGTTATGTAATCATTTTTTACAAAATACACAATTCTATCCTAATAAATTGCACTAGGTGATAATGACATTTAAAGCCTTTAGTCAATGGCTCTTCTACACCACCATTATGGCCAGAAAGTGCCGTGCGTAATCAGAGTGCGTAAGCAAAACGGGCACGTCCTCCCACACATTAGGCTATAAATACAATCCTTCATAAATACAAAATACTATAGTTGCCTAGCGTTATACAAGAAAATAAATTAGTTACCTATATGGCGTGAACGTTACATAATGTAGGATAACTCACCACAGGACACATTATCACTAATGTGAATACTGTAGGCGAATGTTTGCCATTACAAAACATGGCGACTGACTGGGGCCTAACGCTAAGCTAGCTCTGGTCCATATAGCTCTAACGGCATAGAGCTATGGACCAGAGTTAACGCTAAGCTACATGTAAAATGTCTTGTACAAATGTTCAGTGGATCGTCCTAACTTCAAATTGAGTTTATAAACAACATTTAATGACGCCCTTTCAATATTTCCTAGGCTCTATCTAACGGAACGTGGATGCGTTTCACAGACTGCATTAACGTAAAAAGAAAACATTGCTTTATTTCTGTTTTTAGCCAATGATGATGACTGACAACAGAATAAACTAGCCTTTAAAGAATTCATACGCACCCGATCGTATCCTTTATCGTTATCGCTCATCTCGTGTAGTGGCTATATAGAAATAATACGTGGACTTTTTTTTTTATTGTTTCCTAACCAGCTAAACTGTAAGCTGACTGTCTCCGGGCGTGTACGGCAACATGCGCAGCAGCAGCAGCACAGCACACACCCGCGGCGCGGCCCGCCCCTCCTCCCGGCGGGGTTACGTTTCCTCCCCCCAGTCCCCCGGGATCGCTTGTCAAAAACCAAACCTACGTGATGCAACTCTCTCAATACCGATTATTCGACTGCCACAATAACATTTTATTTTGCCGATGGATGGGTTCCCAGTTTGCGATGCGAATGCAACCAATGCGTCCTCAGAGAGATCGTTGTGCACTGTCCAGGCCGTCACACGACAGTTTTCAAACTTTATTTATTTGCCCAAATAGGCCTACTGTAAAGAGTAAAATAAATATGAATGTGTAGGCCTAGCTGTAAACTGGAACAACAGAAACCTACACTTATTACACACTATTACACATATTGCACTATAACACTTATTACACTATAACACTTATTACACTATAACACTATTGCACTATTACACTATTACACTTATTACACGATAACACTATATAACACTATTACACAATTACACTTAACCAATGACACTTATTACACTAATCACATACTATCACATAACATTATTACACTAATTAAGCTATTACACTATTACACTTATTATTACACTAATTACACTACTATATTAGTTTTGGTGTAATTTAAAAGTGTTAATTGAATATTATGTATTTCCATATTTTGTACACCCTTCATTGCCATCCAAGCTGCAGGCTGCAGCAATACCCGTCTCAAGTATAACGTGCCATAATGGTCAAAACTCTGGTCTGCTACCACTTCCTGACTTATCTGTCTCTCTGGTTGTAGACAAGGCATACATTATAACCTTCCTTCACAGTATAGTAGCCAACCAAACAAATCTGTCTGTCATTAGTCTGGCCATATCTTACCTTTACAGCTATTCACTTGTTTGGACAGTGAAAAGCAGGAGACAAAGACAAGAAAAGAACACGGTTGTGAGTTTGCAGATTTTGTTCTAGTGTAAAACCTACCGGTATATTGTTTGAGAGTGAAAATCACTTTTCCTTTTTCGGCAACACTGGTAAGAACCCATGGCCATGATGGCCTATATATAGTAGGCTATACATTAGGTTTAAGAGTTTAACAGCTGCTGGATATTGTTCACTTTTTAAAAGAACGAAGAACACAAATCGTCTGAAAACGGTGGTAGAACGTATAATGGACATTACATTTTGAAAACCTGTAATTGTAATATGTGTGGACAGAGAAAAGCTGTTCACATGGGGCGGTAGCCTATTATTAATTAAATAATTAAACCAAATACATGCGTCTTATTTGTTAGATACAAGTGAACATGTTAAAATGATCTGTCTATAGGCTACTGAAAAGTATCACAGATTTATCAGAACGATCATGACAACAACCTCACTTGAAGTGAATCTCTTCAAGAAACTGCTTAATTCACACAAAAAGATGCAATAGGCAGACCATCCATCTCTTGCATAATGTTTTCTCTTTTTATTTAAAGTGCAAAGCAGCAGAGCGGGGGAGAGAAAAAGATAAAGGGACAATTTCATACAGAAAGTGCAAGGTACAGAATTAGCACCTGCTAATAGCTGCAGGCAAACTTAGCTTGCCAGTTTTCAGCCTTGTGACATAGGCAGCATAGGCCTATACAGTACACTACAATATTACTTACTTATTTTATACAACTAATAAATTAGCAAATACACAATTTAAAGTGTCTTTTACATTGCCTTATGTGACAACTTTACATAAAAGTGACAGTTATTATAAATGATTTGATTGAACTGTTTTGTGCTTTCTCTTTTAATTGAATTGATCCTTCATTATCTGTCACAGGTTTGGACATGGCTAATGTTTGATCATATCAACAATACCAGAAATTATTGCAGAATTGTCAGGTTTAGTAGATGAATGAAGCCTATACCCAAGTAGAAATTAATAAAAAATGCTTAAGAACACAAGTTGCACTACTTTTCACATATTGCAGCATTGCACAAGTTCAAGTCCGTTGTCAGTCTGGTTATGGGCATGTGTTGCCATTCTGGATACACTTATGCCACTTCACCTGGTGGGTGATAAAGAAAAGAAAGAAGTCACTCGTCTTGAGTCAATGAAAATAATATTTTTTGTGATGACAATATGGCAACCAAGCCATGGACTTACATATTACGTACCACAGCTATAGAGTACGTTTATTTTATGGAGATCCATAGCACTGGGTCCATCCCGCTGACCAATGCCAATGTAAGGATCTGGTTTGGGGATTATAGTTGGTCCACCACCCTCAGAGAATGCGTACCTGGAACAAGGCATACAGTACATTAGGTATGAGGTGAGAAACAGTAAAACATGTTGGCCTGTAGAACACCAATGGCAATTCATTCAATATTACTACACACACACACGCACGCAAACACGCAGGTGCGCGCACAGCCGCACATACACACACACACACACACACACACACACACACACACTGTGACACACACACACAGAAACCAGGCTGTACATTTTAGCTTATTTAAAATTATAATTTTGAGGGGCGCTAGCCCAGCTTTCCGGTTTGTGTAAACACAAACATTGAAGATAAAAGACGCAAATTGTGATTGGCCAGAATGAGATGATGTATGATGATAAGAGCGCCCCTCACTTCACACATGGGTGTGATTTTTTATTTATCTATATGATCTACACATAATCATAGGGGGCCATGCTGCTGCAGGACCACACCAGCAGGACCTCAACACCTGATTGATATTCTTATTCATTTGTATTTCATTCAATATGATTTGTTTTCCATCTCAATTAACCTCTGTGGCATTAATACATGTGTCTCTTACCTTCCATAATGCATTACGGAACTGTAGTCATATGCAGTGTTGAGATTGTTTGTCATCTGTTTCTGGAAGTTATGCATACGCTCTACCGAGGAACAAAAAGGATATCACAAATGTTAATGTATCTATAATTTGCTTTAAAAGATCTGTAGACAAAACATTTCCAGGTATAATTTATCATAGCACCAACCTGGAATGATATTTCTCCATACGATTGTCACATAGTGGTCTCGGTCTGAGCGTGACTGCTCGTGCACAAAGCCGAGCGCATGCATGAACTCATGTGAGGCCACTCCTGACCACATACATCCAGGAGCCTGCAGAGAGAGGACCTGGCTTCCTCCAGTTTGCCCAAGGAAGGACCAGCATCTTTTGGGAACAAAAGAGGGGATGCATGGCATGATGGCATGCATGAAAACCCTATGCATTTATTTGGAGAGAGATACATAATGTGTGTGCTGAAGTCTTACCCATATCTAGGCTGAACATCAAGGAAACTGGCTTCGTGAGTGCGTGGAACAAACTTAATACATGTGCCAGCGGCGAGGTCCTGCATTCCATTTTCTATTGTGATTCTGTCCATATCATCTATTGTCAAAATCAAGCAGAAATGTCACATTATACAAACAAAGTAGACCAACTGACGGTGTGTACAAAATAACATGAGTATCATATTATGAATTCGAGCCAAACAACATGACAAATACCGTTTTTATAACAAAACATATATCTGTGGATACATACCATATAGAGGAGAGAAGATATAGGGAACATAAACAAATCCATCAACGGATTTAGGCCATAGACAGGCATTGCCGGGGCAGGTTATGGCGCTCCTTATATATGACCGGGCAATATCCCCATCTTTGAATGATATTCCTCTAGGTTTTCGCAGCCCTGGTGAGACAAATGTGTTTGTTTGAATCTAACTCTCTATACTAACTAACATCTTAGTGAACAGACAACCTACTTACTCTTATTGGCTTCCAGGATCTTGTCCATTGCAGTCATGTCATCAATATCTATATATTCATCTAAAAAAAACCAAAAAGAAAACATGGATAAAGCGGTACAGAACGGTTAGATCTGAACATATATGCCCTACTTGTAGGAAATAAAATAATTCTCTGTATACATTGTTATATTTTCTTAACTGAATAGTCATTCAAATGTTCCATAACATAAACTTGCATGATAATTGCACTAAAATGTAATTAACCCACCTGAGTATTTTCTTTTTATCCGTAGCTTTACCTGATGTAATCGAGTGGAATTCTGCAATTCATAACTGCATATTAATATATGGTTAAACAAAATGTAACAGTGTACAGGCGAATGAGGAGATGTCTCAGCACTGACCTTTAGTGGAAGGGCATAAGAATGGGTCACCATGCCAAACAGGGCAGCCAGAAGAATCAGAATGGAATTCATTGCTTTGGTTCAGGCTGGTACTGTGCACCTGGTCGCCTGTCCTCTAAACACAGCTTCTCAATAAACTCCTCGCCTCTACCGAATCTATATACCCAGTACTCCTCCTGTGCTCTGTACTGATTGGGTACATGTTCTGTGGTGAATCACGATTAAGACCCCTCATCATCAAATGTATGTAATCAACAAAAATCCACTGCTGACCCATAACAGATGTTCTGACCCTGATGCTCAACTCTTTGGATGCGCCCTGTACTTTAACACTTGCGAGATTCAGCACTTTCAAAATGAGATGGCTACAGCTGTTTTGTTGTTGGATGTCATGTGCCTACAACTCAGCAGTTACTCTGAACAGAATAACTGACCATCCAGTCGAACAAACCCATCAATTTGTGCCCGACGAAGCTGGCAACCAGTTATTATTATTGTTATCAGTCTTCACAGCAATCATTTTGTCATATAGGTAAATATATAAAACAAACATCTTATCCTTCTTCAAATATTTTTGCTTATACCTATAAGGGGCAATTTGATGGGTGGTGACAGAGATAGCTAGCATCTTCCTTGTTAGCAAAATATATGAAATGCTCGCCCTGTTGTTTACTACGTTTAGGTGAATCTTCACACCCAAATGTTTCATGGGTACCTTGCCTGCTGAAACATATATGAGCTTCATTCTGAATCTGATCATGTGGCTATACTTTAAACTAAAGCTTTGTCACTGTATCAGCAGACACTAATTAATACAAGTGTACATTCTTCTTGCCTTTTTCTAGGTTGATCTGAGGTCACTGTGATTCTCTGTAATCTCTGATTGCTTTATGTCTCCCACTCTACATTTAGTTCAGTTGTATTCTAAGTTATTTATTATTTGATCAAACAAAATGATGGCTATGTAATAAAGATATACAGAAATATATTAGACCAAATATGTAAACACAAAATTACATTATAGTGGTCCAACAGGCTTCTTAGGGCTCTCACACATCTACTTTGTATTGTTTAAGAATTTACTGACTGAAATCAGTGAAATGTTGCTATTGTACAAGCTGAGGACATGACATTAAAAACACCTTGAACTGTAAGTTTATACACTCCACTATGTTACTATCTCTGAAATCAGGAGGATATAGGGATAATGTTGTACTACTAATTTATTCCGATGTTTACATATACACATGGAGGCTGTCACTAGAAATGGTTTAATATATATATATATCTTTATTGAAATATTTCCATGAATGAACACCAGTTTATTGTATCATTTGCAGTAGCTCAAAATTGATTCACTTCAGTGCAGTTTAGTCAGAACTCATCAATCGTCTTGGGAACTGTGAAAACACAAGACAGAATGGAATCAAGCATGAGTATATGTATGTTTCAGGAAAATAAGTGCTCAAAGCATTATGGCAATCAAGGACATTTGATACCAACCACAATTGTAAAGCTTGTTGATTTTCAGCTTGTCAAAATGACTGGGTTTGGATGCATGTCCTAGTAAAATGTTTCTGCCGCCATGCTTAGCAACAATAGTTGGCTCCCCAGTCTGAGAATAGGCATACCTAAATGTAGAGAGAAAAAATCATAGCTGGTTAATAAAAAATGAATTGTGAAGAAAAAAAAGAGGAACAAATTCTAGACCAATTATTCAGGGTATTATTCATCAACAACTGGCAAATCAATGCAAAGCAATGCAAATCTATCACTCTTCCTAGTACTCACATTCCATAGTGCATGATTGAGCCATAGTCATAAGGCAAATCCAGATTGTCGTTCCTGAATTTTTCAAAGTTCCTCACACGATCTGTTGAATTTTTTTAATTCAATTATAGCTTTTTTTAAATCAACAAAGCTAATAAATTAAAAATAAATAAATCCATAGCATGAATGAATACCGGTACATATTTTTCAATCTAAGAATTTCACTAGTAATGGTGTGCCTTCATCCATTCCTGCCCCTTTGCTTTACCTCTCCAAATGTTTGACCAGTTGATAGTGACATATTTGTCCCGGTCAGCGCGAGACTGCTCATGTACAAAGCCCAAGGCATGCATAAGTTCGTGGGATGTTATTCCAGTCCGGACGCATTGAGGGGAGCCGAGGGATAGAGTCTGTCTTCCACCACGTACACCAAGGTAGGACCAACACCTATAAATTAATAAGATGTACAGTGCAAACCAAGTAAACTCCTCAGTGTAAATCGTACAGTGCATTTTTCAAATACAATTCCAAAAACAAAGCAATGCTGTTACTGCTTTATCCTAGCCTTTCTATTGTTATGTTGTGTGATATTCATTGCACAGTTTTAACCACCACCATGACGGTCATTGATTTTGTCAAAGGTGAAATAAACATTAATGTGAAATGAAGGGTATCTTGTTTTTGAATACAATTCTTCAAATTCTCGCTCACCCTGACTTTGGCTGGATGTCAAGGTAGTCCTTCTGATGAGTCCTTTGAATGAACTGGACACAGGTACCTTTTTCAATGTGTTTCATCCCTTTCTTTATAATTTCCCTCTCCATTTCATCTGTTAAATAATGGAGCAGACAGGTTTAAATACAGTGAAAATAAATCCCCCTAAGCGGAGACAAGCAATGAAAAACTGTTAAGGGTGAATGGGGATGAATGTCAAGAAGGATCAAACTATTCTTTATCTGATGTGAAAAGCTGCAACAAGTGCAGTACTTACTGTACTGGGGTGCTAACTTATATGCAATGTAGACATGTCCGTCCACTGACTTAGACCATAAGCAGCTCCGTGCAAAGCAGACTTTTGAGCGCCTTCCTGTCGAAACAGCAATATCTCCTTCTCGAAGGCTGGTGCTGCCATCAATGATTCGGGCAGCTGTGGCACAAAGTAAGGAAAACAAGGTCAGTCTAGTTGAGGAAACATGTTTTTCTTGCACAGCATGTAGTGTATGTAGTGCAGTGTAAACTAATTAGATTGGACTGCTTTGCAATTTACATTGGTACTCATTGGCTTTAATGATGTCATCCATCGCTGGCTTGTCATCTGGATCAGGATATTCTTAGACAGAAAATGGGTAGTCAGTATTTTTGCAACATTTATAGCAAACATTGGAAGGAGTAAACTGCAATATACATTGGATTAAAATAAATCCCATCTAGTACTGTTACCTGAGAAGCCCATGGGGCCACCTTGTGGGAAGCTCCCGGTGCCCCATGTTGCAGAAACCTAAAAAAGAAAAGAAAAAGACAGACAGACAGATGGAAAGTTTGTTGCAATTCATGTTCATATTCTGTTCTTGAAGCCTCAGTCTGATGCAACTCATATTCACCTGTGCATGCATGGCCCAGAGACAGGTGGAAACAGCCACATAGTATAGGAGGATAATCCGGTCCATCGTCAGGCCAGGTTATGTGCACAGTGCTGCCATTACCTCTACTAACACTTAGCTTTATAGGCGTCCCTTATCACTAACTTGTGAAAATACCCATCATTATCTCACTAGAATTACAGGGTTTGTTATTTGTTTATGAGTGAGTTTAATCCCCTAATTAGTTCAGTTCTTTCATAAACAACAATAAGATAGCCAACCGTAGAATAATATGATGTGTTACTGTTTGTAATAACAACCCCAGTTCAATGGTCAGCTTTCAAATAAACGGTTTAGGGCAATTTTAGGCTTTGGAAAAGGTAGGCTATACTGCGTCTGCATGCCAAGTGTAATGAATTTTCCCAGTAAGTTTTAGGCCTTGGCATACTCAAGAGATAATTTACTATGGTACAGTAGTCATTTCAGAAGATTGGTAATTGTTCTGAAACACCAACAAACATGTTTTTCAAACACAAGGGGACAAAACTATCGCCCGAACAGGGACTTGAACCCTGGACCCTCAGATTAAAAGTCTGATGCTCTACCGACTGAGCTATCCGGGCTCTGCAGCGCAGAACGGAAGTAGCTTTTAAAAACACAATACATTTTCCGTCCGTGTTTTTGTACTAATACGTTTGCTTTAGGCTAAATTATGCACATTTTATTTAGATTTGTGTTTGCATTTTTCTTCACCATTAGCAAACGATATGACAGGCTACATACGGTTTGTGTAACTTGCTTGCAAAACTAACCATTAGTTACTTACTGTTAGGATTCTTATGAACACATAACGTGTTGTGTAGTGAGCATAGACTGTAAATTGTGTTATGACTATTGGTGTACTCAGTACTGTGTGTGTGTGTGTGTGTGTGTGTGTGTGTGTGTGTGTGTGTGTGGTGCTAACCTCGCCTCACCCCTATGGCCTCACCAGGCTTTCCACCGGAGGAAAAGTGTGGTACTGCTGCTATGATGAAACGTGTTTCACCGGAGGCGGCGGAGGGGACCACAAAATGCATAGCATCTATCTATACCTCTGCGGACGGCGGTATCGCGCGCCAAAAACAGCAGATCTAACAGCTCACAACGCGTCACTTCCGCAACGCGTTGTGGGCTTTTAGATCGGCTACTTTCGGTGAGCGACCGCCTTTGGGCTTCCGTAGATTAGACATGATTTTGTAGCAGTGCCAGTATGTCTGACTACTGTATCTTTTAACTCTATGTTTTGGATACAATAAAAGCGTTATTCGTGGTAAGTGAATTGCTCATTCACATATTATATATTCCACTGGGTGGAATGGCATAGTATCTTTTAACGACGTGTATAAAATAAATGTAAATGTGTCCTCCTACTCGATAATGTCTGTAATGTTGTCTGTAATGTTGGTTCATGCTAGTAGTAAGTAAGGCGGGTGTTGGTCCTGTCTACATTACAGTAGTTACTTACACGTGTCGTTCATAGTACATTTAGGTCACAACTGCATCAGCTAAACTGTGATTAAGAAAACAGTGGTTTGCCAACGCAAATAGCGTTATTATGATAAAGACACAACGGTGAGCTCAATCTTCTCGACACGTTAACAACTAACTCACCATAATGATTGTTGCTAGTCTGAGTGACAAATTACATTACGTTTCTCTCTGTTTGTGTCCAATATGACAGGTGACAGTCAACGCTTGACGATGGCACTGCCAGCCTGCACAACATACCGTTCTATCTTTGATTTATGTCACCAAGACGAGGATGTTGGGCTAAAAGAAGTGACAACTGTCCAACCTGTACCCCCTGATCCGTCTTCAGACAGTAGGCTACTACACACATATTTAAATTTGAATATGAATGCATTTTTGAACAGGACAATGCAATAACCCGCTTATGCAATAAAAGCCGAGGAGAGAACATTTATGCAGTAAAATACACAATGCACATACACACAATACAATAATAAGACATTACACATTAAAAACGTATAGTAGTAGTATAAGTCTGCACTGAAGAGACATTTGTTTACTCAGGCTTTTGGCAATTAGTTTGTTTGTTTTGTTTTCTGTTTTGTAAAGCGTCCTTAAAAGGCGATATATATATTCAAGTTATTATTATTATTGGTCAATAAAACTACACAAAATCATCCCCACATCTCCAACCCATCCCGAGACCAAAAACACAATTGTATTGTCATGTTGTCTAAAAACAAATGCATACCTGCACATTATGTTACTTTTTTTGTTTTTACTAAACATACATGCTATTGCTATCCATACAGAAGAGGTTGACCTATGTCCAGAAGATGGCACACTTCAGGGAAGGAGTCTTGTCAGAGAGGTACCAGACTTGATGGTCTGCACAGCCTGCCGAAGCTCCTTCAACAACCGTGAGGAACAGGTAAATTAAATACACACAAATTTAGAATATCTTATATATGGTTCCCCAATTATCTGCCTGCGGGCCTTCTGCGGCCCGCGGAGCGCCCCCTTGTGGCCCACGGGGCCACAAGGGGGGGGGGGGGGGGGGGGGGGGTCCAGCTATAAATGGCATTAAATCAGTATCAGGGTCAGTAGCCTCTGCATGTCAAACTGGGGGTCCTTTTCAAATGGGGTCTTGCCCTGATCATTAATTTCAGGGCAAGACCTCGACCTCGCATGTGCCGACTCTGCCCCCAGCCTGGTACCGTAGTCAAAATATGGCCCTTGAGGAAAATTAATTGGGGAACCCTGTATTATTTAGTGCAGTGGTTCTCAACCTGGTGCTCTGGAATGCTAGCATATTTTAAACAATTATTATCCTCCGACCACCCCGCCTCGCCCTCCCACAACAATAAACATTTGGTATAGAAGGCATACAAGTAATTTGTATAAAAGTAAAATGATATTCATTATTTTTAGTTATCTTAAAGCCTTTCTTTCTTTCTTTCTTTCTTTCTTTCTTTTTATTTGTTTCAATCAAACATCATACAATAAAACATCACAATAAAACAAAAGTAAAGATACAAAATATCTTAAAAAGATATATATATATGTCAATAGACAATAGGTAAGTGTGTTCGAAAAGGAGCAGGTAGAAGCGGATGCTTATAAATTCCTACCCCTTCATAACGTTTTTATATTGACACAAAAGTCTTGTGAAAAAAAACAAATAGAAGAACCAAAATTACACATACTGTACATTAATACTTCAACACCACTTCACAGTGCGCACCCTCACAAAACTTTCCATCAGCATCAAACATTTTGGTTTCCCTCCTCATTTCTGTACTTCTTAAAGATGTTTAAACTGTGGCATACTATTGCTTTGTTTTTTCTCTTCCGGAAGTTCATTCCATAAAGTAACCCCACAGACTGAAATGCACATACCTTTTTGAGTAGTGCGGACAAAAGGCTGTTGTAAATCTTCCTTCCTTCTTAGATCATACTTTTCCTCTTCTTTAAACATTTAAACCATCTGAACAGTTTTAAACTTTACATGGTCCATGAATTTCAAAATCTGTGACTGTAGAAACAATGCATTTGTATGCTCAAGATACCCAACATTGTGAATATTATCCTTAATGCTCTTTTTTGTAGTGTGCAACTGTGCATATGCTTTTTAGGGAGCTCTTATAGGTGTTAACCCCAAACTTCTGTGCAATAATTTAGGTATGGTAGGATAAGTGCACAATATAGACTAGTGTGTAAGGCTTTTACATTCAATATATGCCTAGTTTTGGCCAAGATGCCGATGCTGATCCTGGCCATCTTCGAACGCAGATAATTTATGTGAGGTTTCCAACATAGTTTGTGGTCCAACATAACACCCAAAAACTTGTTTTCATACACTCTTTCTATCACCATATCTTAAATTTTTACCTTAATATTTGCATCAATTTTGCAGTTCCCAAACACAATACATTTGGTTTTGCTCACATTTAAGGATAATAAAGCCTGATTTAAGATAAGATTCAAGATAATAAAGCTTGATTTAAGATCACTGCGATGATGGGACTGCTACAACAGAGATTGCCCACTTGCAGCACAATGTGTTGTGAGCTTGTAGATCTGCTATTTTAATTATTGTATTATTTATCATAATTTAATTTCAAGCTTTTCCCCCCACACTTATTACGACTTATTGGTTCTACAATTGGTCTTTCTGCAATATTATATATATATATATATATATATATATATATATATATATATATATATATATATAGGCCTTGAGAAACGGTGATTTAGTGAAATTGGAAAAACACCATGACATACTGTTTTGTTTGACAACTGACTGAAAAGGCTGTTCAAATGTCTCAGATGGAACACTATAAGATGGACTGGCATCGGTTCAACTTAAGACAAAAGATGATGGGACTGCTACCGGTTACAGCGGATGAGTTTGAGAAGAAAACTGGAACAGGTAGGAGGCCTTTCCTTACAATGGAAAATGCTGGTCTGTGTGCAACTCCTTACTGTGATGAGAGCTGAGTTTCCACCCTGGGATTATTAAATCTCATCGCATTAAAACATTTTTTTTTCTCTCAACAGGAGATATGTCAAGCATCTCGGGCTCAGAGTCCGATTCGGGGGATGAGGACACGGAGGACTCTGATAGTGACTGGGCTGGAAGAAGCAGTGATATCACCCGCACTGATAATGAGGATGCTCTCCTGGACGATTCAGTACCACATCGACTATCCAACAAAGTTGTTTTCCAGGACTTGGAGGGACATTATCTAGCGGTCTACCGCTGTGTTCTCCAAAGCAAGGTAAGTCTTAACGGGGGGAAAAAGGTATTTTGAGAAACACTCAAAATGAACCATGTTATATTTGCCTCCTTCAGTATTCATTGTAGGTTCATTTCTTGATCTCCTTGTATGATATTTAAGTCAGATGATGATGTAGACCGGATGGCTTCCCTGAGGACCATAAGTAACAAAACTATATGGGTCGTCCTCATGACTGGTGGGGGACACTTTGCTGGTGCAGTCTTCAAAGGGTCAGTGGTTACTTCTTTTTTGTACTTGAAGGTTCACTGTCTTAATATGTTCACGATGTCCTTAAAAAATAAATAGGTTATGACATAATGATTGTAATCTGCCACTCTATACAACACTATGTATACTACTAAGCAAAAATGAGAATCTGATTTTGGGTGCATCTATTATGACATTGATTGAACCTTTTTTGAGATAACCGTCCGGGCCGATTCGGCATGTTTACATTACAGGAAAGAGGTTCTTCAGCACAAAACCTTCCACCGCTACACTGTGCGCGCCAAGCGAGGCACTGCTCAGGGTCTCAGAGATGCTCAGAACCGCAGCCATGCACCTAAGTCAGCTGGAGCGGCCCTTAGAAGATACAATGAGGGAGCACTGGTCAAGGCAAGATAAAACTCAGACTAAAGGCGTCAAGCTAATGGTCACATAATTTCCTCATTGCTATGGATGTCACAAATCACAAAACAGATATGCCAAATTGCTTAAAGGGACACTTCACCCCTTTTGCAACCAGATCTTATTTTAATGATGTTTAGGGAGACAAGAAACACTTTCCTGTGGTTTTTTTATGTGGGTAATATGTGTTTTTAGATATTTTAGTATTTCAAAGTGTTCATGACTGGGCTGACTTCCTTCCTCCTGTACGACAATTCAAATAATGTTTTGGTGCACTGCTCCTCCTTGTGGATCTGGGGAGGGCTGTCTTACTGAGACAACATGTACAGTAGTCCAGCAAAAATAATTGTGATTAGGAAATCATGTAAAAATATGACAGGCCTACTCATTACACTAGAATGGTAAATAATAAAACTAATTCATATACAGTATGAGTTAATCAACTCTTTGGTGTTTTTGCAGGAGACCCAGGATCTCCTGGAGAGCTGGGCTGAACACATAAATGAGGCATCTGCAATATTCGTGCGCGCTCCTAGCTACAATAAAAGCATCTTTTTTGGTGGTCGGGTTGCCCCACTAGCCAAAAAAGACCCCAGGATCCGCATGCTCCCTTTTGTGACACGCAGGGCAACCTTCCGTGAGGTACAGAGAGTACATGAGGTACTCTCTACTGTTCATGTTTACGGTAAGAGTCAAATCATGCACTTACAGTATTATTTCTTTTTTAATATATTTTTTATCCCACGATTTTGTAACCCATTTTTCACCCCTGTGTCAATCATCTAATGTGATCCTGGGCTCTACACACCCTCCTCCATATATGGGGGACAAGGGGAGAGCAACGGACTTGAACTCATGCTTCCTTCATGCCTGAGTGTCCAAGTTGCTCCTTTAGGGAGTTTCCCTGGTTGGACGTAGCGCGTGACAGGAACACGTTATTCCAACCAGTTCCTTTCCCCTCCATCAGGCTGGCCAGGGGGAGGCAGTTTAGTGACCAGGATTACTGAATGTTCTTTGTGTATTAATAGCATGCCTGTTAATTCATTTGCAGTATAGCCTTGTTATAATTTTGTTGTTATAATTTTGGGGTACATATTTTGATACAGGGAAAGACATGGACATCTCAGTCATCTTTAGTCCCTGTAAGAAAGTATGGAAAAAGGCAAAAAAGTCTACAGCAGAACCAGAAACTGTTCCAGAAAAGGGTGAGTTTTGTATATCAGTCCACTGAGATAACTGGAACACATGAACATGAATGAAAGGAACAGTGTGCTTATGTTTCCATATCGTCTTTGCCAGAAGCAGGTGGAAGCATTAGTTCAGGTGATGATGATGATAGCGGTGACATCCAGCTGGAGACGGTGGAGATGACACTGGGAACCCTGGACCTTCGGGAGTTTGAAATCCAACCCTCCAGACATAGGAGGAGAAGAAAAAAGAAGGAAAGCGGACGCAAAATGGAGACTGAGAGTAGGTTCAATATGCTAGATTAGTTCAGAATAGATGTCTCTGGGGAGTATCTAAGTGCATCTCAGCACCATGTTAGCATTCTGAACTGGAGGAAATGCAGAACAGGCATTCAGACAATGTTGTAAAACCTTTTCCTGTATCCCAGGTTTGAATGCAGATGAAGGACATGAGCAGGTGGTGCAGGAGGAGGAGCTGGATGCTTCGTCAACAGATGACCTCTCCCAAGAGAAACTAGCAAAAACCAAGCGGAGGAGGAGAGTACAGAAAAAGAAGAAACACCCAGCAGAAGGTGATATACAGTATTGTACTTGTGTTATCCCTGTTACGTTACCCACTGTCTGTCTGTATCCTCTAACCCTCATTTGTATGGGTCTCTTAGTTTTTTGTTTCCTACATTTAGTTTTTGTTCCAAGTCATTTCTTGAATACCGGTATATAAAATAAAAATTAAGAAATTCCATAAATTAGAAAACAAATAATTGAAGCTTTCTATGTTTACACATAAGAGGTGGATGAGTCATGGGAGTACGGTCTCAAGGATGCCCTCTACACAGCCTGCAAGATCGGGGATGTGGAATCCCTACGCAGTCTCCTCAACCTGGCTGCAGAGGAGGAGACGGCAGGCAAGGAGAGTGCTGGTGAACTGGGAAGAAATTCATCCCAACAACAGCAGTCACCTGATGGTGGCTTCAGTCCACTGCATCTCCTGAACAAGCCTGTAGACTCCACTGGGTTCACTTTGCTACACGTGGCTTCCGCAGCTGGACAGAAGGCTGTAGTCAGACTGCTGATGGACGTGGGAGCAGACCCTGCCAGCAGGTACACAGTACAACCATCTCTGAACAGTCAGCGTTTTTAGTTTCCCTTTGTACACTGTTTGATGTCACATGATCATCTACTTAATTCGATGTTTTATTTTACCCGTTTTTATATATATTATAGGGATAATAAAGGACAGACTCCATATATCATCGCCCCAGAGAAGGAAATAAGGAATGTGTTTCGGAAGTACATGGGTGAGAATCCTGACAAGTATGACTACAGCAAGGCACAGGTGTGTAACGTTCACTGCAACTGTTTGCTTTTGTTCTAAACGCATTTCGTTTAATTGACGACGCTGCAGTTGGTCATTGATGAAAAACCTCTTGCTGTTGCTCAAGGTTCCTGGGCCACTCAACGCAGAGATCGAATCAAAGCAGATGGAGAAGAAGAAGGCACAAAAGGCAGCAAAGAAACAGCGAGAGAAGGAGCAGAAAGAGGAGAAGAGGAAAATAGAGTTTGAAGTGGAGGAAAAGAAGAGGTTTGCGTCCCTCACTGATCGTGAAAAGGTGTGGTAATGGGTTCATTTGTTGACATATTTTTGGCATTTTTATGTCATGGGACTTAGGGGCAAGTTGTCTAGAAAAGCATTCGTCTCAGTCAAACTCTGTACATACAATATGTATGTATGCTCAAACAACTACCAGTGGTTCTCAAACCTTTTTGGCTCCAAGTGCACTCCAAGTGCCCCATATCCCAGAGGCGTATTCTCCATTGGGCCAACCGGGCCGTGGCCCTGTCTAACTTCTGAAAAACGTTGGCGACAAAACAAGAAAAACAACACCCCCCTGTGCATGCAAATTAATTTCTGTTAGTAGCGAACCACAGCAAGCCGGCAAAGCTGTTCTCAAACATGTTCTTAACATTTCTGTAAGTCTAATTTTGATGTCAATATTATGTCATATCAAAAAATAAAACCACATAATGGCAAATAAGTATTGCTTTCTGTTCAATAAGAGTTGTTTTAGTCAGGTTTTTGATCGTTTTATCATTTAACATAGCAGTAAATTTCTATTTTCCCCTTCATCTCACATACCCTCTGTAGTATCTCTGTTTACCCTGAGGGATACATGTACCCCCATTTGAGACAGTAACACTGCACTTGCACTACACCGATCCACACCAAATGTCTTGTGCACACTGCTGGTAGACCAAGGAAGTCGACTTCCAAATATCTTTCAAGTCTGATTTTGTTTGTTTGTCACATCCACCATCCGTATTTGGGAAAATGAATAGTGTTTAATTATTTAATAGCATTTAATTGCAGCGCTTTGGCTTGTGTATGTATAGTAAGTTGACAGGAGAGAGACGGGGAGTGACACGCAGCAAAGGTCGTCGGGATCGGGAGTCGAACCCGCAACACACTGTCAGGCTGCATTAGCAGCCTAGGTGCCCGGACCGCTAGGCCGACCTGAGCCTATTTAAGGCAGATTAGATTCTGCTTTTAGACTCTATTTCTTTTTGTTACAGAGGGCCCTGGCTGCAGAGCGGAGGATGGCAGTGCATGCAGCTGCAACAGGAGTCACTGTCTCCAATGTCAAGTAAGATCTTGATTTTTTTCTGAAGGAGATCATAGTGTGATGGAAAATACCTAATTTATTGTTTAGTTAAAGCTTTCCTCTGCAAAATGCAGAACTGACCACATAATGATGCCATCATGTGGCAATTTCTGCATTTTGCATACACAGACAAATACACAAAGTAATCTCCTCGCATAATAACAATGGGATTTCCACTTCATCAGTTGAAAAAACATTTTGGGATCTTGAAAGAATAGAGAAAGAAAGAAAATAGGAAAACAAACTAAAATAACAAGAATACACATTGATGCGGCCTACAATGTACATAAGGTGCATTACTTTACTTCTGTAACACTAGGAGGTGCTGGACGTGTGGAGAATCTCTGCTTGGGAAGATCCCATTCCAATACCTGGATTATTCATTCTGTACCCCACGCTGTGTCCAGGCACATCGCAAGACCAATACTCCTGCTGCCAAGACCTAAATCTCACGTAGATTAGAATCGGAAAAACTAATCTACCTCACTGGAACTGTGACTTTGAACAGGCAACACTGTTGAGTCAATGCTGACTCAACAGGAGTGCTACTTTTAGTATCCAGTCTTAAAATATTCATTCTGATTCATCAACTACTCAGACAGAATTTTATTATGCTGTTTTACTTGTGGATGTGCCAATGAATAGCATTTAAGATACAGTCTACAGACCTTCTTTCATGTTTATTATACCAGCAAAAAAGGCAGAACATTTCATCTGAAGTCTGAATCTTGATAAGCAAAATGATTTATTTA
The DNA here is from genome assembly GCF_963924005.1 of Protomyctophum bolini. Classification (NCBI taxonomy): domain Eukaryota; kingdom Metazoa; phylum Chordata; class Actinopteri; order Myctophiformes; family Myctophidae; genus Protomyctophum; species Protomyctophum bolini. The sequence goes on along the minus strand of NC_137877.1, from coordinate 30,067,180 downwards.
CAGTATCTGTATATAAAATAGCATAAACAAAGACATTGTGATTAAAAAAAATAAAGAATACAATTGCCATAACATTGTACTCCCCAGCCCTACTTTTTAAGTTACTCTGAGAACCTGAATTGTATTTTAGTTGGGCTGCCATATTTATGATGTCTCAGACAGAATGTCCCATATTCATGCAGCATTGAATCCTTGAACTAAGATAATACTGACTTAATGGTCCACTGAATTACCCCCAAGTTTCTGTATGTGACGGTGACTAAGCGATGAAATGTGTTCTGTCAAGACTTCTTGGTTGTGAGGTTTAGTTGGGGCCGGTCCATAAACAGAACCCGCGTGTGGACAGGTGTCCTCTCCAGCTCCAGTACTGTGATGAGGTTGGGCTGAGTGGGGCTGAGCAGGGGACCAGGGACATACAGAGTATGTTGAGGCCCCCTGGCTGACCAGTATCGTCCCAGGTTCACCCCATTAATCCACACTTGACCCTGGGAAGAACATAAGATGTGCAAAATACAAATCAAATTGGGGGTCATTTGAAACTTTTTTTAGAGCACATTATGTAGCTGAGGCCAACAGTTCTGCCAGTATCATGAAAGATAATGTTGCTGTATGTTTGACATACAGTACAACTAAAGGTCTACCAGGAGATGAATGCTTTCCTGTTCAAAATCAATGTATGCAGTAATTTCACAGAGCGAAGCCTGTTGTAGAATGTATATTTAGAATGTAATGGCCGAGCAGTCCAGGCACTGACAGCGTGTCGTGGGTTCGAGTCCCCAGCCCGACGACCTTTGCTGCGTGCCTCTCTCCCCCTTTCTACTGTAAATGTATCAATAAAAGGCAAAAAGCCCCAAAAAGACTACCCAGATAAAAGGAGAGAAAAAAACGCCAGTGCCTTACCCCTAAACGTCTTTGCCTTTCTTTTTTTTACTATTTTGAAAAACATTTTTTAATCAAATAGCCCATCTACAAGCTTACCTTAGTTAGTTGTCATTGTCACCAATTTTAAAATGTTTTTCAAAATAGTAAAAGAAAAAAAAGGCAAAGCAGTAAGGCACTGGTGAAAATAGGGCCATCAGTGTTTGCTTTACCTTTGTCCATTCGTTAAGACTGAGGAAGGTGTCCCATGCCAGACCATTGGGCTGTAGTGTGCCTATGTAGAAGACTGGCCCGAATGAGGTCCCTGTCTGAGGGGTAGGGTGGGAGTATCTTCTGTTTGAATGAGGCCATCCCCCAGCTATAGCTCCATCAATGTCCAGAGGATAGATTTCCCAGTCGGTCAACACATCTCTACCCAGGATTAGGTTGCTCAAGAGGCCCTGCATTGCACATAGCATTACTCATTTGGTACTTACAGTGTGTATGTTACCCATATTTTATCATCAAATGTGAGGTTACATGCAGTATTGGTATATCTTTTATTGAAAAAGGTAATCCTGCACTACTATATCTGTGTATCACTGCTTTGCCTATGTAACTGTTCTTGCCTTGTAATCATTGATCTTGCTTCCAAAGTTAATACGGCCCATGTTCTCCACAAGAATGTCCATGGTGTCACCCTGTTGCCCAGTAACATTGATCACCAGCATGGTGTCTCTCTCCAGCACGCCCTGGAACACCTGCTAAGACATCTTAACTTCTTGAGTACTTGTGATATTGAGGTCAGTAGCATTGTGGTCACGTATGATATAGAAACGGACATATTTGTACAGTACACATTTGTAGAGTAAAGTCTGAAAAGAAAATTACACATGAATGTACTTTATGCTTAAGAGAAGAGTAACAAAAAAACAAAAGTTCTTTGTGAGTACGTACCCCATTGACGGACACATAGGCACGGTCATGAACCCCATTCAGTGGGGAAATGAGCGGTGTAGCCTCTGGGATGGTACGGGGCAGTTTGGTGCGGTACAGCATATATCCATAGTACTGAACACAATAGACACAACATGTTGCAGACAACAGTCTAGAAGTTTCAAGAGGATTTGCTACTAGAATCCTAGTTATCTTTTGCCTTCGGAGAGGCACTGTACCTGTTTCAATCCTTCAAACGTCAAAGGATACTGGGATTTTACAGGCCTCTGGGGTGAAAGACTGCTCAAAAGACTGCTTAGATTGCCAACCTGTAACAGAATAAGAGAAACATAGGTCAAACTGGAGTCTGCCACAGTTGTCATTTTTGATGATTCGTGATCAGACAGTTTGTGCACTGTTGAAACTTTGGTGATAGAGAAAGGAGAAAATTAATTTACAAGGCAAGAAGCCAAGAACCAACCTTATTCAGAGTCACAGACCCGTAGGCACATTTAGGAGTTGCTGGTGGCATGGGACCAGATGGAATATCTCTGAACTTTATGAAAACAAAGTAAAAATATTTTAGTCACTTCAACAAAACACATACAGATCAGGCTAAAACATCCGTTAAGGGTGGGTATACATAATCAGTTACACCTTCTTAATGACGTCTCTGATGGCCAGTAGCTTCTCCGTTGGGTCTCCGGCCTCTGACAGAGGGGCGTCGTAATCATAGCTGGTTAACACTGAGCGGTACCTGGTGTCATGATCGGCACCTTCAGGAAAACCAAGAGGTTCACAAAAAGTAGCTTTTTGTTATTCTTTTATCGACAAATAAACGTTTTGTTACCCCCGCAATGCACTCTGACTTCTCTTAGATCAACAACATTTACAAAAGTACTTTTTTATTATTCTTCACATGTCAGAATGAACAATTCATTCTTCATTGTTTGTTATTCTTTACATGTCAGAATGAACAATTCATTGTTCGTTCTGACATTTCATTGTTCATTCTGATGTAAAGACTAATAAAGTCCACTCACTCTCGTCACTCTGAGTGCAACCCACTACTTTAAAAATGTTATTCTTTTATCACCATCAATCCGGTGAAGAGATAACATGTTAAAACATGAATGAGTATTTATTGCGTTTATCAACTTTACCATTCCAGTAGCCAAAGTTTGTGCCTCCTTCAAACATGTACCTGTAAAAGAAAGCAGTCGTTCTCAAGGGCGTGTTCAGGTTTTAATATCACACGTTTTGTCTTTTATTGTAAAGACATGGAGAAATCAAATAAACTAACTCACTCTTGTCACTCTGAGTGTGACCCGTCACTAGTTTAAATGATTATTCGATCTCAGCCATGCATTAACGGTTTAAGGATGAGCCTTTGGGGAACATACATGTTGACGTTGGCACCCATAGACAGCATGTCTTCTAGCATCCTGCTGATCTTCTGAGAGTCAACAACATTATGTTTTTGTCCCCAGTGGTCCAGCCAACCAGTGTAGAACTCTGAGTTCACCTGGAACAAAAAGTTCATGTTAGTAAAAAGTTCAATGTTAATAAAAAAAAAATGTTTTAGTACGGTATTAGTTGGTTAATTCAGATCAAACATTTTAGGTGAGTGTTCAAACTGTTCATAAACCAATAAATAGGGAACATTTATCTAACCAGAGGGCCCCTCGGTTCAAATCTCCTTTGTCGTTTGAAGGCTTTTCTTATATCTGTGTCTGGGTAACGGAAACAAACCATTCAGATTAGACAGTGTTCTTAATTATGCCAGAGAGAAAGATGCTGATACCTATGTCCCCTGTAGTGTGTATAGATAATACCAACCTGTACCAAAGTCTATGGTGGCATATAATCCTTCCAGAGTCCCACAAGTCATCTCCTTGTCCGTGTTTCCATCAGTGGTGAACAGGACTGTGTCTTCACCCAAGAAGAACCGGAACAGAGTCCGCAGATGGCGCATGTAATTGTAGTCACAAGCAAAGTAACTTCCATACTCATTCTCCACCTGCAATTAGGGGAATATTTAAGCCAAACCATACAGTTGTGCTATTTGTTGTATAAGACGGCGATGTTCTGTGGCTACTGGCTACATAAGACCTACCTGGACACTAATGATGTTGCCCCCATTGCTATAGAGCCAGGGCTTCATCTTGGGGAGAAGAACTGCCAGCCAGTTGCTGACTGCCTGCAAATAATCTGAAGACAATCAGAAGTCAATCAGCATGAAGATAAATAAATTGACTGGGATGAAAGTTGGGGTCCGGGGAAGTTATATTTAAGTTGTACCTACCTGTATCAGCTGAACGAAGTACAATGTTTGGGTTCTGAAGCAACCAAGCTGGCAAACCACCCTAAGGAAGAAGAGCAAAGAATTTGTAGGGAATGACTAATATTGATGAGCTGAATTGAGATGTCCAACACTTGTGGTGATGCAGTACTTTTTCTTATATATTATACAGTATACTGTATACCACTACAGCTCAGGGTAGAGTGTTGATGGCTACTCACCATTTCCCATTCTGCACATATGTAAGGTCCTGGACGTAGGATGACCAGAAGGCCAGTTTGATTGGCTAGGTTCAGGAAGTGCTCCAAATCTCTGTCACCTGAAAAGTTATTCACCCCCTGTACAGTCTCATGGAAGTTCCAAGGCACATATCTGCATGAACAAAGAAATGCAGTTGTGAAGAGAGAGAGAGAGAGAGAGAGAGAGAGAGAGTGTGTGTGTGTGTGTGTGTGTGTGTGTGTGTGACTGTGTGTGTGTGTGTGTGTGTGTGTGTGTGTGTGTTTGTTTGTTTTCGCATGCGCACGGGGGAGGTGGGTCGGTGATTTCAAACTTACATCTGGATGGCATTGAGTCCGGCCATGTACATCTTGACAAGCCGATCCTTCCAGTAGTATTGTGGGATTCTGGAATAGTGAATACTCCCTGAGATAAATCGAAATGGCTTCCCATCTTTCAAGAAACAGTTGTTGTTGTAGTCTATGGAGAATGTTCTGTGAGCAGAGGCCTTGAACCAAAAGCATGAATGGTAAGATTAGGACAAACTGACATGATTGGATTTTATGTAATAAAATGTAAAGTTGATGTAGTCTAAGTAGCATACCAAGACTATCATAGATGACAACTAATTTATGGATTATTATCTGTCAATTATGGACAGATAATACTATAGTCTAAATAACATTTAACTCAGTTACAGTAAGCGGTATATTTAATAAGCAGTACGTGCCATTAAGTATGGTCATATTACATAATGACAAATATCGAGGAAAACCTGAATGAATCCATTATGAACTATATTTAATAGGTGACTATTTGAGTTTCCGTTTCTTACCAATAAGTTTCCATTTACAGCTAAATAGGCAAAGCACACTGCAACGAAAAACAATGTATTTTTAGCCATGTCTACCACTTATCTATGCCGCAGCGGCGCAGCCTAACACGGCATTACATTATTTATCGTACAGTATGTAATCATATCCCCGGCGTGCGATATAATGGCAAGTTGCCCAAAGCTCTGTCTCGCTGTTGTGTGTTGAGTTGTTGACTGAAGAAGCCAATAGCAATACAACCCCGCTTCAGCCATTCAGCAACATGACTATCATGTGACATTCACGTAACGTTGATTACATGCTGGGTCCTAAACACCGTCTAGTTAACAAACACATTACTCGTGGTCCAGGCTATAAAATATTAAAAATCAAACTTGGATGAAGAATCAAGTAACCTTCCTGTCCGGCCTGTCTATTCAAGATTGAAGTTTTTATCACATACCACAGTCATTTTTCAATTTAGTTTTTTGACTGTTTATTAACTTTATCTAGTAATTACCGGTGAAAATGGAAATTATGTGGGAATGTTGGAAGTCTATTACAGAAAAATGTGAGTAAAGTTTAAATAAAGCTCTAACAAAATTAATTAATTTGGAGAATGCAACCAAAAATGAAAATCGTTAGGGCATGCTCTCATGCTAAACAAACATTTCACACAGACAATATCTGGAGGTTGGTTGAGAACAATTGCTATTGTATTACCGGTACAAAGCAGCCAGTTCAGGAATAGTTTGCATTGACAGGAGCCAGGCAGCCTGACATGTCGTGTTTTTCTTTGCATTTCTTTACAGAACACTTTTTTTTTACATTCCGTTGTCTGAATCAAGTTTTTAATGTCCATCACTGCCTTTAGCAATAAGATGCCAATGGTTTTAACATTAGAATAAGATGCTTGCATTGATTGGCATGACAAGTAATTATGTCATCATTCTTTAAGGCACACTAGAGGGCGCTTGAAGATTGAAGACCAGCCCAGTTACAAATGGTGGAGCTAGATTAAAAAATAAAACAAATGTAATATTTACCCACATTTATGGTAAAATAATAATATTAAACATACACAATACATGTGATATCATGTGAATTTTGTCAAATTTGTTTTAAAAGTATATTATTGTTTATTCATAGACCCACACAGCATGGTCTACAAAGGATGCTCAGTCAGTAGAACTAAAACATTTTCACTTCAAGAACCCCCAAACTAATATATATTTGGCCGCAGACCCCCATCTGAAAATATGTTGTGCCAGAAAAGCTTTCCGTGCTCGGACACAGAGACAGACACGTACATATGGACACACATACCGGTAGCTGCGTAATGGAGCAGAGGCACCGCTCAAAAACTGTGATGTCTGTTAATTAATGTTGACTGCCCTACACTTCTTAGCTGGTGAGCTAAAGCCACCACAGACTCTCTAATGTTAAATTATCATGTTCATGTAGTATCACACACACACACACACACACACACACACACACACACACACACACACACACACACACACACACACTCTCTCTCACTCTTTTACCCTTGTCTCGTGAGTCGTGGCCCACCCTTTTAGTAGTAATGACTATAGCTCTATACCATAATCTCATTTCCTGCTCTTCCCCTCGTCTCATTAGTCTCCATTTAAGAGGGTGGCCTTTATAATCTCTAATGGCAACTGATTTCAACTGCAGATAGGGCGAAAGCCCTGGCTTTCTGGCTCATTACTGTTAGACAGAGATAATTGTCCTGGGATTAGGATAAAGGATGACATGCATTTGGCTTGGTAACTTTGTTATGAGTGTGAGAGTCCCGATAACCTACGATGACAGTCCATCAATATCCCAGCTCTGAGATCAGAAAATTTGCGTTCAAACCACACACAAAAACTAATTGGCTGCCTAATGCACTGATGATGAAACACTTACTAAAGCCATTTCTGACCAGAGTGGAAGTCTCAGGAAGTGAGTGAGACAAACAACAGAGAGACTAATAGCTATTGTGATGTGACAGGGTCTGTCAGTTTTTGACTGTTGAGCTATTCTGTGGTGGGCAAAACATAGGCTACTCAACCCCAGTACTTGAGTTAAAGTATTGATGTACAATGTACATGGTCAATATTACCAGCTAAGTGAAAGTTGCTCAGTCAAATTTGTGCTTCAGTTAAAAGTCCTGGAGTACTGCATGTATTTTTTTTACCTTTTGTAGTCAAAAGTACAATATTTGTCTTTGAAATGTACTAGGGTTAGGTGAAAGCCATATTAAAGCTTCCAACATCTTTTTTTTTTTACTAACTGGTCAACCAATCTAAAGATAGGGGCCTGTCCCCTATGTGATGGGAGGCATGGAGTGACCTCTGGGAGGGTCCAGGGGCGTAACCTGAATGAAGTAATCTCCCCAGAGCTTGTAATTATATTGAACGGACCCCATTCTACTGCTGTCATATCCCCCCAACCTAAAATCCCTCTTTGTCTTTCACCTGGAGGCAGATGTATCAAACCCTGTTGGAACCTTGTTGTTAAGTTCTTTTGAAGCAACTGATATTAAAGCCATTATGCTGTGTTGGGTTACCGGTGCAAATAGTGTCCAATTTGATCTTTCTTGCTTAAAGGGCCACTTCACCCCTTTTGCAACCAGAGTTTATTTTAATTATGTTTAGGGCACAAGAAACACTTTCCTGGGGTTTTTATGTGTGTAATATGTTTTTCTTTTATTTTAGCCATGACACCATGTTCATGGGGTTTATGTGTTTGGTCCAACGGAGCATTGGTCCGAACGTCAACCTACCTCAAACCCTCACCCTAACCCTAACCTCCCCCGGGGCAGCACACCTAAACCTAACCCCAACCCTCTCCCGACCACCAACGCACCTCGGACCAATGCTCCTTCGAACCAATGCTCCGTCGGACCATAGTATGCCTCCCATGTTCATGACCAAAAACCTGTCATGAAAATGTGATCTCATTTCCTTTCTGGACTACAAAATCACACCTCCAGGCATTGATTGATTGAAATATTTATTAACAGTTTGCAGAATTACAGTACATTTCAAGCACAAACTCAATACAAAGCCTGTTAACTGTGAGTGGACGACCCAATTAAGCATTACACTTGTTTACAAGAGGGTCCACCTTGTTCAATTCATCAAATTCAGCCTCCCTCTCTCCACAAAGAGGGGAAGTGGACTAAAGCATTATGGGCATTGTAGGAATTCAGCAATCCAGTCAAACCCTAGTCAAACACACACACAATTTTTTCTGGCCATAGGGTTTCAAATTGTGCTACTGTTTTATCTACTACAGATACTATTAACATTGAGTGACTGCAGTTTCTTCGGGAGGCATCCAGCTGTGAAATATCCCTTTAAGAAACGGATAATAAAACTCAAAAGTTCAGACGTGCTGATCAGGCAGTCTTCTCCTTGCCAAATCTGTACATATAAGGATATATCTGATGGTCATTAAGGTACCTGGAATATTTAGCTGAGTTTTCTGTGATTCACGCTGTTGAGTCATATGGTATGAGACAGCATAGACACTGAATGACTTACAGCATTCCCGGTCAGTCCTCAGCACTGGCTCAGAATGCAGACCTCAGGTCAGTATAGAGAAAATACGCTGTCATTCTTTCTCAGACTCTGAGTGACCAGTGAGTCACTGCTAGTGCTAGTGGTGGGAAAACTAAAAGTGCAAAGATTTACAAATTTGCAATCGCTCGTAAATGGCAAATCTATACAAGCTCACAATGTGTTGCATCATGACACGTGAGCTTGAAGATCGGCTATTTTCAAATAAGGCTTAAGTAGGCTATTCTTACTTAGTATAAAGTACAAGTAGGCTATAAAGTATCAAAGAATGGTCACTGCAGTAGCAGTGGTTGCTACTCTGAGTGGGCTCTGACAGTTTGCGCCGCCGCTCAGTTCTAGGAAACAAAAACATCCAGATAATGAATTGAAAACCCCAATCATATGAACCATGTCCAGTGGCACATTTATCCTCGTCCTGTCGTTTTTACAAGTGAGTCAATTGTGTTCTTTGTGTCTTGGTCCCATGCATGACTCTTCAGGTTACCTAAAGAATATCACAGTGAAAACACTAAACAGTACATGTAGGCCTATAGATTGTTACTGTGGGAGCAGGAAAATATGAGGCTCCATAAACAAACAGGAAGTTGACAATGAGGAGGGGGTTATGGGAAGATTGTGAGCTGGCCCCTATGTTTCAGATTGAAGGAAGTTATGGTATTTGTATGGAGCACTTGAAGGAATGTGTGGTGAGATAAATTGTGAAATCCTGCTGCTAGGAATCTGGCCTCTGGGTCATTACAATGCCATGGACCGTGTGTGTGTGTGTGTGTGTGTGTGTGTGTGTGTGTGTGTTGTAGGGGGGGGGTCATAGTTGATGGAGAGCCCCTATCTATGTGATGATGAATAGAGCGTTTTTCTACAAATATATCGTCCGGTTTCCTAAGTGACAGCTAGCAAAATATCCATCAATGAGCTTTCACAACACCATTCTCCATGGTTTCAGATCAAAAGGTGATGTCTGTTGACCATGCATAATTTGAAACACACAAGCTTCTTCATGTACAATCTTTTGTGTGTTTATATTTTATCGCCAATAACAACACTGGCAAGATTTCCTTTCTGTGACGCTACTCCACTAACCATTTTTCTTTTAAAGATATTTTTGGGGCTTTTTGCCTTTATTGATTCAAATAATTGATTAATAGTAGTTTGAAAGGAAAGGGGGAGAGAGATGGGGGGGAAGACACACAGCAAAGGTTGTCGGGATCGCGACTAGAAACCGTGACACGCTGTCAGGAATACCAGCCTATAGGTGCCTGGACCGCTCGGCCGGCCCAGACCTCTACTGCACTAACCTTCATAGAAAAGCATTCAGTGGCGCCTTTGTTTGCTTTTGTACGTCACGGGGGGTGGGGGGGAATGCTTAAAGAAAACATAGACTTTTGTTTTGTAAACGCCATTGACAATGAAGGGAAAATTTACGTCATAATGTGCCTCATTACGTCATATTGTCTCTTTATTGTTAATGGCGTTTAATGTTTAATGTTGTATTAGCGCCCCTCACTTCACACGGGTGTGATGTTTTGATGGGTGTGTTGATTTTTGGGCCTCGCTTATTGGGCTGGAAGTGGCTCAGGGGCAGAGTCACCAGATGGGAACCGCAACCCAGTTCAAACCCGGGCTCCCCCAGAGTTAGTGTCGAAGTGTCCTTGAACAAGATTCTGAACCCCTAATTGCTCCCGATCACATGTGCAGGTTGGTGCCTTGCATGGTTTCCTCCGGCATCGGTGTGTGAATTTGTGAATGTGAATGTAATGCACAATTTCTGTAAAGCGCCTTGGATATATATATATATATATATATTATATAAGCGCTTATAAGATATATAAGGCGCTATATAAATGCACCATTTATCATTTGCTTATTTTTGGGGGAACATGAATAAGACAAAGTCCATAGACTTGGCTTCCACATGAAGTCACGGAGGGCATGCTGATTTTTGGGGCTTGCTTTTTTTTGAGGGAGAATAAATAAGACAAATATTAAAAGTCCATAGACTTGGCTGCCACATGACGGCATGTCTGAAAGCCATGGCCCTACAAAATCACACCTCAAAAAGTGAGCAGTGCCTCACGATGACGTATGGTGATGATGATGTATTGACACAAAGTAACAGGGGTCGCAATAGACACACATGTATTGTTGGAGCGGTAAGCACCGCTCAAAAAACATTATTGATGCCTAACATTTATCATTCATCACATCCTAGCCAGAACACAAATATGGAATGTCCATCTGCCTTTGACATAGGTGTGAGTAATGCTGTTATCTGGAGACATGTTGGCTATTAGATGGCCCAGCACTAGCCACATAATTCAATATATCTGGCACCAGGATCTGTCACTGGCCATATTTGCACATTATGCTGCTGCTGCTGCTGGGAAGAGTGATTCCATATAGATTGCATCATTCCTATTTAATGATATTGTTAGACCTCCCCTTTTATCTCAATGTCTACAATTTCTCTCCTTCTTTTGCCATCTATCCAACCTAGCACAGGGGTGATTTAATTAAATGCCCCCCCCCCCCCTCTGTTTGCTTTGTCCCTTGGGTGTGTCCACTCCAATATTTCAGTGAAATTAATCAGCAGCTCTCACATGAGTAGCTGCTTAGACCATCCACTTAATTAGTTGAATTAGACCAAATTCATTAATCATCACATCATGGTTCCAAATTAAATATTTTGCTTGACTAACAGGCTACTTCTATGTGGCTTCTGTTAGCAAATTGTCAAATTCCCTGGCCTGAATGTGTGTAGTCTCTGTGCAATGTGTTAATCAAAAAAGCGCAGTTATTGCTACTTTAAATGGCACTTTTCTGTAACCTGCCATGAATTTGAGAAAAAACAAAGAGCAGCAACAGGAACATTACAGTGAGACCCCCAGGGCAGTATAGTTAGAGTGGGTCAATGGTTTTGTTTATTGTTCAGATGGCAGTCAGGGACCGGGGAATTCATGGCTTCTCTTTACATAATCAAAGCATGTGCCGTTAAGTGATTATTTATCTGATTGTGAATGAGAGCTCATGGCTACAGAGAGAATAATCAAACAGTCTAGTCTCACCCAAAGAGACCTCCATCACATGCACTCAAGACAGATCTATACAATATTTGAAGTTGGGCTGGACAAGGGTCCTTCATCTGACCTAAATGACCTTGCTCCGGGGCTTGTGTGTGTGTGTGTGTGTGTGTGGGGGGGGGGGGGGGGGGGGGGGGTTGGGGGGGGCTACAGAGCCTCTCTGTCTCCATTAGCTCTCCAGAACTCATGGTTTATTTTTATCCTCGGTGAGACACATGCATTGTTGAACCAGCTGATTGATCTGAAATTATCTTAGGGCTGCCTGCTTGCTTATGATAGATAGACCATTAAAACACAAAAACCAGTGCTTCAGGCTATGTCTGTTCAGTTGTGTGCCTCTCCAAAGGGCAATGGAGACACAGATGGCGCACACACTGGATGATGTTAAAGCAGAGCAGACTGGTACAGTATGTAGACTGATACAGTATGTGTACTGTCCCTGGGCTCTCTGTGAATGGGTCTGGAATAATGACCCAATTCAACACCCATGACCTGTTTCAATGACACAAATCAGAAATCACACAATTCAACCTTATTTGTTGATTTAACAACTTTATTTTATTTTATGCAACAAACAAAATGTAAAACATAAAATACATAAACAGGGACATGTGCCTTTTTGTGCTATGGGTCAAGTACTCAAGTTTAAGCAGCACCGGAAATTATCCGCTTTTAATTTTTGGAGGGTCATGTGGCAGGAAAGTCTATGGACTTTATAATGTTTACTTTAAGCAGTGATGTCATGTTGCAGCCACAGTGGGCGCCCCTCACTTCACACTAGTGTTATTACTACTCATATGATGTTTTTGCCTATTACTGTATATTATTGTTTGTCTTTTTTCACACCACTAAATATATTCACAGAAAATAGCTGATCTACAAGTTCACAACACGTCGCAATTCGATACGTGGTGCTTGCAGATTTCCTAACCCTACTCCTAAAGATATTTAGTGTAGAGCGATATTTAGTGCGATATTTCATGCAGAGCAAAGAGCTTCTAATCTAGAGCATTTATTACTGAATGTTATGGCCCCAGAATAGGGATGTTATGGTTCAAGTGTGTAATAATTAAGCATTATGTCATCCATTCAGAGTTCACCAGGATCATTTTCTTTTCTTTTAAATCTCTCAAGATAGAATTCATTGGCACCTTATTGACTGTAGCCTACTGTGTTCGGTGCCCACCGCACAGCAGGGGGTGGCTGGGCTGACATCAGCTGATCACCTTGTCTGTCTGAAACACTTTGGGTATCTCCTTTAGGAGTGACAGTGTTGGTATGTAGGGTCACAGATCTGTTTTCTCAACAGAATACAAAACCAGAACCACAAAAATAAACTGACATGTGCTCTCTAACATGAATTGCGTTTATGTGATTGCCATAGGAACTGAGTGAAACAGGACACATTGGAGTGAAACACGACACATTTATCTGAATAAACCTTACTTCAAAAGTTTTTATTTTCTAAATGAAAAAAGTCATGAATAAGGAGTAATGGATTCATTTGAGATTGAGTTCCATTTTATGTTAATTTACCTCCTAAAAAGGGGAATATGTCCTATCCTACAAGCCTCTCTTTTATTTTAGTTTACATGCACCTTATAATGTACTCATATTAGAAATATGTGTCACTTCTGACCAGTTTTCTGTGTTTTCTATATTCTTTTACCCTTTCTTGAAATTTCAGTAATTTCTTAAACCTGTGATGTGAAACTAAAGTTGAAGTTTTTTATAAAAGGATATTTAGTAATTAGCATTTTTACAGATGAAAGTTAGCATTTAACTTAAAGGGATAGTTCAGAAGTTTTGAATTCAAGCTGTATGAAATACTTGCCATTGATATAGTGGTTTCAACTGTATTCATTGATTGCCCAAGTCCTGTGGTGGGAGTTCTGCTCTGGTTTTGGTGGTAGTTCCGGTCTTTTTGTGGGGGGCACAGGGGGCCACGCATTAAAAGTAAATTAATTCACAAAACTAGTTTTTCAATAGTTCCATGTGATAGAGGGGTCAAAGTTGAACGAAAGTTGCGCTAAATGGGTCAACAATACAAATGACACTAGTTTTGTGGATTAATTTACTTTTAATGCCTGGCCCCCAGTGCCCCCCACAAAATGACCGGAACTACTTAATATTCACCAAAACCAGAGCAGCTGTGTTGGCCTCCTTGTAATGGTTCACTTCTACTGAAGGAAGAGGACAGGAACAATTTGTGTGTATATAGATCAAAAGTATTGTTTAGAGTGTGTACACCTCTACATTTATTCCAATTTATAGAACCTCACTACTAGTAAATTAAGTACTATGGCATGAGTCAAGACCAGCAAGTCGCTTGATCCTACAACATCTCCCCCATGCCTCCTGGGGATCCCACTTGATGGCCAAATGGATGTTTTGTTCTCACTGTTCGTTCCCTCAGGTGGTGTGCAGGCAAGCCTGGCTTCAGTACACACACACACACACACACACACACACACACACACACACACACACACACACACACACACACACACACACACACACACACACACAGCCCTCTGCCTGGCGACACTGTTTGGTGTCCTATGTGGGATACAAATAAGGATGAATAATGAGTGACTCATTGAAAGAGCAATTCATTCAGCATTGTTTTGACTTAACAAATGCTTATTAGGTAATTAGTGCTATATGAGAATACTCAGCAAGGTGCCACAAAGGCTCCCTGTCTCTCCAAGAGAGTGCAGCAGACATCCTCCTTGATGATAGAAGATCAGTCTTCCTGGGACATACATGGTTGTGACTGTTCTGTAAACTTTGCTGACTATGATGTGATCATATTTCAGAGTTGTCGTGCAGTGGTACTAGATGTGTTACTCCTGGACTAAGAAACTAATTAGAAATAACATTCTCACAAAATTCCACTATGTAATTGAAATATTCGGCATATGGTTTTGTGATGTCACTCTGCTGCCTTTGGTCATCAATTTCAGTCTTTATACACCAGTAAGACGCCCTGGGGGCGAGAAGCGACATCGCCTTAAAGATGAGTTAGATGAGGTCAGTGTCGTGATCTTCATGTATGGAGATGGCCATATATGGTGGCGTGATGTGTCACGAGGCGTGATGTCATGACGCGTGACCATATATGGAGGCGTGATGTCACGGGGCGTGACCATATATGGAGGTGTGATGTCACGAGGTGTGACCATATATGGAGGCGTGATGTGATTAACTAACTAACTGACGGACTGGAGATGCAGATTTCATAGTAAATGCGACACAGGTCGCAATAAGAGAAACAAAGCTCAGAGAACAGAATGCTTGCGGGTAAAGCATAATGTCAATTGTGGTAAACAGGGAGTGGGACAAAGTGGAAGGCTTGCATAGTAAATGTTTGCAATTTACTGTAAAGTAAAGTAGCCAGCCTGCATTGATTGGTCTTCATGGCATTAGTGAAAACCAGACCAACTGAGGGGTTTGTGTGGATGTTGAGTGAAACATTTCCGAGACGCCACGAGAACATGTCTGACCACTGTGCACAACAACAAGCTGCACTCACTGTCCAATCCTGAGTGTTACAAGACCCTCAGCGTTCAGAATTTTATAGTGTGCCATGAACCAAAGGTCCAAGTGGTAGCCTACCTTTGGCACTGCACAAGTAATATTAAAGTATTATTCCGTTTGGGTCCTGGAACACATACCAACACACAACAATGGATGGGTTGTTTCAAGAAATCTGACCAAGAGGCACATGCAAACCTGTTAAGACCAACTGACCAATTAACCAGGTTGCGAGGGTGCATTGTTTTGGACATATTTTGTATTGGAAATATGTTTTTATTTTGAAAGGGAAAACAAAAGGTAGAATCATCACTGATATAGTTTAAATCTGACTTGGGAATTTGAAAATAGCCAACCGCCAGGCCCAGTCTGACTAATTTAGCCAAACATTTTTGAATGAAAAGGAAGAATGGCTGAAATGATCTATGTTTATGTTTTATTGTAGTGTCCCTAATCAATCACAATTCTTCAGCAATGCCACAGAGAAAACAAAAATCACACCCATGTGAAGTGAGGGGCGCTCTTATCATCATTCATCTACATCATATACATCACATTCCGTGCTCAGCCAATCAAATAATCACAAATGTCATTCCGGCCAATCACAATTTGCGTCTTCACTTTTCTGTCCTCACTTTATTTGTGTTTGTTTGTGTTATCTGTTATCTATCATCGTATTCCTCAGGATGACTGATTATATAACAGACTGTATGCCTTTATCTTATGTGGATTTATTGTGTCTATCCACATTTAAGATTAAAGCAGGCAAGCAATGACCTGCCTAATCTCACTGGCATAGGATGTATACAGATTAAAAACATGTCCTTCTTCTGAGGATCATCAGATCTATTGCTGTAACGAAGATTAAACCATGGAAAGTGGGATGAAAATCAAGAAATCTGAATGAAGGGTCACCCATGATAAACAAAAACAAAACAAAAATCCTGTATGACTTTTCTGCTTCTTCCTCTTCCCTGAGTGAGAGTTGATCTTTCCCAAAGGAGGAAGTATTGTAAAATAGAATTGTTATGCTATCCTTGGCATCCTCTCTGATGCATTGTGAGCATATGCTAAAGCAATTAACCAGGTTGCATTGTTTTGGACATATTTTGTCTTGGAAATATGTTTTTATTTTGAAAGGGAAAACAAAAGGTAGAATCATCACTGATATACCGGTAGTTTAAATTTAACTTGGGAATTTGAAACTAGCCACCAGCCAGAGCCAGGCCCAGTCTTCCTCTTTGAAAGGGCGTGTGCTGTAGGAGGGTCTCGCTTTAGTCACTTCCGAAAAAGGAACAGATCTACAAGCTGACAACGCGTCGCATCGCGACGCGTTGTCAGCTTGTAGATCTGTTCCTTTTGAAGAGCGACACCGTTGTACTAAACTAACGGATAGAGCTTTAAGCCCCGCCTCTCTGAATAATAATGTGCCGGTCCCATTGAATGGCTAGACGGGACAGTCAGAAACACAACACAGAGCGCACGACAACGGCTGGCACCGTGACCGGACCGGACACGGCGAAGAAACGTTTAAGAGTAATATTAAGTACAAGCTAAATTGCTTGTTTAATTGTGAATTGAGTATCGCTCTAAAGTGGGTATAGTTGGGATAGAAGACCACGCGGGGAACTTTTAGAATCTCCCCTGTATGTGCAGCTCGCGGATGGAAAGCCTTTGGGAATACACCTTCGAGCGCAGCTGTGGTGGTACCCTAAACTCAACACTACAAAAGGACTAGAGGACTTGGGGCATATTTGGGTTAAAATGGATACGTTCTTTGTAGAGGTGAGTTTTCTCGAATTCGGTAATCATTTCTGCTCGCCTTTTCTTTCAGTGGAAACCCTGAATTATTTTGGGTACCCCCCCGTCGGGTCTTTGTTTCATCTTCGTCCCGTGCGCGTTTCTACAGCCATTGTGTAGACTCTGTAGAGTATCTTAGTCTCTGCAGTACTGTACATTTAACTCGTTTGGACCATTACAGTAGTCTAATTTAATATTAATATATCAATTTTTGCCATGTCATTTTATCATGTTTTCTCAATCAGAAAACAATATATTGCCTAGACGAGCCCTGGGCGAGCTTCTCAGCTTAGTGACACATGGGCTGCTTTCTGCACTCTGGGCTCGTCTATTCTACAGGATGCAGCTGTGTGGACTTGGTGATGATAACTTATTTAACATTTCATGTTTTGCTTAATATTTAGCCACTATACAAATAACTATTAACTGCTGTTGTTGTAGTAATAACACTGATATGCTGCCCATGTATTGTTGGACATTTGCCCTCACAGTTGTTCCATTCAGTACCCTTGCCCATGCCGAGCTCTTGTCATGCCAACACCTACCAGTCCTAGGTACTATAGGGCTGCAGCAGCAGCACCTATTGACTTACCTATTGACTTACAACCAAAATTATAATTCAATGTAGAACCTGAACTATGCTTCTCACCTGGTCTAATGTTAGTGTTAGTATCTACATCATCCTCTCATGTTGCTCTCTAGACGAAATTCAGAGTGTTATGAAAACAATAGGGAATGGGATGGGAATTGAGAAACTGCTCAGGAATTCGAATTGTTCACTCAGAGAATCGTCATTGTATGCCTCCAAGCTTATCGTTTCCTTTTATCAATGCCAGCATGTTAAATCAAAATGTGACATAAACAAAATCAATCTTGACAAAAGTTATTGTGACAATATTGCGGTGATGGTTTCAAAACCTTGATTAATAATCATCACCAGTATTACCTATATTCTAATTAAATGGGTAAAAAGTCAAGACAAATAGAACTTCTAGAAACATTACTTTACTGTAATGCAGCCTTTAAAACCTGGAAAAGACATTACCACAATATACAGTATACAGTAAATACAATAAATAAACAATACAATAAATACAGTATTGTGCTTCCCTAGTTCAAATGTTATTCTGCATACATGCATGCTTTTCCCTCTACCGTGTTGAAACTCAGAGATAATAAAACAGTTGTAAAGCGTAATTCAAACTGAAAATGGATCAGGAGTCAATAAGGGAATCTATACATAATCTGGGCTGATAAGCAGAATAACTAATGGCATTGGCATCAATACAGTCTTATCACTGTCCATTTGTAAACAACATTTTGTAAACATGTATATTGATTTATTGCTTTATTGTTATTGGCTGTTGAGTTGATCAGTATATTCGATATTGGACCAGGACCAGTAGCTGTACTACTCAGCGAATAGACTAGACTAGAGTATACAGATTTACCGGGATGGGTCAGTTTGGTTTAATAAGAGATAACATATGAGTACAAACACAGATGGGTAATCTTCCCCATAATGTGCAAACACACTAACACAGTAACACCAATCTTCTGGATGTTAATTTAAATCAGGATCAGGGTGATTTGTCTGTGAAGTGACTTCATGATCATAATCATGGCTATTTATGGGCAATGGCTATATGCTTCTTAGGGATTTGAGGACTGCTCACTCAAAAATAATTATTTTAAGGATTTGTATTAGTATGAGTATTAGGCTGTGTTGATGACATTTGTGTTATATTTAATTTAATGTAAGAATTAAGCCCAGCAACGGTTATAAAACTAATAGCCTAATTTCAGTGGATTGTATCTCTTGAGCTGACCGTTCATTGTTGAGCAGACTGTCTGACTGGATTAGTATTATAATTTTTGTATTGTTTATTTTATTTGGAAGGAGCCGTACACGTACACTAGTATAATGCATCAAACAACTTCATGATCTAATGAATTGAGAAAAGTATGGTCTGGTTTTTGAAAGGTATTGGTTTAGGGGAAGCCAGCATCCTGAATACTGCAACGCCACTGTTGCCAGTGTGGATTTAATTTACTTGGAATTCCACCAGTGAGAGAGACTAAAGCCTGATTTATACTTAGTTGAGTGGCGGAGTTGCATACTGAAAATAGCTGATTTACCAGCTCACAAGGTGATGTATCGGTGTAAGGTGACTTGAAGCTGTGATGTATCGTGAGCTTGTAGGTCGGTTATCTTTGGTGTGCGACGATGGCTCACAACTAACTAGTTCAAACTCAGTGAAAACAGTGAATGATTCACTATAACCCTTTGATTCAAATCAGCTATTGACAGTTGATGATGATCTCAATTGTAAATCACTACAGGAAGGAGTTTAATTTAATATATTGTGATTATTACAACTATAGGCTAGAGCCTGAGAGATCATGTTGCGGATCTGTGTGAAGGTTTGTTATACAGACCATATTTAATGAAAGGGACAGGTGTTTTTCAACTGTCAGTTTTTCTAGTGATGACTAGTCTGCTTGAGGTGGTCATGACGAGAGCAAATACACAATCATGGGTAAAAGGATTATCCTAAATATTGGTGATCCTGGTTATTAATCACTTCTGTGAGAAGAAAGTCACTTCACTGTGCTTTTTGTTTCTATTAGATATTTTCAACAGCACATTTTTTTATTTTGGTGATGATTTCAGTAGTGCATGTACTGAATCTGATATTCTATAATTGCATAACAATGATATACAGTAGGATTAACTGTGCAGTCCTCCTGGTAAACTGTGGGTGGAGAGACTGGTGCGAGGGAGTTTCACAGTGACTTTCGCTTAACTTGCTGCATCGCCAAGTTCTTTTTAAACGACCTCTTGTTGATGGGAATCTATTCTTATTACATTGGGAATGTTTTCATAATGCCCCCGACTGTCAAGCTGGTAAATAGAATATATAATAGAAATGATTGAAATTTGAAAGTAAACTTAATTATCCTTCTGTGGTTGAATGATAGTGTTGGTGGCAGACTAGAGGCTGGTGCGTGGAGGGTGTGTGGAGTGAGATCCTGTTAGGCCCACCCTGACCCTCAGCTTCCTTCTTGGCCTTCCTCTCAGAGTACCTCTGATCCCCATAAAGCCCTCAGCAGCTTCACCTGTCCCCGGCCCCATCCAGCCTCAGGTTGGGTGTGTGAACCACAACTTAACACACTTACATACCGAGTGTGTCAGAGATTGTGAATTGAATCAGGTGTCAGCAGTGCCTATTCAGCCTTGCCGGACTTATCACCTTGTTCCTACAGGTTTTGTGGATGTGTAACTTTATATGGAGGCATATTTGAGTTACTCATCAGACTGTGTAGATGTAGATCCTTTCCTTAGGCCTAGTACTCTCACAGATGAGAACATCATTGGGCTAAACACACAATCTCTGTCTTTTAGACATTTTACACCTTAGTGCAATTTTTTACTGTTGAAGAGGCTGCGTTCCTTCTATGTATATCGGCCTCCGTATATAGAAGCAGCTGCCATATGTTGGAAAGCCACATGTAGTCATTTATAGATACACATAGCATCCTTATATCACACACCAAGTTCTTTCCCCCTCAGAGACATTCTCATGTAGGGATTCCCAGCTTTCCAGAAGTGACCCTTGAGATTCCACCCGTCGCCTATGGACTGTGAAACTGTCGGTGGAAAGGCTTAGGTTTCACACTATTACACCAGACTAGTACTAGTACTCTTCTCACTCATTCATTCATTCACTCATTCACTCGCAACACACGCATGCACGTGCGCGCGCACACACACACACACACACACACACACACACACACACACACACACACACACACACAACCTTGTGTGATGGTTGTATGGCTTTGAAGTAAGATCTATGGTTTTAGCATGCTCTTAAGCGTTCTCTGGTAATGTGAGAAAGCCCCTGCCCACTCCTGAGAGCAGACTATTTTCTATTTAAATGGAAGAATCATTCTTGCCCAGTTGTCACTTCTTCCAGCTGCCCCAGTGGAGAGCTGCGATGCAATCTAGATCCCACTCTCCAACCAAGCAGACGGCCAAGGGAATAAAGTAATAGGACATGAAACAGGGAAGTGAGGAAGGAAGGAAGGAAGGGCTGAACAATACAGTGTTGACTAGTAGGTTCCTGCTGTATTCTTTTGAATCTTTTGTTACTTTGCCATCTTCAACTCACAATATTTACATTTAGATATTCAGCCAGAGAAATGCATTTGGTGCTCTGGTTGCATCTGTTGTACCAAGATTCTTGGTGCAACTTAATATGGAGAAATATAAGCACTGAATAATATGTGTGGAAAAAACAAGGGGTGTTATTACTAAGGCCATGATTTAGACGAATATAAGCACAATAGCAGCAGCTTGTTTACAATCTGGAAGTGCTCTAATTGTGCGTGAGTGCTGGGACTAATTATAAAAAGGTATTGTCTGGCCAACTCACAAAATAAAAAGGAAACGCATACAACATGATGATGATGTGAATATGCAAACCAGCACAGACAAACAAAGTAAACAAGGTTTACATGTAGTTAAGCATGGATGTCCTCTGAGTTTGTAGGTCTGGGACCATAGTTAACAGCATTCCATTGAGCATTGTTCAACTTTATGACGTACTTCTCTCACTTAAACAGAACCACTGTCATTATTGCCTAAATGTATTTTTTTATAATGTTATTAAATGTTCAAAAATAGCAGGTCCACAAGTCTCTGGGGTATAGCAGGTACAGTAGAATCTCCTTAATATTGCCACGGGTGTGAAACCTGGACAGTAACCATCCCTCTGTCTATCACGCTAGCCCTAGTCTCTCACTGTTTTTCCTTTATTTTTTGCTGATGGGTTCTCAGATTGCGCTAGCCCTCACAGGAGGGGCTGTGATGTTGACTTTAGCTCATCCTGCTGCATCGTCAAGCTCTTTTGACAACACTGCCTGTTAGTGGTCTTTAAACGAGATCATGGCCTTTCGTAAACAAACGATGCTCTGAAAGGGGCTTGTCTGCCGTAAATTACCTCTTGTTGATGGGAATCTATTGTTACATCGTGAATGTTTGCATAATGCCCTCACACGGTCAAGCTGGTGAATAAAATAGAATAGAAATTATTAGAAATTGAAAGTAAACGTAATCGTCCAGTCCTCACATGTGGAAATGTTGTTTCTGTGGTTGAATGAAAACAATCTTCACGTGGATCTCAGGATCAAACTTTGCCAGCGTGTGACATAAATCACTTCGTGATAGACGTCGTCTATAACATAATTATCTAGGATGTATGACTCCAAATTTTAAGCCTGAACCTTATATGACTTCCATTATAAAACTAAACCATGTGGGACGAAGACAGACAGACAGAGAGTCGTGTCGACTTATTCATCTTTTTCTCAAGTGCGTTTGTTGCTGTTATTGGGTCTACATGACCCTAAGATAAGACGTCATGGAAAATAAACAGCAATGAAAGAAGAGCAATTTCTCTCTCTCTCTCTCTCTCTCTCTCTCTCTCTCTCTCTCTCTCTTCCATTGTGTCAGTGTATAGTTATTTGAGATTTGAGGGAGGCGCATGATGTGTCATGGTCAGGGTGTAAAGTAAATCAATATGGCACTGTGGCAGATGACTCTCACTCTTTACAAGGCTGTGATTAAAGAGAACTACAGATTGTATTGCATACTGTGATGGTCAATTGGAATACAGAGGTTACTGTAGTACTGTTGTACACACTGTCATATGTCTGGGCATGTACCCTCATTATCTCACAGTGAGTGTACTTCCCCTGTTATATGGGCAGCATGGTTGAGTATGATGGTATCTCTAGCTTAAAGATATTATTTTCCTAAAAACAAATGTGTAGACTCATACAACAAGAATTCCTCTCAATCATCACTTACGACCCACTAGAAGTGTGTGGCTGTGTAGACACTACTCCTTTACCATGCCTTTATTTTGTTACTTATTTTACTTTTCTTCTGGGCGTTTTTTGGGCGTTAGGTGTGTGCTATTGGTGTAAATGAGCTGGGGAGGGGTGGCCGACATTGAATGTTTGTTTACAACCGGCAACCAACAAATCCTAGTCATTATATCTTTAAGGGAAGAGGAAAAACAACTATGAGAATATCTCTTGCAGTTCATATGGCACCGACAGTATAGGAGATAGCTTTTAGTGAATTAAATCATTTTATCTAACTCTGCAGCCGTCTTGCAATCACATAATTGCTTGGAAGGCACATTTTCACGGTCTGCCTGTTTCCGTAGTTGGAGAGAGTCATGAATGACAATTTGTACACAATGTAGACTGATTGATGGGTGTGGATGTCTCTGAGGTCTACTCATATTGCCCGTCACTGGTGTGGTCACACTGTGTGTGTCACCGGCTAGTGGACACAAAGCCACAGGGTTCTGTTACTGGACTGGCTCTATGGCCCATGCTCATACAAGCTGACCTGTTCCGTTCCTGTTGCTAGTGTAGACGTAATCCTAATGTTTTGTTGCCCAAAGTCTTTTCTGAACTCTCACCTGATTAACCACTTAAACCCTATATCAGGGATTTTCAAAGTTTTTCAGGCCAAGGACCTGAAAAAGGACAGGGAAGTGAAAACATTTTTTTTAATTTTCCGGGTGAAAGAAAAGACGATCGTCTGTCACAACACACAAAGTTTGTTTACATCCGGTTCACGTCTCGGGTCCCTGGGCCTTCAAAATAAGGGTATTCACTGAAAAACACTGGTGGTGCCGGAATAATTAATTTATTAATACCTGGCGCTGCTGGCAGTTAGTGTTAATGAAAGGATATTTTTCACGTCAGCTTAGTAACAACCTCAACCAATCTTCCCCACACTCGAAGCATAGCAAATGGTTCACCCATGACTTCAGCAGATTTAGGCTTATCCCGTGTTTATTAACAACACTTATCCAGAGGAGAAGATTAAAGCTATTGTTTGTTGCCACTTTGCATGCTTCATGTTTGTTCACCTCTGCCATCGTACCCGACAGACAAGTTGGTAATAAATGTTGCCTAAATCCTCTTGGTTCAGAAGTCTGGCCTGGCAGTTTAATACAGCCAACCTGTGATTACTGCTCCCAGGCCAGATGTTGACTTTCCTTTTTTAGCCCCCAGTGATTACTGTGCACTGAGGCAGCCTATTACAGGATAGATGATGTGTGTGTGTGTGTGTGTGTGTGTGTGTGTGTGTGTCTGTGTCTGTGTCTGTGTCTGTGTCTGTGCGTGTCTGTGCGTGCATAATGTATAACACTGAATGAGTATGAGTGTGTGAATTAAACACAACAGCACCATCAAAATAGTATATAGCCTAAAGTGAAAATGCTTGTTAAGTATTGCTGACTTGCTCAAATTACCACCACAGTTGTAATTTCAAGACTAATTGCGACCCCCCCCCCCACAACAACAAAATGAGCACCCCAAGTGTTCCTAACTACAGTATTCCATACACATACAGCCATGGCCTTCAGAGCCTACTGGCGCCTTGGTGGTTAATAGCATTACACTCACAGCATGGTACAATCTACAGCCATGACCCGTTAGCATTCCCATGTATTTGCTGTCCATTGTGGTCAGGCCTCAGGCTGTTGTAGGAAGCTACACTGTGTGGTGCTACGACTCACATGGAGAAGTATATTATGTAGAATCTGTTCTGATTATGTTCCGTATGCCCCCCATTCCCAGAAAGCCAGGCAGGCAGAGAGCCTCCAGAGAGGAATCAGGCAGCTGCAAAAATATTATAGGATATAAAAGACTGTCAATCATGACATATGGCACAGTAAGCATATAGAAAACAAACAACCATACAGGACAAAACAAGAAGTCGTACTTGAGCTTCCGGGTGTATAGGGGAGTCATTCTGGGACAGAGTTGAGATATGAGACTTGAGGTTGGAGTTCAATGTAACAGGAGCCTGGTGACCCCAGTTCTGGCTCTAGTTTTCCTGTAGAGCCACTGTTACAGATGTGACACGCACGCACGCACGCACGCACGCACACACCATCCCTGCATCCTTGGGTCCTGACTGAGCTGCATTCCTGGAATATCTAT
This sequence comes from Protomyctophum bolini, assembly GCF_963924005.1. Taxonomy (NCBI): domain Eukaryota; kingdom Metazoa; phylum Chordata; class Actinopteri; order Myctophiformes; family Myctophidae; genus Protomyctophum; species Protomyctophum bolini. Next base: position 30,042,012 of record NC_137877.1, on the reverse strand, counting down.
GGCATTCCTGCTGTGTGATCCCATCACAGAGCACTGGCCAGGGCACAGAGAGCCGGATAGAGATGGATAGGTAAACAGAGAAACCATGTTGTAGAGATCCTCCCTTATAGAAAGCTTTTAAACTACTCAGTTAATCATGCCAGTGCAATCACATCATCTTTTTTCCTCCTCCTCCCCCTCTCCCATGGCTCCTGTTTGAATCTTCTTGACTGGATTCAGTTTTGTCATAAGAAGATTGGTGCTCTCACTCACTGTACTGCACAGTGCACTCACTGAAGTCTAGTTCATGCCTCGGCAACAAACTGTTCGACGTGTCGCTCAACAAAAAGCGACTTGTTTTCATTTTCTGACACAGTTTCATTTCCTGATTGATGCTTTGTCACCAAAGCATAAATCAGGCTCTTTGCATCTCTATAATGGGAAATTTCATTTTCTCAGAGGACAAATTAATTTACACAAGGATGCAAAACAACATAATTGCTGCTCTTGGGGGTCCTTGGAGGTGCAAGAGAGACCCTTACTCTTGTTCCTGTTCTGTTTCTTGGGAGGCTTTGAGGTCATGGTTTATTATGTTCATCCTGTACACATGAATTAAGCTGACTGCTCATTAGCCATATGGTGGGTCTGACTCTAACGGATAGAGGCTACACCACCTCACACACACACACACACACACGCGCACACACACAAGTCACACACACACACACACACACACACACACACACACACACACACACACACACACACACACACCCCCCCCCTCCTGCAGGATTATCCATTATTGTCCTCTATGGTCCATTGTTCAATTCAATATGTTGATTAAACATAAGCTATTGTAATAAAAGCAGATTAGAGACAATGTGAGGCTGTGAGCGATGTTTATAAGTCATATGACGCTGCCATCCGGCCGCTACTGTGCTGCTTTCATTTGATTTCCGTTAACCCAGTGACATATTTACGTTTACATCCATTGCACCTCTCTCAGAACTCCCTAAATAAATACAATTACTGTTGGGTGTTAACATAGGAGGTCCAAAACTGGTTCCTTTTTAAATATCATCTTAAAAACGACTTCAAATTGTGAAAATAGCTAAAACTAAGGCATTGTGAGCTTGTAGATCTGTTATTTTCACTACTAAGATGTTGCAATATGGAGATATGAGGTTTCCACCCGACAGCAAAATGATGTCATCCGTCATGTAATGTATTGTTGTGGGCCGGGCCACGTGGCAGGCGGTTGATACAGTGTTAACTAAAGCGGCTGCTGCCGTCTGTTTTATCTGTCTCCACGGGGGGTCCACATGGTTCTTTGTAGCCCCCCACTCCCTATGGATTGGGGAAGCCCTGTAGGAAACCCCCCCCCCCCCTCCCCCATGGGACATCTCTTCCTCCATTAGTTAATTTCTGTTCAGCTGCGCTCGCCATATCATTAATTCATGCCTCTTCCAGTGCAGATGCTGAAGGTTGCCTCTGTTCATCTGATCCCTCCTGTGTCACTCACCCAGCTCTCACTCACCCTATGCACCCCCAGCCACAGCTTGTGCATCAGCCAAGCAGACAGGCAGGCAGCCACCTGACCACGATGGCATCGTGGAAACAAAGAAACAAAAGAAGGTTAGAAAAGCAGGGGCTGTAGAGGTGCACTCGTTAGTCTGACTCGTTAGTCATTTCTACCACTTATTCAAGAGGAAATCCCTGCTTGGTCAGGTAAGCAAAGCAAAATGTGCTCACAAGCTTCAGGCAGTGCTACTTTGTCAACCAGTAGGTTTCCTACACAACAGTATAGGGCTGTGTAGGAAATGGAAGAGTATGGAGACACCATCTCCAACCACTGCAGAGGTGCTGCTAGTTATACCAGGAATAACGAAGAATCACTTTATTGGTCAATTTCCCCATGTACTTACGAAGAATATGAAATACCGTTCCCCCTCTGCCACTTGCAGTGCAACATAAAACATCAAGCCTATCTAAGAAACACAAAAATCTAATAATCTAAACGTTACCAGCACAGCACAGCACACAGGTCAAGTTAAGTGCCATGGTGCAATCCAAAAACAGCACAGTTTTAGTAAATGCTGTTGTGTATTTCAAGTACAATACAATCAGTTTAGGTCAGTTGATACAGATAAATATATTGTTTCACTCATTAAAATAACAGTGCTTAATTTCCTCTCAAGAGAAGTTTGTGTATGCAGACAGATTCATGACTAAACTGATTTGCCTATTTAGACACACAGCTTTGATGCGAGTTGTGCATGCCCTAATTGATTACAACATTTGAACATGTATGGGACGCCATGTCAAAGTGGTTAAACCACAGTTAGACTTCTGCAGGAAGTGCAATTCCACCCTCATGCAAAAAGTCAGTGGTCATCGAACACCAGAGGAACTCTTTGTGGTTTACAGCACATCTGCCTTTTCTTTGTGACAGCACGGAAGTACAGTAAAACACACATTTTTCCTGGGGACTTGTTTCCATTGTGGTCCTATGTATTTGAGGAAATAAGGGGATTTAATATCTATCTCCACTTGTATTTTGCATTTTCAGGCTTTCAGTTTTGGAAGAAGCCAGCGATTCATTTAATGGATGATGTAATGTAAGGCGTAAGGAAGGATCCATGCCCTGCATGTTTGTACTACATTTGGGGATATATATACCGAATACCGGTAATGTATATTAGGAAGCAGTGTGCACCAGGGGTCCCCTTTGGATCACATCTGCACACGTGCCTGGCGGGGGATGTCCTTCAGAAGCTTTATCTTCCTCAAACGCCGAGTGAAACGAAACAAATTAGACGCTTGTCAGAGGCCAACGGAATGTAATCATCCCTCAGATGGACATTAGTCCTGGCCAGCAATCTGTCTCTCAGTGAGCGACCAAAGGCCCTCCACCACCATAGACCGGAGTGCTTCCTGCTTTCTGATACCACACAGGATCCAAGAAATAGGCTTACCACAACTAAGTCGTGTTGAGTTGATTAGCTTTCTTTTGTTCAGGCTGATACGATCATCCAATACCGCTCGGACCGATGCTTGGCTGGACAGGAGAGAAAGAACCGTGGCACCTTGCACTGTGTTAGCCCTTTAATATTCAAGGCACATTAATTAGAACATTTCTGAGCTGCATGTCATTATGGAGAAACTCAAGCCTCCCAGTCCGGGATCAGGTCTCAGCCTGGAGGTTCCTGTGTCAGAGAGCATGATAGGACAGTTTGGACAGAGCATGATTCTGCCTTTTTGGGTGGCTCAGGTTACCACTGTCAAACTGTGTCTACTGCCTATTAATGGAACCATCAAAACTGCTTCCTGGAAGGCTGGGATGAGAGGCAACCTGCTAATCCAAACCAAACAAAACTTGATTAAAATGGATACCCCCCCGTGTTGTGCCTCACTTCTTCTCACGTGTCCAGACCGTGAGACTGATCAGCTGTGTGGTGCTGGCCTGCAGCTGATTCAAAGTTTGGAGACTGACACTTTGGGGGTTGTTGTGCGTCTGCAATTGCGTTTTGTGTTTGTGTTGAGTCGACACCCATGTCCCCGTGCGCCCCAGCTGGCCTTTGTTAGGGGTATTTCCGCCTGGTTAACCTCTGGGCTAAAGGCTTGGGTGGGGGCCTTTGTCCTGGGTTGGTGACAGACCTGCACGGGGAACAGGGGAGGGCAGGGTCAGGGGGAGGAGCCTGGAGTTTAGCAAACCATCTGTTGCTGAGACAAAACATTGAACTGCTTCATTCTATGGCTCTTAAGACACTCATGGACTTAGAGACAGACATTAATGTGCAGTGCACACATAATAGACATCTTGTAGACACAAAGACACGTGCAAGCACATGTGCACGCACATCTGACAGCAGCTTTTCTGTGCCCTGCTGCCTCACTTAATTACACACCTACCCACACATGAGCTTATTGGTGCTGTTCAACAGGGCATTTCTCCCTCTCACACACGCACACACACACATGCGAGTGTGCGTGTGTACACACACACACACACACACACACACACACACACACACACACACACACACACACACACACACACACACACACACACACACACACACACACAGAGAGAGATAGATAGATTATGTTGTTTATTTTATTTTTAAATTGGTACTCTGCTTATTTCCCCACAACCAGATATTCATCATGCAATTTATTAGCGCTGTACCAGTATTACTACCAAACCGTTATCCAATTAAATATCATCCAGATATGTCATATTTTGTCTTTCCCTTAGAGACAGTGCCCTGTCCAGTGTGCTGTGTAACTGTGAGTAGTCTGAGCATGGTATTCATGAGATGATAGTTGTCTTTCCTTGGCGTACCTTAGGGAAACTCTTTTCCTATTTTAATGGTACACTTCAGAGAGGCTTACTCAGAACATTAACTGTTCTAGTAAGGTTTTGAGGGAAAATGTTCCTCCCAATACTTGCGTCACTGAAATATTTTTGTTGGGACATCTACCGGATGTGGTGTTGAAACCTGTGGTGTATGACTTAGACCTCTCCATTCCTACTGTCTTGACTTGTCCACACACAGTCTGACTGCTCTGCATCTGGCACGTCCTGAATAAACTGCATCAGTGGTCCACTACTGCAAATAATCCCCTGACTGACTGTCTGTCTGTCCTCTTTGTCAGATTTACAGCACAATGTATAGTTAGATATACTGTAGATTAGGCATGTAACAAATAACAATTCACTCAACTCGCGATAGGATTCGAATCACGATATTCGGTACATGATTCGATTGTTTATAAACACAAAAATATTTTCCATACAAATGACGAGAAATGTATTTTTAATCTCATATGTAGACGTTTTGAATTTCTTCAAAACCCTGCAGCAGTGTTATCGCAGTGGCTAACACTTCAAATGCCCATACTTCGGTGACCATTGCTCTTATCATTGCAACATAGGACTAGGTTTTGAGGTTAGAAATTTTATGCCCAAAATTCAAGCTCTTGCAATGCCCAGTTATATAGCAACTGATCTGCTTAAAAACTGTAGTATCTAGATCAAACATTAGTAATTATTCTAGAGCGACCTCAATAAGCTTAAGTGAAGTGACTTAGTAGGCATGCATGCTGTACATAACATAACATGCTGGTACCAGGCAGGCACGGTCAGGTGCTCCTATAGCTTTTGAGAGCAGCATACCAAAGAAAACTTGAAAGCAGTATCTAGCCATATGTTGGACAAATTGACTCTTTAAACTTTTGGCCTTTCTAATTACCATGATTCCAGATCAATGGGGAGGACGGAGTCACGGAGGCATTATCAATTGTCTCCAGTCTTTCTCTTTCTCTCTCCATCACCCCCCATAGCTTTCTACTGATTTTACACAACCCGTCTGTAACCCACTCACCGCTGTCCCCAGTGGTTTGGATGAGCCACATTTAGCCGTGCTCCATTAGCAATCTGGAGAAAAAAACACACATACATGGTGATGGAAGTAGGTTTTTAGACTGCCTGTGAGTGAGTCCAAATAATTATTTAATACTGTTTGCATTTTATCTCTGTGATTCAATGAGCGCCAGCATCTTTAACTGTCTCAGACAGGAGCACCTTGAGCTTTGTTTTGACCATGTCACAAAACAAAGGGCCGCAATATACATATAACAATACTTCTGTATGACACGCGCACGCACACACACTCTCTCTCTCTGAACTGTGGATGGGAGTTTGTGTGTGCCCACGTGGCACCCTGTTGTTAATAGTTAATGAGGATTGATGTCGGGCAGTGGTGACCTTGTATAAGGTTTCTTCATGGAACCCAGGCCTATTGATCTCCTCAGTTTTATGGCCTGTTGGATACAACTCTCTCCTGCTCCCTGTTCCCTGGGCCACCTGAATGGTGGCACTCACAATGATTAATGCTGTTTGGCTGGGCAAAATCAGGCTCCCTTAACTGTGCTTCTTGATTGCTACAACACAAGTTCACTTTCCAAATGGTCTTGTTTCTCTATTATGTGCCATAATATACTGCTGGCCATATTTACAGGTCCTCCATTGAAATACCAAATGTTTTGAAACAAACGATCGCCTAAGTATCCTTTATGATAGGCAGCAGCATATTGGCTGTTTATGCTTAGCCGATCTTCACGTTATCATCCTATTAAAAGGGGCTTTTATCACCGCTATCATCATCCCATAGCTATGGTTCAGTAGGCCTACCAGGAGGCTCCGGTAGGTTGTTATCAGCCTTTTCTATGGGTAGCTCATTGAGCCCAATGTTACAGCCAATACAAATGTAATGTCCAAGGACCATACCAGGTCTTATTCCTTTATGTCACGTGTCTTATCTATGTAAAACAAGGGCAAAGGATTGGTTATAAGATACATGTCTCTGAGATGGAAGAGCAGAGCATTTTGAAGTTAATTATGTGGTGAAGTGGAACAATAAATGGCTAGCTTAACTACCAGTGCCAGCTGTCATGAAAGTCTAAATCACTCTTCTTTCATCCTGATAACTCTGGATCTGGTTATAGAAGGGCCTTGCATACTCACTCACTCAGTAACTTATTTAGACCATAATTTAGGCCACAGAGTCAGGATGTACTGGCATTCCTTCTGGTCCGCTATACAGTCAATCAAGCAGGCTGTTGCTATAAATGTATCATGCACTGCTGTAAGGAAATGGCTGTCTGTCTGAGCAATCAGCCACAGATTCCTGTTGTTGCTCTCGGTTACTGAGCTGCTAACAAACATGGCCAGGAAGGTCAGTGACTCGACATGGCTACATAAACACTGGAGAGTCCGGGTCATCCCTCTCAACTATTTGATTGACGTTTTTGAGCGGTGCACACGGCTCCAATGCCTGGCTTCGTGTGTATCTATGTGTCTATGTCTGTTTTAACCATGGTTCACATGACGCTCGTACTTCACGAGCGTCATGACGAAACTTCAGCCTGTTTTTTGGGACTGCTACAGTTACATAAACGTTCAGTTTCAAATATAAAGTGCTCACCCCGGGGCCACGGATGTTAGACATTTCCTGGATCGGCTATTAACACCCTTGCATTACGCGTTGTTTAATAAAAAGCATTTTTATCCGAGCTGTTATTTTCGCTAGGGATGCAATGGGATTCTTGGCCGAAACCGAATATAGGACACAGTTGGCCGAATACCGAATATCCAAATATTTTTTCCTATCATTGCTGTCATGGCCGTACCTTAAAGCTACCTGATCGGTTGGGAGGTGTGTTGCATTCTGATACACTGGATGTGTTCGATATAAGCTACACAGACCGCACTGCCAATACAAACTAATAGGTGAGTGTGCTGTGAGTTTTCCGAACGCACCCTGTTTGAGAACAACACGGAATGCACAGGTGCAATAGATTCGACCAGCTAAATTCTAACATCCGTTGCACTTGGGTGAGCACTTTATATTTGAAATCTGAACGTTTATTTACACGTTTGCTCTGTAAATGTATAGCGGTCCCAAAAACCAGGCTGAAGTTGCTGCATGAATGTTTTAGCTACTTTTATGATCCTGAGTGGTATACTTTGAAGCGAATGACACACCCTCAGCCTGCATTTACGCCTGGTTAACAGCTTTCCTCCACTCAAATGTAATGCTGGTTTAATGAGAGGGCAACAGCCATGCCAGTATGGTTTGGTAAGGGAATGGTTATGTGGCATAAGGCATTAGGGGGAGGGATGGAGGGTGTTAGAGATATTGGCACAGTGAGGGAACGAGGAAGGTAGAGAGAAGGAAACTTCAGACACTGCTGGGTGGCATGTAGTGGTTGTTTCTTGTCAGCCACAATGACTTCACACTGTCCCTGACTGTGTGTACCTATAATGTTTGCATTTCTACCTTCAGGTTGTATTTACCTGTGAAAAGAGCCACGTCTTGGTGCTGATGTTGTGTTGTGTTGTACTCGCAGGGGGCCCACGTCTGGCTTAGACACAAAGAGCAGCTCCAGCCCTCCACAGTCAGCTCCTGTGACGATGCAACTCTGGTCCTCACTACTGACTATGGGAAGGTAAGAACAACACTTAACTTTAATATATTATATAGCTTTTAAATGGTAGCGTTTGTGTGTTTAATGCAAGCTCTACACAGTCTGTCAAAGCATCATCTGCCAGGATCTACTATCCACTATCCCAAGTCACTTAGCTTTAAATAGTTTGAAGACTTCGAAGCAGATAGCAGATAGCTTGTTCCCACAACATTATTCAGATCTCTCGTAAAGCCAAGGAGTACTATGTAAAGCCAAAACTGTTTAGTCTTTTTTGTGTGCTGCTTTAGAATGTCAAGCCAGTACATTTCCACTTTCTGGTTTTGACTGAAAGCCAAGGACCTTCCCTGTATCTATTAGCCTATTAGTGATATAAGGCTTGACTCCACGCTACAACTAAACGAAGATATCCAATAGCGTGTAGCAGTAAAACAACTTGAAAGACCCACAGGGCATTGTTTATGAGAGGCTATTGTGAGCGCACATGCGTTCCATCTCAGAGCATCTGTGACGGAATCAACACCTTTTGTAATAATAGAAGAACCTTTTGTAATAATAGAAGAATGGCAGGAATGGGCTCTACTATGTGACGAGTCAGTGGCCTATGCTTATCTGTTTGGCCTTTGTGTCTGAAGGAAATCCTGCAAGGGGTGAAAGAGAGCAGTGGAGAACGATGGCAAGACAGGAGGGAGAATGGGGCCAGAGAGTGAAATAATGGGGTGTTGAAAGGTTAAAAAATAGACTCTGATTTGAATGTCTGGGGTCAAATGGCATGGATGGAAAATGTGCCTTCCGTTTTAGGCTCATTTGTAGAGGAAGGCCTTTGTACTGTACAAGTACAAATTAATAGGACATATAATACGACCCTCTGGTTCCTCCTCGTGGGCGTTGAAGACCCATCTATCCAAAGGATGGGCCTTTGTTCAGAGCCCCCAACAAACTGTCTAGTCTAGAGGACCACAACCTACAGCATCATAACACATCAAGCCAAGCCTGTCCCACAGCTGTTATCCTAACGTCAGGCCCAAGGCCCAATGTTATTTCTGGACCTCTTTACTATTGATCTATATATGGGCGACATATGGGCTCAAGTGGCATAGTGGCTGAGATGCACAAGGAACAAACATCTCAGCATTATCTTTCATGGCCCTGAATTCTTGTCTGTCATGGATAACCTTACAGTCAGCTGATCACTGATCCACACTTGGGGAAAGGGACAGATTTACAGTATATCAGTATATGCCGGCAAGGAAAAACATTTTTACTCTCTTCTCTGTTTTCAATGTATGTTCTTGACATGTCTTGCTGTGTTGCTGAAATCTCAAAGGCTGTTTTGTTCTGTATTTCTGGATTAAGCTATCATGCTGTAGCCTGCTGAGATAACGGTTTCCACAGCAACTAAATGTGATGGTGATATATGGTCAAATACATCACCACCCATGATGTAATGGCACCACACACACATGATGGCTCGCAACTAGTTTATTTCACTTGAGAATGTAGAATCTGCTAATATACTGTACATTATGTCCTGTAAGGGCGTTGAATGTGTTCTTAATCCATTGAAACAATTGCTGCGGCGTGTTAGTCGAGGGGCAGTGGCAGAGACCTGCACATGACCTCACCGTCCTCACCCTCTGATTCCTTAACATTTTGCCATATTTGTATTTGTTATGATTAGGTTTGGATTATCACTGGGACCATATCATGCTTTAGCTCAGCTGTTCGCTCTCATGTTCTTCACATACAGTTCAGAATGGGTTGAGCCTTGTGGTCATTTCCTCTGTCTGACAGTCCTAAGACTCTCTGCAGCCAGAATGTCAGGAATGTTAGCCTGAAAAACCACATCTACCTACAGTAGAGCATCACTCACTGACCTCATGTGATTCCCTTCTCTTGATCTGTATTCTTGTACTTAGTTGTATGTGCTATTACTTCTGTTCAAAATCTCACCTTACATACGCTTTGTTTTGTGTAGCATGTGTACTGTAAGGACTAATGGACTAATGTCAAAGATAGTATGTTTGCATATGCCTCTTTGTATGCAGGTGTCTGAGTTTAACTTTAAGTATGTGTGTGTGCGGGGTACAGGCTTTAGTTTAGACATACTATTTGTCCGCCTGTCATTAGACCAACAACCTACCTTAAACCCTAACCTAACCAAGCACGGGAGCAGCGCATGTTCAACTGTTGTTTCCACATGTCGGTCGTCTAATCTGCGTGTGCATCCCATATGTGCACCTATCTGTGTCAGATTGTGATTCACTTCTGTACCCTCTGTCAGTCAGAATGTCAGAATTAATTAATAAATGTACCCTGGCAGCAAGGTCCCCCTGATCTCAACCTGCCATTTGTTTCAGTGCTTTCACTAAAGTACCATACTTTCCATTGTCCACTGTGTCAGGAGGTTAATTCTGTCATTTTAACTGGCTGAACTGACTCCTGTCACATTAACCATCACAATTCCTCACAGTTTGTTCCCACGATAGCCAGGGCTTAAAATGTACCACTGTCCAATAGTGATTTTGTAATGTGGGCCCACTCTGCCTAAATAGCTCACGTTGAAATGTAAAGCAGATGAGTGGAAATAGCAGCACTCCAAAATATAATAATGTTACCCATCCAAAGTCACACCCGTGTGAAGTGGGCACTAAAATATTAAAGTCTACTCATGTTGATTAGGTGATGAGGTGTAAAACAAACAAACACAAACATTAAACGCCATTAACAATAAAGAGACAATATGACGTAAATGACACATTATGAAGTACATTTTCCTATCATTGTCAATGGCGTTTACAAAACAAACATTGAACTAAAGACAAAAATAGGATTTGCACATCAGCCTGCTAACACATTTCAGCATAGATAGAGTCTTCATGAGAGCATCAGATGAACTCTGATAAAGGCTCTATGCCAAAACACCTGTTGTGCATTCAACTACCGGTAATCGATCAGCAATCCCCACACACTCACAGCGCTGCTGTCCAGACAGAACACAACATCTGCTCTTTCCTGTAACAGGTTCTCTGTAGTGAATTCCATTTCCAGCTAATATCACAGCATGGAAAGCAGCACTGATGGATTCTGTAAACTGTGTGATCTATCCTTGGCTGTAGCCTGTCCTACTATTGAGCTTTTCACTTGGGAGTGTATGTTTGTTTGTGTGAGTGTTTGCCTTTTCATGTGTACAGAATGGCACCAGCTGGAGTGACTGTGAATTTGTCTCCATGGGGTGAACATGGCAAGGCATTAAGTGGCATGTCATGTTGGTGAGGGTGATGTCATTTGGATCATAACACACTATGTCAAATCAATTATGTAATAGGATGGCATTACCGTATTGTTCTGCAAGATGTTGGTACCCCGTTTCTGCATAAAGCATGAATAATTTGGTACAAACATTAAGAATGGCATTGCTAGCTTGTTTAACTACTCAGATACAAAGAGAAAATTTGCCAAATACGTTTTTTTTCTAATAATTGATGACGAAGAAGAAGGATCCCAAATCATTTTATCATAATATAACAGACCATCTCGTACAATTAAGACCCTGAGGAAACCCTGTGATGTGGGTCCAAGGAATCCGTTCTTGTGTGCAATTAGGAGTCCCCAATCATGATGATGATATCTGATGATGATGTATTGACCCACATGACGTCAGAGGGGGCGGAATAATACATCTTCAAACTTTTTGGGGTTACTCTATAAATAGTAAAGTCGGCAATTACTATAGTCTGTTGCATGGCAACCACACTAATGGGTCAAATACAGCAGACCTGTCATGTGCCGTGTTTATACGCATCCATTGGGCATGGAGTTAAAACACCACTGCAGAGGCCAGCTGTGTCTCCGGTTTGGCCAGGCACTAAGATAATAAGCCTGTGTTCATAGGTGGGATTATGTGTTATGTCCGACTGGGGAAAGATGGCGTGAACCTGCCCATATGTTACACTTTACCAGTGAAAAGGAGCAGCTGCTGACCTCTATGTGGTTGTCCACTGTGTATCCAGTAACAGTGGAGGTCGGCTGGTAAAATTCACAAAAACAAAATGCATTGAATAAAGATATGTTCCCACTGATAGATTAAACTATTGATAGACCATATTCCATGTCTGCTGTATGTTTGCTGAAATTGTCCATACCATTTAGTCACACAGCACTGGAGGCTGAAAATAAGCCACTGATACACACTCAGCCTTTTCTGGATTATTGGTCAATTGGGCCTTTATGTATTATAATGTGAGCCCATCTGTGTGAGCAGTGCACATTCATGAGGGTGTTTGCCCAAAACCCAAAGTCACAAAAGTGCTATTGTGCTATTTGTGTCTGAGTGTGTGTGGTGAATGCATAATATCTCACAAGGAGTAGGGCATTCTGTAGTAGCGGTGAGCTGTCAGTGAATGTTTTCAATAATGTGCACTTTTGCATGGCATCCGGCCATCCGCCAGTGATGTTTTTGCGTTGTCTCTCTTTTAGCCTCTCTCCTTTGAACAATATATGCACCATTAATAAGCCTGCAACCTCCTAATCCACCCACATCCCCTGGGCCAGGGTGTGACCCTACTGCAGCAGATGGATCCACTGGCTGTGCGTGCGTGCGTGCGTGTGTGTCTGTGCGTGCATGCGTGCATCTGTGCGTGCGTATTTGTGTGTGCGACTGTGCGTGCCTGTGTATTTGTGCGTGCGTGCATGTGTGTGTGGGTGTGCGTGCATGTGTCAGAGTCTCTTGTTGTTCTTTAGTCCGTTGATGGCCTTGCGTACCTCTGAGAAGCTGGGGGGGGAGTCCAATGTAACTACAGGGGGCAGGCATGGGAGGTCGGAGAGTATGTCCATTTGTATAGGGTTTGAGGTGTTCAGCAGGGTCTTGAAATGCTCAGCCCATCTGTCCAGGATCTGATGTTTGTCCTTGTAGAGGGTGGCGCCATCTGTTGACCTGACCGGGGTGATGTTCTTTCTCTGTGGGCCATAGATGGACTTGATGGAATCATAGAAAGCATGTGAGTTGTTAGTGTCTGCGTGATGTTGTATTTCGCTGGCCTTCTTGGTCCACCAGTCGTTTTCCATGGCTCTGAGGGTGTGCTGGGTTTCACTTCTGAGGCGGATGAGGTGAGCCTTCAAGACAGAAGATTGGGGGTTAGATAGATGAGCTGCAAGGGCCTTGTGTTTTGCTTGAAGGAGAGCGTGGATTCCCGGTGCACTGTTGTCGAACCAGTCTTGATGTCTCCTTCGGGTGTACCCAATAGCCTCAACAGCCGCTTGGTGGAGGGCTGAGCGTAGGGTGCTCCAGGTAGAGTTGACGTCCAGATCTGCTGGAGTTTCAGGACTCTTGGACAGCTGGTCTGCTATCTTTTTCCTGAGCTGATTGACAGAGTGCTTGGACTTCAGTGCATCACAGTTGAGCCTCCGGGAGGGTGGTGTCTTCCTCTGTTGAGGACGAATTTAAAGAACTAAAGAACAACAAGAGCCCAGGCCTTGACGAGATCCCTGGAGAAATCCTGAAGTACGGTGGATACCTTTTGCTCCGCAGAATGCATCAGCTGATCACCACCATCTGGTCAGCAGAAGTCATCCCGCAAGATTGGAAGGATGCCAACATCATAACGATCTACAAGCGAAAAGGTGACAAAGCAGACTGCGGCAATAGCAGAGGCATCTCCCTCCTATCCGCGGCTGGGAAGGTGCTAGCACGGATAATGCTACACCGTTTAGCAACTCATGTAACCGAGAATATCCTGCCCGAATCCCAGTGCGGCTTTAGACGAGACCGTAGTACGGCGGACATGATATTTGTTGCCAGACAGGTGCAGGAGAAGTGCAGAGAACACTGCAAAGACCTGTACCTGGCATTCATAGATCTGTCCAAAGCCTTCGACACCGTCAATCGGGACCTACTGTGGGAAATACTGGGGAAGTTAGGTGTACCAGCAAAATTCTGCAACCTCCTGCGGCAGCTACATAACGGTATGAAGGCATGTGTGAGCAACGGCGGCCAACAATCCCCATTTTTCAGTGTGGATGTGGGGGTCAAGCAAGGGTGTGTCCTAGCCCCCACCATATTTAACGTATTCATCTCAACTGTCACCCTCCTGTCCCATAAACACCTGGACCCCACGGATGGGATACATATACAATACAGGCTGGATGGTAACCTCTTTAACATCCGTCGCCTTCAAGCCACTACCAAAGTCACCACCCAGCACATCTTGGAATTACAGTACGCCGATGACTGTGCTCTACTTGCTCACACACCGGAATCCCTTCAGCGTGCACTAAATGTGGTCGCCTCCATATACAGTGCCATTGGTCTCCAGATAAACATTAAAAAAACACAAATACTCGTGCAGCATTTCACCCCCCAGCCAAACACGCCTATCTTCACCCTCGACGGGCACCCATTAGCCATCGTCCCTCACTTCACCTACCTCGGTAGCACTCTGTCACCATCCTGCACCATAGACGATGACGTCCAGGCACGCATCAGCCTGGCCTCCACTGCCTTTGGTAGGCTAAGGTCCAGGGTTTTTCAGAACAGGGACCTCACCATCTCCACTAAAGCAGCTGTGTACAAGGCAGTCTGCCTCTCCACACTGCTCTACAGCTCTGAGACCTGGACACCCTACCAGAGGCACATAAACTGTCTAGAGGCTTTCCACATATTCTGCCTTCAAAGGATCCTGGGTCTGACCTGGGCCGACAGGGTGCCATACACCGAAATTTATGACCGGACCAACACACCCAGCATTACAGCTCTCCTTGGCCAAAAACATCTTAGATGGGTCGGGCATGTGATCCGTATGCCTGCCCATCGCCTACCTCGACAGATCCTCTATGGCCAGCTTCAAGCCGGTCAAAGGGCTGCCGGAGGTCCAAAAAAGCGGTACAAGGACCACATCAAAACCCTCCTGAAAAAATGTGACATCAGACCACCAGCGCTGGAGTCCCTGGCTGTTGATCGTCACACCTGGAGCTTTACCTGCCACCAGGGAATCGCTCACCTTCAGGAGCAGCTCACAGAGAGGAGAGCACAGCGGCGTGCACAGCGGCACCAGCGTGCTAGGGGTCCACCGACCACCGCTGCTGCCTTCCCCTGCCCCTCCTGTGACAAAATTTGCGGATCACGCATCGGTCTGAGCAGCCATCAGGCTATGCACAGACGACAGACACAACAATAATTATCCCCTTGAACTTTATTTGGAGCAACGTCATCATCGACATCGATGGACTGCCATAAGCAAGTAAGCATGTGTCAGAGTATGAGAGAGAAAGACACAGATAGGCAGTGATAAACAAACTGCATCTGTGTGTCAATGTCTTTTTGTATGTGTGTGTGTGTGTGTGTGTGTGTGTGTGTGTGTGTGTGTTTGTGTGCATGCCTGATTTCAAAGCCATTAATTATTCATCTGTAGAGTGATGGTCCAATGTGTTGTTGAGCCCACTCAAACATGAATCAGGGAGCACAGGCCTGGGGGTTTAGCGGTCCAGGCACCTAGGCTGGTAATCCAGCATGACAGTGTGTCGCGGGTTCGGGACCCGATCCCGACGAACTTTGCTGTGTGTCTCCCCCCCTGCAGATTTGCAGACTTCCGTCGTGTCCCTGATATAGTTTAGGAGGCAGCCAATCATGACTAGGTCGCTACTACGCGATTGGCTGGCGGCGTTTAGGCGGCTCCCATTGGTTTAGGTGGCATGGGGCCGACTCCCATTGATGACTAGGTCGCTAAAAACGGGCCTGTTGTATGTCAGGTTTCAGGAAGGAATCTATAAAGCCTCGGAGCATTTGAGGGTTCAGAGTTTCCTTCAGACTTCCTTCCTTCAGTGTTAACTCATTTACCTCAGAGAATGTTTTCATTCTGGATAAAACCATAAAATGGTCTATGATCTAAACTCATATCATGGAATAAATGGATGATCAAATGTAGTAGTTTTGACGATATAGGGCCGTCGCCTTGTCCCCCGCCCTCCCTCCTCTTACTGGTGCGAAACGGGGTAGTAAAAATGGGGAGGCGTCACAGACTGTTATTGATGGATATGAGAGGTATGGTAAAAGCAGATAGGATACAAAAGGATAGTGACATTGACATGAGATGCCCAATCTTTGTTTTAGGGATAACCGATATTTACCCATGTCCAATATCTGCATAAAACAAGTTCATATTTTTTCCTAAAGAAAAGGCAAATAAACACTGAATTTAAAATAAAATGTTCCAACTTCTTGACCCCTTAGAAAGCTTCTCCAGACAACTCTGCTGAGTAAATGAAGGCATTCATCATTCAAACATAATTATTTATTATAAAATAAAATATCGGCAAAACAACATTGGCCAATACTGATATGATGGCTGATTTATTGTCCATCCCTATGTGTGATACATTTACACGGTGTACTGTACACTCGTCCAGTGTCAACACCAGTTATCATTTGGAGATGATTGATTGACTCAGTTAATCATTTTATCTATCAATCAACATCATGTTACAAGCTGGATCATATTGTCCTGAGTCACAAGTGCACCACACATTTATTAGTGTTATGATGATCAAGTTGAATCCCTTGTGAAATGGAGAAGGGAATAAAAAAAGCATCAAACTCTTCCTGAGGTTCCGCTACACTACAGGAAACAAACCAACCTAATGTGATGAAAACGCCCCTTGAGTGTTGAAATAATCACCTTGATTGTGATTCATTAACATTAACTATTTAATAATGAGTCCATGTTCATAGCGAATACATGGTTTATCACTCTGGTTGGGCTGGGAACTCTGCCTTTAACACTAGAAAGAGTATGATATCGGCACAGAGCCAGACCTTTGTCCCTTTTTTATTCATTGTAATTGGTCGTTGGTTCCACACGGGACAGGTGCAGGCTACTGTGTAGCACACATACTCTCATAGACATAGTGATAAATGTTCTGTTTTGTTCTAATTGTTATAGTGGAACAGAATGCTAATACACTGTCTAGTAATCGAATAATTAGTTTATTTTAAGTTAACTGAATAGAAAAATTCATAGAATGAATTAATATGATTCAGCTTAAACATCTTTAACTTCTGTTTCAAGATCCTGTAAGTGATATTGTTGTGTGTTGTGTGAAACCTCTTTTGAAGTTGGGAACTCCAGCTCCGTTTCCTATGTGCATGTCTAAAGATTTAGGCATGAACAAATCCCAAAGGATTATTCCATGAAATCAGAAGAGAAAATTATTCCGAGAAGCTCAAAACAAAGGCAATATGTGCAATATGTGCACACGCACGCACCGCACACACACACACACACACACACACACACACACACACACACACACACACACACACACACACACACACATTAAATATGAACACACATTAAATATGAATGTCAAGTGTCTCTCCCTTGAGACTTGAGAGGTTTGAGAGGACACACATAGGTTTATTTCTCTGTTAGCAGTGGTGTCTTCCATGCACAAGTGATGGTGTTTTCATTTGTTTTCTCCATGTTGAAACTACGTACCGACTGTAATTAGCAATGAAATCTGGTAACTTAAGCCCACCACACACCGGCTGCGTCCACCGCGCGGCGCCGCGCGGCGGACACGGTCGCCTCCATTATTTTCAATGAACCTAACGCACACCGGCTCCGTCCGCCGCGTCGCGCCGCGTCGCCTGGCGCGCCGATAGAACACAGTTCTATTTTCCAGGCGGCGCCACGCGGCAACGCATCGCGCCACGGACGGTCGCAGACGGTGTGTGATGGGCTTTAGCTATTTATTATTTTATTTCAGAACGCCTTTCGAGCCACCATAATACAACTTTGAACTGATGCCTGGAGAATGTGAAAAATATAATACTCATGTCTAATACCAGAATTCCTGATGAAGCGTCATTATTAAAAGGACACCTTTTTACACAAATTTACTGTGCATGAGAATGAGATGTAAACTTATACAATGTTTTCTCTCTTCCATAGACTCTCATAGAGTTACAGACGCAAACATGCATGCATAAAATGCATAAAACATGCAAAATGTGTCACAGACTGTAACGACTGTAACGACACTAGAAAATTGTTATCCAGTGTCTATGAGACACTATTTTGTGCAATTGTGTCCAATTTTGTTGCACTATTGTCCTCATTGTAGGTATTAACACTTTATTAACTCTTTATGGTGAAACTATAGGAAATACACAAATCACTTAGTGGGGTTCAAAAGTGACATCAGAAAAAGAGAAGGTAACCCGCACACTCATCTGCTCCAAAAGTTTATTATTGACGACGTTTCGAGCCAAGGCTCTTCATCTGGTCAAAACTTGGACAGTGGCCTGGGCCATGGCTCAGTGGTCCAGGCACCTTGGCTGGTAATCCAGTCTGGCAGTGTGCCGCGGGTTCAACTCCCAATCCCAACGGCCTTTACTGCATGTCTTCCCCCCATCTCTCAGCCTACTGTCTGTCCCTCCATAAAAAATATAAAATAAAGGCGAAAGCTACAAAAAAGCATTTAAAAAAAACGTATTGACGTCGTCAATAATAAGCTTTTGGAGCAGATGCGTGTGCGGGTTCCCTTCTCTTTTTCTGATTTAACTCTTTATGGTAACATTGTTTAGTATAATAACAATATCATAATAAATATTATTATAATGACCTAAAAAAACCACTGCCTTTATGGGTGTCTCTTGTCAGAATAACACTAGAACTTAAATGTTGACGCTTGGATTAATAATGGACACCATTCCATTAGACCAAAGCTCACGTGTCAGTGATGACCTCATTAATTAACTGCATTGTTTTTGAATGGAAAAGGTTAATACATTTAAGTATCTGCTGAAAATGAACAGGCTGTTGGATTTATGCGTCAGTTAGGCCCTGTGCTGTGAATAGAGGCCAATTTTCTAGAGTGCAGAGGGTGGGGTTATGGCCAAAGGTTTAGGGACAGCTAGTGTGAGAGGGTGGCTGTAAATCTGCTTGCATCTGTTGGGGTGATGACATCACTGTGTGTGTACTGTTTTTCACCCCAAAGGATCCCAGCCCTCCACCACCCTTGTTATGAGAGAAACATGTAGTAAATTACTCAACATGGAGTGCATTAATATTGTGTTGTTATCTCTCATAAGGCTTGGAAAAAACTGACATGCACATACCGGTAGTTGCCACTTGCCAGATAGATATAATTAAGTAAGAGTACAAATACGACCTGGTCAGACTCCACTACAAGTAAAAGTAGTTCAGTAAAAAATGTTAAGAATGTGGCATGTAATGTGTTTGGGTGTTGCTGGGCCAAACTCACTTTTTTAGTCCATTGTGAGAGGAAGTAAGAACTTCATGTCCTAAATTGACTAACACATTCATAACAACACTGTTCTTTTTTTTAAAGATTAGTTTTTGGCTTTTCTGCCTTTATTGATAGTTTCAAGTGGAGACTGACAGGAAAGAGGGAGAGAGAGAAGGGGAGAGACATGCAGCAAAGATCATGATGAACGGGACTCGAACACGCGACGGCCAGAGCCTATATATTACATGTGCCTGGACCACTAGGCCATGGGGCGCCCCAACAACACTGTTCTACCGTCTTTGAAGTTCATACACTTATTTATGTATTTATTTATTTAGCCGGGACCAAGCTAGACAAGACCATGCTGCAACTAAACTTAACTAAACTATTGCCCTCACTTTCATTTAGTTCTTCTCTTACTTAGGTATCACAGGGGTGCAGTAGCAGTTATGCGCTGACTCTAGGCTTGGGCGATATTGATTTTTTGATATCGGTATTGATAACGTGAATAATATCGCGATTATCGGTATTATCGATTATCAGCCTTTTTAATTTGGCTGGAACCCGAAATTCTGCCAAAACAGCAGTATTTCCAGATATTTATTTACGAACCAACTTGCTAGGACTAGGACCGGCGCCATGTTTTGTTTGCTTTCCTGGGCCGAAGCGGTCCGACAATGCTGCTGTCGCCATAATTCAGCGTCAGTGCCAGTCAATGCATGAACACTAAGTTATTTGGCAAATTATATTTTAATAATGTTTAAAATTAAATACTTGTAAATTCATCACAGACACACACATACAGTAATGTAGATGCTTATTTAATAGAAAATCCATATTTACATGACGGTAAAATTACGATATTCGGTATTATCGGTATTCGATATTATTTATATACTCCACGATATTACCGATATTGATTTCAAATATCGCGATAAACGGTAATATCGATATATTGCCCAAGCCTAGCTGACTCATCCCGTTTGTGAAATCCAAGGCCTCCTTCCCAGGGGGGGACAGAATTTGCCGGAACACCAGGCAGTAATACATCAGCACACCACAACCCCCCCAGTCCATTGTCCATCGATATTGATCTAGACACTGTTTCCCATCAAGTGCCTAACGCTGCTGATGCAATCTCTGTCTCCTCAACCTCCATTGCTTTTATCTCGTCCCTGTTTTCACCCATTGCTGGTTTTGATTGCCATTAAGTCATTATGTTTGTTTGCTTATGGGTCACTAATGGATCTGGAAGGCTGTCTTCTTGTCTCAATGCTCACAGTACTGCCTGCCACTGTAGGAACATTGTTAAATCCCTTCCTCCATTTCTGCTTACCTCACTTGCTTTTCAGCTTCCCCATATAGTCCATCCATTTCAAGTCAATTCTCTCAAAAGTGGGACGCTCAATAGCTCTTGGCAAGCTAGCAAATATCAAGACAAGGACGTCACATCTCTGCTCATCATCTTTCCATCATTGGTGTATTTTCTTGTTTAGAGAGCAAGCAAGTGAAACAAAGCATGGAGAACGAGTCTAGGCAAACAAGTGACAGGCATAGACAAGCACATGAGGGTTTCAAGGTGCCACTTTTTCAGTCGAAGCAAAGGCCTGTCGTTTATTTTTTTATCTGCCTGTCATCTGTGCATGACTTTAGTTAATCTCATGATAAGAGAGAGATGTTGTGATAGCTGCCTGATTCAGTTGTGTGTAAACCTGTCAATGCCCTAGTTCTGACTAGTACAGTCTGCTCCCCGGTTATAAGCTGCGGTACCTCTCTGCTGTCAAATAAACCTGTCAGCTATGGACAAATTTGCTGAATATAGACTCCAGGCAGGTAAAGGTTTGTGCTCTGTCATAGTCCTGCAGTTATAATGCTGCACTTTGAAATAAAACAACATTATTTCACTCCAACACCATGTGCATATAGTTCTAATATCTGTCTACCTCTCCCTCTGTTATATCACTGTGAAAACGTAAGTCTCATAATGGATTCGTTTGTGTTGTTTTCCTCAGACCGTCTACCTCCAGAGGGCAGAGGTTAGCAGAGAGATGGTGTGGCCCATGCACTCCACCAGTGTCCTTGGAGTAGAGGACATGTCCACACTGGCAGAGCTGCACGAAGCTGCCATCATGCACAATCTGTACCTGCGCTACCAGAAAGACAACATCTATGTAAGGCATCTTTATTTGTGACGCATGGACCCATTCTTGTGTTCATGCTTAAGCACCTTGTAGGATTGATGTCTGTGTTTTCGCCTGACAAAGATCTAAGATACCACCTGGGAGCTATCTATCACACTGTCTGGCACCTGAAATGCAAAAGAAAAAAGAATCGCACAAATACACACATGCAGACACACGATGCACTGACGCACACACACACACACACACACACACACACACATACACACACACACACACACACACACACACACACACACACACACACACACACACACACACACACACACAACCCTCTTGCCTGCTAATTTAATCTCTGAGGGTTTGGCAGGTCTTTCTAAATGACATTACAGACCGTTGTCATTGTAAGTGGAATGATGACCTACAAACACACTTCGGTGAGGCCCCTTTTCTCCAAAGTCCTTTACCCGAGTAGGACCGATGGGTTTGGTTCTTAAAATAATACCAACCTCAATGTAAACTAGGTCATTTGTGGCAGTATAACTATATTATCTTATGAGTGTTACTGACCCCTGGTAGTATGTAAGGACGTGAAACTGGGATAATCTTTTGAATGTTAAAGTCAATTGGTGGAATACATACAGTAGTTCAGCATTTGCATCAGTTCTGGAGGTCTGGAGTCTTGTAACAGCTGTAAAGATTATTACCGGTGCGCTCCCCCCCCCCCCCCCCCCGTCAACTGGCATCTTACACACTGTCTTTCACCTAAAATAATATCTGTCTTTGTCTTTTACCAGTAGTGCATTATGTATCTCTCTCTATCCCTCTCCTTTTCCCCATCTCTCATGTTCCTTTTTGTTCTTTCCCTCCCTTGTATATCATCTGTTTATTGTATTCTCATGTTCTCTCATGTTCTCTTTTCTCCTCTCTAATACATCCACTTGTCCTGTTTCATTTTTGTACCCCAGACCAATATAGGTTCTATCCTGGCAGCGGTGAACCCTTATAAGCAAATAACAGGCTTGTACGATGGGGCTGCAGTTGAACTGTACAGCAAACACCACCTGGGGGAGCTGCCTCCACACATCTTTGCTGTGGCCAACGAGTGTTACCGTTGCTTGTGGAAGAGACATGACAGCCAATGTGTTCTCATCAGGTGGGCATCAGGTTGGCTATGATGGAGAGAGGCCAAATAATAATTATAATAAAACAATGACTCAAAGGTTGCTGCTCCATTCCCTGTTCACAGACTCTCTATACTCTCGTATAGAGACTAGAGAGTATGATGATGTCACGCATTCCCGCTATTCCAGATGTATACTGGTGACTGGAGCGTGGTAATTAGCATACTCAAATGAACCACAGCGAAAATGTTCATAAAATAAGCTAATCAGAAATAAGCTTGAGTGATGTGTTTGGTTAGCTATGATAAATTTTTCTATTAGGAAGATAGCAACATTTTCAAGAATCAGGTGAAATTCATTTTGAACATAAAGCTGACCTCTCTCTCTCACTCTCTCTCTATCTCTGTCTCTCTACTCCTTTGTCTTCTCTCTCTCTTTCCTTACTTGCTTTGTTCCTCTCCTGGTGCTGTGTGCGTCTCTAGTGGAGAAAGTGGTGCAGGGAAGACGGAGAGCACCAAGCTACTGTTGAAGTTCCTGTCTGTGATGAGTCAGAAGTCAGTGGGCTCTCCTCCGTCAGAGAGGACCACCAGGGTGGAGCAGGCTATCATTCAGAGCAGGTACCCTTACAGAACCTTTTATGCCCCATCCACCAACCCCAGTATACTGTACGTATCAAACCCATCGGGTTAACTGTTATTTCTTCCATTTGTGACTCTGAGAATGTACAAATGTAGCCAAATTCCCTTGCGGGGGAACTTGGTAAAATGACACAGAGGATTTTACTGTGTATACTGTACAATGCATGATTCCCACTATGATCTATACTAATGTTTGCCTCTAGTCCTATCATGGAAGCTTTTGGGAACGCCAAGACGGTGTACAACAACAACTCCAGTCGTTTTGGGAAGTTCATTCAACTGCACTTCTCCCAGAATGGAAACATCCAGGGCGGGTGCATCATTGACTGTATCCTTCAAACCCAATTCTTCAACCACTTAAACCCTATACTTAGTTGACGGGAGTCCCCTAGGCCTAGGGCTCTATACTAGTCCCCTCCTGTTTTTCTCCTTGCTTCCCCTGCCCCCCCCCTCCCTCCCCTCTCTTCTACTTTTTCTCTTCCTGAAAACAACAAAAAGGATGGAGCTTGCCTATAAAAACAAAGTTCATAAAGTTCATTATGCCTGGCTGTGACTTGAATATATAGTTCTTTCTGATTCTGACATGTAAAAAGTATTTACTGTATAATTGTCTCTGATTTCCTTGACTCTCAACCTCTAGATTTACTCGAAAAGGTTTGTGTTCAATCTCTGGGATCCACTTCACTCAACATCAAGCTTCTTCTCTGTTCAGTTCATCAGTAGATAGTCATTCATACAATGTAGATTCCAGTCATAAATATGAAAGATATTGTCTGCTTCTCTCTCTGTTCTAGAACCGTGTGGTTAGACAGAATCCTGGAGAGAGGAACTACCACATCTTCTATGCAATGTTGGCAGGGGCAGACCGAGACCACAGAGGTGGGTTATCTTATTATGTATTATATTATATTATTATTTTCTTCATATCACAATGTTGGATTTCTTCCCCCTAGTCGGTGGAATAATTTAATTGGATGTATTAGACGTACAATGCGTATCCCTTTCTCTGTGTTGCAGACATGTACTTGTTGTCTGAGGGCCCAGAGTCCTATCACTACCTGAGCCAGTCAGGCTGTGTGAAGGACAGTAGCCTGGACGACAAACAGCTGTTTGACAGCGTCATGGTAAAGGAAGGAACAATGTTGATGTTTAATCGTTTATGCATGGAAATGCTGGTCCTGTTACACATGCTCTAATCTACCACCAGAGGGCATTATAAACCCATACAAGATCATCCTATCAAATAGAATTGAGTCATGCAACTCGAGCCTTGTGGATTTTTTCTTTCCTTTTCTTTTTTTTATGGCTGTTTTGTGGTTTTTAAGCATATTTTATGGCTGTTTTGTGTTTTTTTTAATGATATTCTATAATGAGGTGTAGTTATAGTAAATACCAAGGAAGTTCAATCTATGTCTTGTTCTGAGCAGACTGACTGACTTGTATGTTGTATGATTATTACACATTCTCAATGATAACACATGTCCATGTATGAAATATATATTAAACTCACTTGTCATGTCATTGTTGCTGCAGGAAGCCCTCAAAGTGATGGAGTTCTCTGAGGAGGAGATCAGAGATGTTTTCAAGCTGCTGTCTGCTGTTCTCCAGATGGGGAACATTGAATTCATGACCGCAGGAGGAGCGCAAATCACTTCCAAAGGAGGTAGTAGAGAGAAACCAACCAATGTAATCACGTCCAACAGATTAATTAGAATATTAAACACTGCCGTGTCAGAGAGTTCCAATGATGCATTCATTTCCATCACTGTATGGATTACAAAAAAACGTGAATGGGCAAAAAAGGTTAAATGGCCTATTCAGATAACAACATGATGATTGAATATTTAGTAACTCAGACCTTTCCTCATCTCTAGAGCCTTAATGCAGAACAAAATGTTATACTTTTTGGATGCAAGATGAGATGGCATTGCCTGTCCATATTGAACCTATGTCTTTTGAAGCAAAAAATAAGATGCAGATCCTGTACAACATCCCAAGTGCTAGCATTGAGTTTGAGAAATGCTGTGGTAGCAGACAGTAAGAGAGCACTAAACAGGCTGTAACATGAGATTGAGGCTCCTTTGTTAGCTTAGTCTGACCTCTTTTCCAAGGAATCTGTGTACTACAGTAACTGCAGTACATTACAGAACAGCCACCAGACTTGAGTTTCCTCTACTCTGAGGCTGCACAGGATATGTGCACAGCACAATCCCTGGTGTTACTTTAACTGTAGAAACGATGGAGTCCATTTTTACGCTCTCAGAGTTAACATAACAGTCAGGATTTTCAGCAGTTCTGTGTGTCATGAGTAGAGACCATATTGACCAGAAAAGAAAGAAAACTGTGTTCTGCTCACAAATAAAGGCAACATCTCTTTTTTGTGGGTGCTCGTGTGTGTGTGTGTGTGTGTGTGTGTGTGTGTGTGTGTGTGTGTGTGTGTGTGCGTGTGCGTGTGCGTGTGCGTGTGCGTGTGCGTGCGCGTGTGTTACAGTGGTCAGTAATGTCAGTGAGTTACTGGGCCTGGATTCCTTCCAGCTGTCCGAGGTGTTGACGCAACGCTCCATGATCCTCAGAGGAGAGGAGATTTGCTCACCGCTCACTGTGGAGCAGGTAACCGTACATCCATTTCATACTGTTCTCTATGGGAATGGACACGACACAGGTTTTTCCTCACTTTTATGGAGAACGGTTCTGATAGGTTCCGTCACAAACTCATCAGCAGTAAGTCCTTTTGCAAACATGTGTACTGTTGACAACAGGTCAGTAGAAGAACAGGCTGTTCATAGCCTACAACCTGTGTAAAAGAAAATCTAAACAATTAAGTTTTGTACAATTTTAGGTCTAATTTGGCCACCTCAGCTGGATTTTTGTACTGACTCCACAAATACGGGGATATCTGAGACTGATAAGAGATTTCAGATGGCACAGTCAAATCTGCTGATGGAAGCACTGTCCCTCCACTGTTTATGTTCTCGGAGTGGTGTCTTCGTGTTATGAAGTCTGAAGCACTGGGGATGCTTTGGAATTTTGCACTGTCTTCCCAGTCCACGGTTCAAAGACACAAAATGTCTGTTTGTCCCCCGCACCACCCCCACCCCCACCCCCTCCTTACCACTCCTCCTGCTGTCCTGGTGACACACACAGCCTCTCTGCAGCACTCTCTCCCACATGTCTCCAGATCCCTTGCGTGACTCCCAGTCATTTCCTGCTTTTTGTCTGCCAGATTCCTGGCACAACAAAGCTATGGTGATAATGATCGCAGTCAAAAGCACAATAGAGGCAAAGACTGGGGTGAAGTGACAATGCTCTCCTCTGGGGGCAGTGTAGCAGACAACAAGAACCACACTTAAAGGGACACTTCACCCTTTTTGCAAAACAATATATGTTAATGACGTTTAGAAGATTTAGAACACTTTCCTGGGGGTCTTTATGCGTGTGATATGTGGTTTTAGATATTTTAGATTTTAGCAGTGAGCCCAGTGTCTCTGATGTCATTGACACTGGGCTCACTTCCTTCCTAGACTACAATCCTGCTACCCTAATAGACAGGGGTACATGAGCACCTGGCCGTTCATTCGTGCTCTATCTCCGACCAAGCCACACTTCCACCACACATCTCTCTATGCAAAATAAAACCTGCACACTCCCACAAAAGACATAGACTACATTGCATTCGCCAAAAATGTCTTCTTTACTGTTTAAATATTACTTTTCTGAAACACGCTATTCTTGCTCAACCGCAACAGCCTACGTCAGAATCGTCATGTTGGCGTCTACTACGCCAACTACGTTCACTTAATGGGGCCAGTCCTTCACAGTGACACACGCGTTACATCAACCACGCGACCGGGATGGTTTCTACCCCTCAATGTCGTGCCTACTCTACACTGCCATCCCAAGTCCCCTCCCCCTTTCACTGCTCCTGTGTGTGACCTGTGAACTACTCTCTGACTGCACTGTGGCTTGATTTATATGTGCGAGGTGGAAATGTAATGCACATAAATTAATTATAGGTCCAGCAAGCAAATCATGATTGTCTGTTTGTGCTCAATAGGTCACCATCACATTCCGATTTTAGGTGTTGTGTTTGTATGACATTTATTTTGGCCAGTAGTTTCATATCTATCCTTTTCCCTTTCACCAACACAGACCATGCTAACGGTGTTAGCGCGTTAGCATCACACAGCTTACAGCGTCAGTGTTGCATGAATACTTTCAACCATGACAATGCCGACTACTTTTGCTACACACACTTCCCAAGGATTATGGAGATGTCTTTATTTATTTTTTAAGGTTGAGAAATGAAATAATTATGGTCGTTTCTAATCTCAGCATTTCACAAGAGAAAGACGTGGATGCCTTTCGCTGCTGTTGCCATGTCTCATAGAAACAAGTAAATAGGTCTATAAAAATAATCCCAAAACAAGCGCATATAACAGGGGTCTGTAACCTATTTTAAATGAAGTGCCATGTTTTCATTTTCTAGATAGTCAGTCAGCCACAAGCTCACATCACAACAATAATCCATGTAATAATCACAATAACAATACTAATAATAATAATCATAATAATAATAATAATAACAATAAACTTCTTTGTAAACTCACTCATTTACAAACAAGCTCACATCAGAACAATAATGCATGTAATAATAATAACAATAATAATAATAATCATTATAAGAAAAACAACAATAACAACACTAACAACAGTACAGTACAGTACAGTAAAGACGTACAGTAAAGTACAGTACAGAGGACAACATTACAGTACAGTGCAATACTAAGGAGTGCAGTACAGTATTATAATAATTTATAACCCATCCGTTACTACATGTGCAGGGCACACTACTGAGTTTAGACTTTTTATGCAGGGCCTGGGAAATAAGGCAGAATCTTTTGTTTGTGTAAAAAAAAAAGGGAATATCAACAAAACATATCTGTTTATTGTACACAATGCAATATTGATTGCAATGATATGGTGTGTCCTGTAAGCCCATGTGGGCTGGGCGCCTTTGGTGCATGACACAAAAATAAAGAAATCTATCTATCTATCTATTCAGGCCCATCCTGCTACCCTAATAGACAGGGGTACATAAGCACATGGCCGTTTATCCAACAGCTTTCTCCGACCAAACCACACTTTTACCAGACATCTCTATATGCTAAATAAATTCGCCACACTCCCAGAAAACATATAGACTACATTGCATTCGCCAAAAATGTCTTATTTACTGTTTAAATATTACTTTTCTCAAACACGCTATTCTTGCTCAACCTCTACAGCCTACGTCAGAATCGTCATGTTGGCGTCTACTACGCCAACTACGTTCACTTAATGGGGCCAGTCCTTCACAGTGACACACGCGTTAGATCAACCACGCGACCGGGATGGTTTCTACCCCTCAATGTCGTATTTGCTGCGCCCTTCTAATGCTGCGCCACGCCTACTCTATACTGCTCCATAGACAGCGACTCGAAGTCGAACAGCAGCAGCAGCTCGCCTCCGTCACAATTTAAAGCCCACAGCACTGCACAGCCCCACACCCAAATGAATCGAATTAATGAATAAGGCGCTTATATCGCTTTTGCTCAGTGGATGGGACATTTACATTAAAAGCTATCGGATGGACGCGTGGACAACGGCATGGTTGTGTGCACTCGGAGGGAAAGGTTCCATATAGCTTCCATGCTAGCTGCTTCAGACACAGGGGAGGGGAGTGAGATGGCCCGCCTCACGGGACTCCAGTGCGAAATAGCGCTTATGCAACAATTACCCTAAAAACAACACCACAACTCAATGTCATTGTGAATAAGAATTTCGAGCAAAATTTTTGGAAGGACACTTTCAACCAGTATGAAGCTAAATGTGGAAGCCGTGTGTGTCACACCAAAACGGGTGACCTATATAATCCTGTCACGCCGTGCATTCTGTGCTTGCGTGCGCATTTCCCAAATCTCAGTCATTTATCCACACATCGCTCTCTGTGTGTGTGTGTGTGTGTGTGTGTGTGTGTGTGTGTGTGTCGCGTCGCCCTCCAGCTGCAATTGCGAGTGTGCGCTTTGGCAGACTTTTTATGCAGGGCGTGGGAAATAAGGCAGAATGTTTTGTTTGTGTAAAAACAAAAAAGGGAATATCAACAAAACATATCTGTTTATTGTACACAATGCAATATTCAATGCAATGATATGGTGTGTCCTGTAAGCCCAATTAGCCCATGTGGGCTGGGCGCCTTTGGTGCATGACACAAAAATAAAGAAATCTATCTATCTATCTATTCAGGCCCATTCAATTAATCTATCACTACATTAGTTGCCTGTTCAAAACTAAACTACACTTTATGAAATCATTGTTGCAGCCTACAATTTACAATTTACAATTTAGGCATTTAGCAGACGCTCTTAATCCAGAGCGACTTACATTAAGCAAGAACAAAAAAGCATGGGTATACATCACATAAAAACATTTATCATGAAACATGCGTAAGCTAAGAAAGTAACAGTGGAATATCTATAATGAAACTATACATATAAGCTATACATCTATACTACTATGCTATACATATGTACTATGACGTGCTATGACAATAGCACATACAATGCACTTATGCTGTCTACATAACATGCTATAAGACTGTATCAAATGCTATCTAAGTCTACAGAATTGCTATCTAAGGGGGTGGGGTAAGTGCTATGGGCCATGATGGAGTCTGAAAAGGTGGGTTTTCAGACTACGGCGGAAGATTGGGAGTGATGCTGCAGTTCTGACTGCAATGGGAAGTGCATTCCACAGTTTTGGAGCCAGAAGGGAGAAGAGTTTGGGACGTGTGGAGTGTTGTCCCGGCGTTTTTAGTGAGGGTACTTCCAGCTTCCCTGCGTTGGCTGATCTGAGTGAGCGGGAGGGTTTGTAGGGTTCGATCATACTTGCAAGATATGGGGGAGCCATACCTTTGGTTGCTTTGAATGCCAGCATCAGAGTTTTGTATTCTGTGCGGGCAGCGACCGGGAGCCAGTGGAGGGAACGGAGCAGGGGGGAGACATGTGAGAATTTTGGCTGGTTGAAGACCAAGCGAGCTGCGGCATTTTGGATCAGCTGGAGAGGTTTAAGTGCACAAAAGGACACTACACACATATATTCAGGCCCATTCAGAACACATTTCCCAAATCTCTGATTTATCCACACATCGCTCTGTGTGTGTGTGTGTGTGTGTGTGTGTGTGTGTGTGTGTGTGTGTGTGTGTGTGTGTGTGTGTGTGTGTGTGTGTGTGTGTGTGGCGTGTGTGTGTGTCGCGTCGCCCTCCAGCTGCAATTGCGAGTGTGCGCTGTGTGCAGGGCACACTACTGAGTTTAAAAACACAGCTGAAACATGAAGTGGAGTCTGTCAACTCCTGCAATTTCCTTCTTCCCATATTGCGCTGCAACGACACTGGGATGAGCCCGCCGAAGGCGGGCGAAATTCTAGTTCCCATAATGCTTTGGTTCAGTTCAGTTCAGTTTATTTTATTTATAGTACAAAATCACCTCTGGGGTCTCTGTGCACTTTTTGGTGCACTGCTCTTCCTTGTGGATATGGGGAGGGCTGTCAACATGTAGTCCAGAAAGTAAGTGAGCCCAGTGTCCATGACATCAGAGACACCGGGCTCACTGCTCAAATCTAAATGATCTAAAACCACATATTACATACATAAAGACCCCCAGGAAAGTGTTCTAAATCTTCTAAACGTCATTAACATATATATTTTTGGAAAATGGATGAAGTTTCCCTTTAAGATGTCTTTTGCATACTTTGCAGAGCTTCAGATGCCAGTACTATGGTGTTTAATTTTGAATGTAGGAGAAAAGTAATGCATTTACTTAATAATTTATACCAAAAGAACAACTTAACACATGGCACAATCCTGCTTTGCATGAGCGCAAGCCCCCCAGCCCACTCAGCCTCATAAATCTCAGTAATATGCAGAATGGACCTTCATCATTGTGTAAGAGGCACGAGAGTCACAAGAACACTTCTCTTCACTACGACAAAGACTGACTTGGGGGTGTACAACTGTCTGCCCTTTGAAGCTGGCCCAGTCTCTTAATAGAATGTATTATTTGAATTTCTGTCCTGGAGGCGGTCAGAATGGCTTCTTCTCATGGTGGCCAGTGGTCACCCCCACCCCATGACGCTGCCCCCCCCCCCCCCCAATCAGGACAAACAGCCATTCTCCTGGCCCTTGTGCCGGAGATCCTGAAGCCACTAGCGCTATGTACTGTATGTTCACGTTCAGCAGCAGCAGAACTGACTCTGCATGATGGATTACCATATAACTGAAGAGCATTGTTGCCCTGCATACATACCGCCACACTGTGTTATTTTCAGTCCAAACACAATGCCTGTAGAGCCATTGTTAAGCTTTTCATATACATGCTGTACTAAACTGTACGGATGCTGTCTGGCAGAGAGGCCCATTTCAAACTGTACTCAGCTCTGAGTCACATAGTATTTGCAAATAATTTCCTGGCCTTTGTGTTAACCTCATTAGTACTATATTGGAGGAGTTTACCACATTGGAGAAATATAGATGAGTTGTTGTAAAACAGAGAAACATAATCAATATTGACACAGTTGAGCCGAAAACATATTTCACTTGTTTTGGTAAATGAATGCTCTACTTCATCCGCGCAAAAGCATCAAACGTTTCCGATCTACAAGCTATCAATGTGAACGATGCAACACATTTTTGAAAATGTTTCAACATTTTCGTCTATAATAACATGCTCAAAATAGGGATGCCAGTTCAAAAGTGTCTGTGGCTTGTGTAAATCTTTAACACATGAGCAAGAGGTTGTGACTAAACGATCTATCCTACTCTCCTATAATAAATCCATAACTGCATTAGATCCCTGAAACACAGGTCTGTGTTTTTGCATTTCCTGAAAGGTACCAGTTTTGGACATACAAGATTTCCGTCATACACAGACAATATAATTCACCTGTTTTCTGCTTTCTAGCTTCCTGGTACTCATAATTGCCCCATGGCAAAAGACCCATCCAATAGTACTAAAACGTTGCACATACTATCGGTACACATTTGGTTCCAAGACTTCATAACTCCCAACACCAGAGTGTAAATGTAACCTATTTGGCTTCCACTGCTCTGTCCTTATTTGGCCCTTTGACCTCTCTGACTGTGAGTGTATTCTAGAGACAGTTATTGTGCTTTTGGGCGTGTCATCCTTTTCTATTGGACATAGAAAGGAGTCCCGAAAGACTGTTGCCCGAGGCGACAGTCTTAACAAAGCCAGTTTACACGTCAGTACTGTGCCTTGTATGTGTTTTTACAGAGGTTTTTTTTTTTTGTACCATAACAAATAGCGTACACGTTGTGCAACACCTCGAAGATGCGGGCGCTGATAAACGGCGGCATCTGTTGTGAAAACAGACATTGTCCTCGTCGCTGCTCTCCGTAGACACAGACAGAGCCCTTTGTCTGCTCCCACCCACAGCGCTGCTATCACACACCTTATTGCTCATTCAAACATACAGTGGTGGAAAAAGTACTCAATAATGCAATTTAGGAATACTCAGGAAAGTCTGAAATTCAAAATGTACTTGCGTAAAAGTACAAAAGCATTGGCATCAAAGTGTACTTAAAGTACCAAAAGTAAAAGTACTCATTATGCAGAATGTATCATTTCAAGTTTTCAAATCTTTCAAAATCTTTTGTTCAAAAGCGTCACAATGCAACGCATTGTGAACTTATAGATTGGCTATTTTCAAATGGCCAGGGCTGAAGTGGTTAATGTATGTCTTGTAATAATAATCAAAATCTACAAAAGAACTAACTAAAGGGTTCAAATAAATGTAGCAGGGTAAAAGTACAATATTTAGATTGTTTAGAAGTAAAAGCATTAGAAATTGTAATTACTCAAGTAAAGTACAAACACCTTACAAATTACACAGTTCGTTTCTGCTTTTACGTCCGGAGACTCCCGTCCAGGACAGGCTTCAGACGCGCCTCATACAGTACTACAGTACTACAGTACTTAGTTACTTTCCACCATTTCTAACCTATACAGTACAGTACATGGCGATGTCTATCTGTGTTTTATGTCCACACGGAGCAGTAACCTTGACCTCTTGTGATTTCACAGGCCGTGGACTCACGGGACTCGGTCGCCATGGCGCTGTACTCTCAGTGTTTCTCCTGGATCATCATGAGAATCAACCAGAAGATCAAAGGCAAGGACAACTTCAAGTCCATCGGCATCCTGGACATCTTTGGCTTTGAGAACTTCCAGGTGAGAACAGCTCGCGAGGTCATTTCCCGCCCGGTATAGTCTGTCTGAGACGTGTTTTGCCATGCTGTTTTTTTGGCGTTTTAATTCAACTCCTCCCCCACCCCCCCTCCAATCACTATCCTTGTAGGTGAACCGGTTTGAGCAGTTCAATATCAACTACGCCAATGAGAAACTGCAGGAGTATTTCAACAAGCACATCTTCTCCCTGGAACAGCTGGAATACAACAGGTACTGTAGAGTGAGCTTGTTGATGTAGACATCTCCATCTCTCGAGGCTCACAGTTGTTTAAATGACAGGAGGGATACTTTCAAAAGAGTTTCATTTTTCGCACCAGATATAGGCACCATTCAAAAAATGAAAATGAAAACCTCTCCAGAAGCCAGAGTTGCAGAGTTGATGTTGTCGCCCCTTGATTGCGTGCGTGCGTGCGTGACAAAAATTGTCTCAGAAACTGCTGGACAGATACACAGGAAACATTTCGTGCATGCTGCCAGTAGGCCAAGGAAGACACAGCCCAATTATTTTTAATCAGCCTCATGCTGGCTCTATACCAGCTCTTGAACAGTAGTTTGTACAATCAAATAATTTTCCTGGGATTCCTTGGATCCTGACGCAACACCCCATATACATAGGCAATGCCCATTTCCACCAATCTAGATATGCCATTTTATTTACACTTTTTGCTACTCCTCCTCCAGATCCCCCCCCCCAAAAAATCACACAAATTCTGAAAAACGTGAAAAACTGATTTTTCATATTCCATTTCGATTGACTATAACTGGCATCCAAAGTTTGCATGTAAGCCTCTAAACCATATGTGATAGAAATGCATCTCTCCAGTTTGGCAGAGAGATTTGATCAGTCGAGTGCCCCATTCTAGAATAATCTTCATTTAACCCCTTATTTATAAACACATTTACTTTCATGGCTTGTGTGATGGTAGGAACACTGTCCAAAGCATTAGATGTGGTGGCAGTGGTCCGCACAGAAGGGTCCAGAGACAGTGGTGGAGATAGGAGATAAAGTTGGAGGTGGGGGCAGGGCCTTCTCTTGGCAGAAGGTTGGAAATGGAATGGGCTCGGTTTTCCCCCCAGACAGTTGGCTTCTTGTATAATGGACCAGCAGCTTGGACATGGCTCATTTCATCACATGAACCGCTGGACAATACAACCATTGTATCTTTCGCAGTGTTTATATTGTGTGTGTGTGTGTGTGTGTGTGTGTGTGTGTGTGTGTGTGTGTGTGTGTGTGTGTGTGTGTGTGTGTGTGTGTGTGTGTGGATAATTGCTTATGTCGTGCACTGAAAATAGGCGATCTACAAGCTCACTACATGTTGCAGCGTTATGCATTGTGACCTTGTAGATCGGCTATTTTTGCAGTGTGACCGGCATGTGCAACTTAAGTGTAACTCAGGCTTGTGTCTCCGTCGACAGGGAGGGGATCCAGTGGGAGGCCATCGACTGGATGGATAATGCAGAGTGTCTGGATCTCATTGAAAAGGTAGTCGTGGCAGACATGCATTCAAACCCTAAGCAAAGTCACAACCAGAACCTACCGCAAACCGCCAGCCAGAACATGCTGACCTAGACGCTACACTGTGCTTACGTTGACCTCCCCAACCAGAGAGCCTATCATTACATAGTCTCATTTTCCATGTTGTGTGCACGGTAACATACACTAATGTTTGGTTGCAATGGGCACAGATGAAATGGAGTGCAGAGATAATTTGTGTCAATTTTCCTGTCCCTGCATTTGTTAAAGTGAAGGGTTAAAGCCAATGAATGAGGGAAGAGTGATAATCCCGGATGTGCTGTTTTAATAAAGGCTACCGTGTGGTGCCCCAGTGGGGTTCTGACTAGTTCCATCATGACTGTCTGTCTGTTAGCCTCTGTCTGTCTGTCTGTCTGTCTGTCTGTCTGTCTGTCTGTCTGTCTGTCTGTCTGTCTGTCTTAGTTATCCCGCATCTGTGTGTTTGTGGGTGTACGTACGTGCGTGCGTGTGAATCTATCTGTCTGTCAGATGCTTCTGTGTTTGACTGTATGCCCACTCTCTTTTTTTAGAAACTGGGCATGTTGGCTCTTATCAATGAGGAGAGTCGCTTCCCCAAAGGCACTGACTACACCCTTCTGGAGAAACTGCACAGTCGACACGCAGTGAGTCTATGTCTCACACATGACGCACACACGCACGCATGCACAGGCCTATAAACATGCACACATGTATGTTATGCATACATATGAAAGCACTCACTTACTTCAATTACACACACAAGTCCAATCCCATGAAATAGGGGGGGGGGGAGGGGGGCTCAACCATAACCCCAGTTAAGGAAATGCCTTTGCCACCCACTAGGTCTGACAGCCTCAAAGAGTTAACTTTTCTTCTTTTTTAAGCTGTTGAATAATGCCTTTGGTGCGGTATTGAACGTCTGCGACACTCGTTCACGCCCCCACCCCCACCCCCAGGTCCTCTCACACGCAAACGACAACAATGCTGAAATGTGAGCGGCCATTCTCCCATCCTGATCAGCATTGTGTGCTGGAGAAAAGAGTCCTCCAAAAGCCCCCTGGCGGCATTGCACAGTAAAAAAAATAAAACTGAGCATTCATTTAACTCTGAACGGACCCTTACAGGTCCATTTTGACACTCTCTGAGTTAAATGAACACTCTTCACTGTGTAGTGCTGAAGGAAATGGCATAGTTACACAGAGAGAACTTGTAAGAACTGACTGACCTCTCTCTCTAAGGTGTCTTGGCTGAGTCGCTGGTACAAGCGTTAATTAGGGTTTAACCTCATGAATACCAGTGTCCCTATTCTGGGTGAACGTTTAAAACAGCAGATAAACAACACAACTATGTATAATACGTATATAGAGTTTAAGTGTTAAGATTGTGTTTAAGGGGATCCAGATTGAGTCTCAAGCTGTGCTAGTACACAGTGTAAATGTATATATTTTTTACTCTCAGGTTAAATTGACACTGAGGATTTAACTTTTTTACATTTATTATTATTATTATTATTATTTTCTCCCATGCATTTTATTGTACGTTGTATATACTCTTGTGTTGGATACTCTTAATTTGGTGTAAGGTGATTCGTTGGGTAAAAATGTCCTCTTTCTTTTTCTGCCTCCACAGACTAACCATTACTATGTGAAACCCAGAGTGACTGACCACCAGTTTGGCATCAAGCACTATGCCGGAGAGGTGATTCACTGCCACAATTAACACGGGCACACACACACACACAAACACACAAACACACACACACACACACACACACACACACACACACACACACACACACACACACACACACACACACACACAGTCACACACACACACACACACACACACACACACACACACACACAAACATACCTATAAACATGCACACATGAATTAATTAACACGGGCACACACACACACACACACACACGCACGCACGCACACACACACACACACACACACACACACACACACACACACACACACACACACACACACACACACACACACACACACACACACACACACACACACACACACACACACACATTTGCATTACTATGATTAACCTGCCTAAACTAACCATAATCCTAAAGTCAAAATCCCTAACACTAAATTGTTTCCAGAATTGTCCTTCTTACTCTGAACTCGGGAATTGTTGGTCTCCACAACGTTAGTAATACATAAGCACACTGCCGTCCTGACTCCTGATCCCGTGCTCTTACGGGGGAACTGAGGAAATTGCTGGACGGGCAGGAAGCTCTGCCAAGTTCTGTCAAAGAACGTTAATAGCGTCCACCTCGTCTCTTTCTTGTTTTCCTGGTGGATCTCCTGCAAGGTGATCACTGTCACATTGTTTTTGCTGACTATTTTGCTCAAGGATGTTGATCTTCTTGTGGTGAGACCTTCGACGTTGAACTGGAGAAGCGCTAGCTACTCTAGACAATGACATGACTTAAATGACCTAGAGTCTACTCTAGACAATGACATGACTTAAATGACCTAGAGTCTACTCTAGACAATGACATGGCTTAAATGACCTAGAGTCTACTCTAGACAATGACATGGCTTAAATGACCTAGAGTCTACTCTAGACAATGACATGGCTTAAATGACCTAGAGTCTACTCTAGACAATGACATGGCTTAAATGACCTAGAGTCTACTCTAGACAATGACATGGCTTAAATGACCTAGAGTCTACTCTAGACAATGACATGGCTTAAATGACCTAGAGTCTACTCTAGACAATGACATGGCTTAAATGACCTAGAGTCTACTCTAGACAATGACATGGCTTAAATGACCTAGAGTCTACTCTAGACAATGACATGGCTTCTTGCTGCAACGGAGCTGAAGGTCAAATGACGCCTCATTCGAATGTTCAACACTGTTGCGCAAAGACCCGCCCCCACCTGCCTCTGATTGGACTACCGACACTGCCTGTCTTTTCTCCGTGGAACTGGGAAAAAGCTGGGGAACAAACTAACGGGCAATCAAACTCTGTATTGTGTAAGGCCATTCTGTATTTTAAGGGCATCAGTATGCTTTACAGAACGTTCATAATGCTCACATCATTAGTTATCATTCTTGGTAACTCATCATTAAATGTGCCAATTGTTATGAGTCATAACAAATCTTTCAAATATCACTTTTCATTATTCTTACAGATCGCTTTGATAGGAACAAGTCAATGAAGTAGGCTACTGCTGTAGACATATTGTGCTATACTATGTACAGAATGAAAACCCTATCTAATTCAATGTAGGCTATTTTATAAGTCGCCATCCTTTTGGTCTTCTGCCACTTGCCATGATAGGCGGTTATTATTACACCAAGAAATAAAACATTCAAATAAACAAGCACGCAATCCAGATCCAAGCGATCAGATGCAATCCAACATCGCTCTATCAGAGGCAGGCGGGGGCGGGTCTTTGCGCAACAGTGTTGTACATTCAAATTAGGCTCTAAGGACATACGACAGAAGCAGATCTCTTTCTACTGAGTCAATACACTGACCTCACTCCTCCTCCCTCCAACCAATCACCTCCTGAATTAAGGAGGTGACAACATGACTCATGGTGATGGAAGTAAAGACAAGAATACAGAGTAGAGCATGAAAAGCACAAGACATCCATCCTGTTCATGATTGCTATAGGTGCACAGTAAAACCCAGAGTAGGCTATTCATTTCAATCAGAGAGAGTAAAGAAATGGAACCAATTTGATTCGCTCGTTTACTGTGTACTACTAGCACATGTCCAATATGCAGGGGATGTGTGTGTGTGTGTGTGTGTGTGTGTGTGTGTGGGGGGGGGGGTAGTCAAAGGTTGGCTTTGATAGAGAATGGCAGCCTCAGACAATGTCCCCTCAGTGTGAGCGATGGCAGTCCAGTCACAAGCCTGGCATGGACGCCTATGGTAATGACTTGGTCCGAGTTAGACATGCAGGCCAGCCACTCGTTATCTCTCTCTCTCGCTCACTCCCTGGGTCTCTCTTTCTGAATCTCTCTCTCTCCCCCCTCTCTCAAATCCTCTTTAACCCCCCTCTCTCTTCGTCCCTTCTCTCTCTCTCTCTCTCTCTCTCTCTCTCTCTCTCTCTCTCTCTCTCTCTCTCTCTCTCTCTCTCTCTCTCTCTCTCTCTCTCTCTCTCTCTCTCACTTCAGACTCCATAGTGCAGTTGCTTCTGAAAGCTTCTTCTGTTATCTGAAAGGGCGACCTTACCTCAGTGGAGGAAAGAGTAGCATCCATGAGTGCGTTCATTAAAAAGTGCCAGAGCGATATGGGGTTAATTACCATTTAGTCAAACATGAACTCCCACAATGAACAACCACCACTTCACTTGATCAACTGAGTGATTCGTGCTATGACAACCACCCAACAAACATATATCTCAGAGGGATACGCAATGACACACATTATGTTATACATGGACATGTGTTGACACACCTTATACTCTATGTGTATGAGGTGACAGTACTTCATTAGACCCCTTAGTGTGGTTGTTATGTGCAATGATGTCTTCCCTTTGTATTTCGGGCTGAAACCTTGACAGTCAAACGTGCCAATGAAAAATAAACATTGATATAGTGACATCACAATATCATCCCCTCCCCTAACCCCTCCCCCTTATCATACAACAACAGCTGTGGGTGTGGCTTCAGTTCAGGTGGATCACCACCCATCACTATACCCACCAGGCAAACCTGGCATACATAATGAACTGGTGGGCATGTCCACATAAAAATAACATTTTAACACACTAGGGCCTTACCCCTTCTTATATATGAACAGGAAATTATGTACAGTGTGGGTAATGCGATATAATAGATCACATTGATTGGGAGGGAATTGTTAACGGATGATCTTGGGAAGTTGGGCACAAGATACATAGATAGATAGACTGGCTACTTGAGTTTATGCATGTGGCTCGACTGTTGGACTCGAAAAACCCTGTTGTATTTGTCTGGCACGGCAAAGGAGGTGGTGGAGGAGAGGAGTGTGTCACCCGCGTGTAGTTAAGTTATATCGAGTGACGTTCGAGAAGTTTAAACTTTGCAAATAACTTTGGCATGGCTTTGTAGATGGCGGTGTTGGTAGAAAGAAAGAAGTGGTATAGGCGACCGTGTTGACTGGAGGTGCCAGTGCGGTGGGGAAGGCAAGGGGACATGTGTGACATGTGTTCGGCGCATAGACTGTAAAAATATGGACAAAGCGTCCTCCGGGTCTAACATGAACGTAAAATTAGGCCTGTCAGTCCTTGTATTGTAAGTCGCCATCTTTCTAGATCCGTTTTGGCCCAGCTGGCCATTGGCTGGCCCAGACAACGAGGCGGGACTTCCCCTCTTCTTCTCTGTTGGTTTTTATTTTGACTCGAGTGGGAGGGGAATCCCGATCATAGACTGTAACGGTAGCCACGCCCCTCAGAACATACGCGACTTTATGGTCATTTTTTTAATAAATGGGACCATAATTTTCCAAAAAGAATATTATGAAATTAGAAATGAGACTTTAAACTAGTGACTGGAAGCAGAAAGTATTCATGACCATGTTTATTAAGGTAATACAGTCTAGGTGAAGTTGGGCCCAAATACATGGACTTCTATGGGGCTATGGGTTTTTCTGGGTCCAATGACAGCGCCACAACAGGCCATTATATGAACTTTCAGGAAATCCCGATTTCCTCAGTGGCTTCACAAAATATCTGTCTGACTGCCCCCATGGTTCGGTGGGATGATGGCAGAGCTAGGAGTTGATTTTGGCGAAAATGTGAATTTATATGGTAGTGCAAGCAAATGGCTGGTGCTTGTAAGTAGTGTACATTGAGGCTGTCTGGCGCCAGATGCCTGTTGGCTGTCCGTGCGCCGTGGCGTTGTGAGATGGGCCCCTAAGCGAGCAGCAGTCTTGCTTTGTGCCAAGGATGTGTTTTTATTTTATTTTTGCGACAGCTTTTCTTGAATTTAGATATGATATGAATCGATGATGATGATACTGTACACTTTTTTGGAAAAAAATCTTCCTCCTTATAAATATATCAAAATCACACCCGTGTGAAGTGAGGGGCGCTCTTATCATACCCGATGATTATGTTTTAGGATCACAAATAAAAACACGGCACTCCATCTTAAACCACCAACAAAAATGGCTAAACAAACATTTTCAAGCTTGTAGCTTGTAAGCTTGTATTTTCCACCATTCATAATACAGTATGGCTTCTTGAGCTTAAAACCCATTTATCTTCAGGATCATCATGTCATACAAGGAAAACTGAAGCCTAATAATGATAGACACACATTTTGTATCTGTCTGTCTCAAGAGTTTGAGGAATGGACTGTAATTAGTGTGTCCGTGAAATATAAATACCCTTGTCATCTATGGTGGATCCCCTCTCGCTGAGCCTCAGGCTAGAGGGGCATTACTCTGGATTACACACACACACACACACACACACACACACACACACACACACACACACACACATACAGGCAAGTGCCTACATGCACAGGCACAGACGCACATTTATACATACAGCACATTCACACACACACACACGTGTGCTTGAATTTGTACAAAAACACATGGGTACCTCATTTCCATCACACGCACATTCACACGGGATGGCATTATCGTGGATCAGGGCAAAGAGAGGAATGCTGTGTGCTAAGACCAAGACTGAGCGCTACTCAACAGGTGACAGCATTAACAGCCCTTGCATGCCCTTACAGAGGCATGCCATTGGCTTTGTTCACACCAAACCTCAAACACGCATTATGCATGTACCTAAAGATCACAGTACACTGTATGTACGCAACTACGCACACAATGTATGTATTCATGAATCAATACTCTCATCTCTATACTGAACGTAGTATGTGCCTGTATAAATACTGTTTCACCAACTGCAGGTGTGTTCTGGCTAATATTAGCTCCATAAGGGGCGAGTCCCAAAAGTGGTCTTTGGTATTATGGTATACCACTCTACAAAAACAAAAAGTGGTATATACCCTCAATAGCTCTACATAATAACATTGATTCATATCATAGTCAAAGCAAGATTTTCTAAATTTATATTCACCATCATATCCTGATCACAGATATCAGGATATAAACCAAGCCAAACTGAACCAAGTTATTTGGCTAATGGCTACTGGTAACGTCTTTATTGAGCAGTAAGCTCAGGCCCGGTGCCACAAGGGGTCAAACCCCCGGGTTGACCCCTCAACCCGACCTCCTTGACCCCTCAAAAAATATATTTTTATTTTTATTTTTGTAATGTCAATAATAATAAATTCTAGTGATATTTGGCAGTGATATTCACTAGCAGCACTGGTTATAACAACTCAAAACATGCTGCTACAAACAAACAAAAAGTATTGTACAGGCATGCAAGGAACATCTAACATGTGTCATGGCCATCTCCCATCTGGAAAGAACAG
Organism: Protomyctophum bolini; assembly: GCF_963924005.1. Classification (NCBI taxonomy): domain Eukaryota; kingdom Metazoa; phylum Chordata; class Actinopteri; order Myctophiformes; family Myctophidae; genus Protomyctophum; species Protomyctophum bolini. The sequence continues at coordinate 29,999,668 of NC_137877.1, read as the reverse complement.
GAAGTACGACAATTCCAAACATGCGAACATGACCCGCTTTAATTACTTCAGTCTAATGTGTTAATAGCTTAATGACTAGTACTAGTCTTCTCCATTATCAAAGTTTCCCACCCCTGCCCTATCCAATGTTTTGTTTTGTAGCCTACTGCTGATGTTAGCAAATGGCAATAATAGCACAGTAAAGATGATAATAATCCAATATGATGTGTGTAGTTCTTTATAGATCTAGCCTCTTCATTTTTATCTCAAAGTGCACCAGAAGCATTTAAAAAAAACTCAGTCATTTCATCCTGGCGCCGGGCCTGAGTAAGCTATTGGGAAAATGATACCACCAGGCTTAGTGGCTTACATGCAAATCTTTCCAAAAGAATAGTCATGCAGAAAGTACGAAAGATTAGTAAACAAAACATTTATTCAGGACACAGGAATGGATACACAATTGAAATTAGAAATGATGAAACATACAAAATTTAACTGGAACACTGGAAATTTTGTTATTGGGTAAAAATGGTATCCTGGCCAGAAAAATGTATGTTCTGTTTGGGAGAGCCCTTTACTGAACAAACACTACAGCACTGGTTACTGTCCGAGTATAGAGCTTTAACTTTTGAACAAAAACACATCACTCTTACACTCCATCTAATGTAGGAATGTGTAAAAGTGACCAAAATGACATTTGATTACTATATTTCTATTAATAACGATTATTCGAATATTCAACCATTTAATTTCTATTTATTTTATTTTAAGTTCTGGGGGGATTTGTTTTGGTAAAATAGTTCGGATTTGTTTATTATTATTATTATTTGATAAGTGACCTTCGTAGGTAAAATTTGATTTTAAATTACCGGTACTTCCTGTAAATGCAAAACCGAGAACAACTAAATACACCCGTATAGGTATCCTCTAAAATGTAGTTACTACGGGCAGAGTTTGGATGACAATATAGATTTTTCGGACCCATCCCTAATCTAATTTGCGGTTCTCTCCCTGTGTTAGGTGCTCTATGACGCTCGGGGGATCTTGGAAAAGAACAGAGATACCTTCAGAGACGACATCCTTTTTATTCTCAAAGACAGCAGGTAAGAATGGCGCCTTTTTATCTGCTGTCCACCCTCAGGGGATAATATTTGTTTATTCTCTTTACTTATTTTGTTTTACGTTTGTTTCTGACCGAGTGACCGTATTGTGTGACCTGCATACAGGCTTGATTTCATCTACGACCTCTTTGAGCGCGTGGGGAGCCGGAGCGGAGACGAGACGATGAAGATGGGCACGGCGCGACGCAAGCCAACCGTCAGCTCCCAGTTCAGGGTGAGACCCTTGTCTCAGTCAGTGTCTCGCTCCCATTTGTGGTTCTGCGATGAATTGCATGAATTGTCTTTTAGGGTGTCATTACATGTAGCCATCACTGAGGCCTCAACACTTAAAGACCATTCATCATTAAAATGCATGTCAGAGAAAAAGAATAAGAAGTCAGAGAAAGACAGAGGGAGAGAGAATGTCGTCTTTGTATTTGATCTGGGAAGAGTGGTGGGATACATGAAATATGTGGTTGTAAGCATGGATGGGGGATTGAATGGGGGGGGGCTTAGCATGTCCTAACTGTGGTGTGGTGTGGAGGGAAGGGGTAGGGGAGGTTTGGCAGGCTGCCCCAGCCTACAGTTCCTAAAGCCAGGGGATTAGGCTTGATGGCTGGGCAGAGAGGGGCCAACCAGGGGCCAATCATGCTCAGCTCTGCCAGGCCAGGGCTCAATGGAGACAGCCTGTCTGAGGGCAAGGAGGAGAGGGAGGTTGACAGAGGCTGTCAGGGGTCCTAGGAGTCTGTGTGTGTGTGTGTGTGTGTGTGTGTGTGTGTGTGTGTGTGTGTGTGTGTGTGTGTGTGTGTGTGTGTGTGTGTGTGTGTGTGTGTGTGTGTGTGTGTGTGTGTGTGTGTGTGTGTGTGTGTGTGTGTGTGTGCACGCGTGCGAGTGTGCGTGCATGCATGCATATGTACGATACTTTCTGTGTGTTAAGGTCTGGGATAATTATGGATCCAGTAAGCTCTGTAAACACACGGGAACTAGAAGACAAAATGCTGTGCACATAACAACTGTGACCTCTTTAGACTTTAACAGACTAAACTAGACTTCTTTTAATAGACTACTTTATATCGTCTCATGACCTTTGGGTAGAAATGCAAGATACTTATCTCTGCAGTTAAATAAGTGTACTACTTGGAATGTTCCCTTTTGATATAAATTAAATAACATCAATCACTTTGAAACTGCTGACCAAATCTGATCGTTGTGCTGTTGATGTTGTGTTGTTGCAGGACTCTCTCCATTCCTTGATGGCCACGCTAAGTGCCTCCAACCCCTTCTTTGTACGCTGCATCAAACCCAATATGGACAAGGTGGGTCCTGCATATTTCATTGCGCAAATATGTCTAAACCCATGCCAAGGTTTGTCAAGGTCAACTCCACAGAAGCACTACAAGTCAAACCAACTTTACAGCTAGTCATAGCTTCAGACTCTAGCAGCTATGGCCCTGCTCTTATGTACCTGTGATGAACAGCAATGCAGCATTTTACAACAGAGTTGTATTAGTCACAGTACATGTGCACAACATTTGCAAAAACATGCACCAAACATGGTACCTGACTGAAATGATTCATGCTAATAGGGTGACCCAGCCTTCCTCGTTTAGTGAAAAGCATTAGTGTACTACCAGTAAGTACATTTACTCAAGTCCTGTACTTAAGTACAATTTTGTGGTATTTTTTAATTACTGGAGTATTTCTAATATTCAGTACTTTTACTTCTACTCCACTACATCTCAGAGGAAAATGTTTTACTTTTACTCCACTACACTTGTATGAAAACTTTAGTTACTAGTTACTTTGTAGATTTTGATTCTTATTACAAAACACACTAACCACTTCAGATCTATATATATTCAGCCATTTGAAAATAGCAGATCTACACATTTTGAACTTGGGAAATGGGACATCCTGCACAATGAGTACTTTTAATTTTGGTACTTTTTAAGTAGGCCTACGTTTTGATACCAATACTTTTGTACCTTTACTCGAGTACATGTTGAAATTCCGAACTTTCACTTGTAACAAGAGTATTTATACATTGCAGCATTTCAAAGAATGTGAGTACTTTTACCACCGCTGGTGAAAAGACTCTTTATGCCCGCTGTCGTAACAAGACGGTGTGCCAGCAGCACATTCCTGCCACTTTAGGCCATTCACTGAGGGGTCAGAGGTCACGGCTGGCCCACTCCAGCTGCAGCAGCTTGGCTGCTGCTTGGCTGACCTGGCTGCACCAGTGGAATGCCAAGATAAGACCACATAGTGTCTGCAGTCTAGCCACAGCCAGGAGAGAGGTCTACACTAGTAGCACTCTGCACTTTATTTACCATTTCACCACATTATAGCAAACCCTCCAAAACTAGCATTGTTATTCATTTCATGATTGTTTTAAATATATATCTATATATAAACATCTTTTTGAGGGGCGCCAGCCCCTCCTGTAAACAGATATAGTGTAGATTCTGTCTGAACACAAACATTAAATGCCATTAACAATGAATGGAGAATTGATGTCATATGTGTCTGAGCAAATCGGCTGGGTATGTCGGTGACGGTGACTACCCTTGGCCAATAAGGGACCACCATTCTTGATGATTATGTACTGTACGATGATTAGAGCGCCCCTCACGTCACATGGGTGTGATTTCTTTATTTTTTAGGGGTGCTAGCCCCTCCTATATTAAGCTAATTATGTAGAATTTTGTCTTACACAAACATTAAATTACCATTGACATTGAATGGTGAATTTACGTCATATGTGTCTGAGCAAATCGGCTATTTTCGTCCTACACAAACATTAAATTCCCATTGACAATGAATGGACAATTTTACATTATATTGTCTGAGCAAATAGACTTGATGAGGGCTCATCACATGGATTTCCTCAGTGGGATTGATAACGTCTACAACACACAAAATAGCAGTAACAAAGTTGAAGACTACATATAGAACAGGTCTGTGTGTGATATATTGACAGGGTTGAAAGCTATAGAACAGGTATGTGTGCTGCAGTGAGAGGTGAAGGCTACAGAACATTAATATGTGATACAGTAACAGAGGGGGCGGCTATAGAGCAGGTCTATGTGATAAAGTAACAGCGGTGAAGGCTACAGAACAGGTCTGTGTGATACAGTAACAGTGTGCTGATTGTCCTTTATGGCGACAGACTGCGCTTGGCTCCCTGCCTGAACCCTCCCTGCCCGTCGTCTTTCCACACCTCCACTCTCACTCATTAGCATGGCAACTGCAGTGTCTTCCTCTTCCCCTCTGCCCTACTCCTTTACTCCCCCCCCCCCCCCCCCCACAGCGCGCGCACACACACACACACACACACACACACACGCACGCACGCACGCGCGCACACACACACACACACACACACTTGCTCACGCTCACAATCACATACACAGCAAAATGTTTGTGCAAAATATTGAATGTTCATTTAACTCTGAGAGACAGTGCACATTTGATTACATTTGGACACTCGGAGTCATGAAGATGATAAATGAACAATTGTGATGTTCCTGTGTGTACACTCTCCTCACAACTCCCCACCCTCCCACGGCATCGCTGACTCCCTTTGGCTTATCCAGAGCACTTGGCCTTGGTCCGTCGACATGGAACATTGGAACAGGGCATGCCTCCTGCGTTCATCCCACAGAATGGCAAGCGTGCACGCGCGCAATATTTGTCTGACACGCATGTACGCAGAGACACATGCAATAAAATGCACATGGATTCTGTGCTCCCACTCTCCCTGGAAAAGAGTTAGCTAGGATGGGTACGCTCGATTGCAGTCAAACAAGTCAACGTGCAGTTCCTCAGCTGTCTCAGTACTCTGCTAAAGAGCAGAGTTGAGAGCAGGAGCAATGGAAAAAGGACATTGTGTGTGTGTGTGTGTGTGTGTGTGTGTGTGTGTGTGCGTGCGTGCGCACGCGTGCGTGAACACAAGCTCCTTTGTATATAAGCATGTTGTGTGTTTTGCACAGTGGCATTAGCCCACAATTAATGGAGGCATGCTGCTGTTGCTCACCGCGGATACATGCACTCCTGGTGACAATGACCCCTTCACCACCAAAGAGCATGCCCTGCATAATCCAGTTAAAGACCCAAATGCATAGAATCAGCTCTTCTCCACTATCTGAGTTTCATGTGGTCCCTCCATTCCTGTGGAACAGCAACAGACTTAACTGATGCAGAACCAGAGTACGGCTCTGAGGTGGACCCTGGTAACTTAAGCCCTGTATACTTTGTCACATGATAAGCAGCGGAAATAGGAGATCTACAAGCTCACAATATGTTGTGAAGTGACGTAGCAGGTTGTGAGCTTGTAGATCTGCTATTTTAGCTACTTTTTTTTTTCAGAGTGAGAGGTCTCGATGGATGGCAAGGTCTTGCTCAACATTGTCATGCTTCTTTGGAGCAGCTGCTGTGTACATTGTACAAAACCCCAATTGTTACTGTAATGTGATAGTCCTCACAGTGGCATTTCACTGTTAGATCAAGTTTAACTTGACTCGGCAGTAGTCTAATTTGAATACGTGTGTAAACCGCCTGGTGTAGGGTTATATTTGTTTGAAGCTTTTGCCTGTCCAATTTCCTAGGGGAACAGTTGTGGACGTAGTGTTCAATTTATACTTCATACTAACTACATGGTCGTAGGACAAAGTATGAGTTAGCCATACATAAGCAGCCATGTTGCTCATTTGGAGAACACAAAATGCACAGAGAGAATAGCAAATGGTCAAATGGTCTGGCCGGCCCAGAATCAAACCGGGGACTGAACAGAGCATTGCGCACGTGTGGTATGTGCCCCATGCAACTGCACATCTACCGTCGCTTTTTTGCACTTCATATCTGCTGACTTGTCAGTATCTATAGAGTTTACAATGGTTTGTTTTGGCTCATCTCTAGAACGCCAACCGCTTCGACCCTGATGTCGTTCTGAACCAGTTGAGGTATTCTGGGATGCTGGAGACAGTGAAGATCCGCAGGGCTGGCTTCCCTGTCCGCAGACAGTTTCAGGACTTCTACAGCAGGTCAGTAGCATACAATATGCATACAAAGTCATGATGTAGAAGGGCTGCGTTACGCATTAATTGGTGTCGTTGTCTTGGCTCCCTCGTCTTGCAATATGACTTACTAACACACATGTATATATGTGTGTTCCTACAGGTACAAGATGATCCTGAAGAACAAAATCCCCTCAGACGACATGACAAGGAGCTGTTCAGAGCTTCTCACACTGCATGACAAGACCAAGAGAGAATGGCAACTGGGAAAGACAAAGGTGGCTGCTTGCTCAATTGTACACATGCACGCACGCACGCACACACACACACACACACACACACACACACACACACACACACACACACACACACACACACACACAGGATAGGAGTACTGAGGAAGGCATAAGTAGAACATAAACATACATTCACACGCACACGCGCACACACACACACACACACACACACACACACACACACGCACACTGAGGGGGAGGTGTTGGAAAATGGGAGAAGACAAAGGTGCACGCACACACACACACACACACACACACACACACACACACACACACACTCACACACACACACACACACACACACACACACACACACACACACACACACACACACACACACACACAGGGAGGGTAGGATAGAGTTGCAGGCTTAAAGCACACAAGAGCTCAGCTGGGCAGGCTAAGGGATCAGGTGATGTGTCAGCTTATGTTTTATAACAGCTGGTTTCTAAGGGAGCCATTATGAAAGTGAGCCATCTACCTGCACTCGTTGTAACCAGTTTGAAATCACAATCTCTAATGCTGGTTATCTTGGGATATCATCTATTCTGTATAGTATTTGTTTATACTATTGGCCTGTCAGATTAAATACTGTACATTATTATAGAGTTAGAGGAATGATAGAACATCAGTATGGGCCAATGATGACAGAAGAACATTTGCGCTCTTGGACTACACGCTTCTCTTCAGATCAAGCCCTTGTTGCCAAGCTGTTACGGGCACTGTGCTTTGGATGGTCTCCACTATGACTCAAGTCTGAAGGATTTCTCTGGCCGGTTGTGGTCAATCTTCTATTCTTCTGTTTACAACTGCAGAGTTATGTGGTTACCACCAAGCTCTGACCCCAACAACTGTTACTGTAACTGTATTCCTCTGCGGGTCACAGGCAGTTAGCCTTGCCGTAGCTGGAACTGGGTTAGCACTTTGACACGGTGCTGCAAGCTGTCAGAATAATGACATGAATGCTGTGGAGAAAGACAGCAGTGATGAGGGAGGCGATGGGACAGAGCAGAAGTTAAAGAATATTACAAGACTGAGTTAGTAGCTTAGCATTGTGTTCTTAGCTTAGCATTGTGTTCTTCTGTTGTAAAATGTATACTACTCTTTGTGTTCTCTCTCCCTGTGTGTATTTAGTTGTGTGGCAGTGTCTCACACCAAAAATAGATGATCTACATACAAGCTCAAAAAACGACACATTCCCAAGTATATATCAGACTAGTCTCTTATGTTTCTCACCTCTCCTTCTACTGCTGTGTCTCTTTCTGTCTGTCTCCATCTGTCATCTCCCCACCCCTTTGAGAAAGACTCTCTCGCAAACAATCATCAACTCACCAGTGGAAAGCTCCCCCCCTTTACTTCACTCATTGAATGATTAACTTTTAATGACTCGTTTGATCTGAAACTCTGGAGAGGTGCAGACAGTTTGCTTTATATTGCCGAACTCTGAAGAGCGGCGATGGTCTTTCTGAAGTCGGAAAGGGAGACTATAAATAAAGACGACCCCCACCATCCGCAGTTTCTTTTATAGGGTTTGTAGAAATCAGAAGAATCCACATTTTGTCCCATTGTTATTTCCTGTGCTATGTTGTGGTCCCTTTTTGTCTGGTAAACTACTCAAGACATTGCTAATGAGAATGTTTGGATATTTCTGTCCTGTTAACCCTACTTGCTTCGTATATCGCTGGGCGTGCTGAAACACGCTCTAAAATATATGTCAAAAACAAATACTTCTATACTAGTGATCCGCACTTTGTTGGCACAGTGTCTGTCTTATTCCCTCGAACTTGTACGTGTCTTACACACATATACACACAAACGCTCACTCGCGCATGAAAATGAGTATGCACGTGGCCTCACAATTCTGCTACGCTCACACAGGCACACATAACATACACAATCACTCAAACACACACACACACACACACACACACACACACACACACCCGTCTAAAATCTCAGGAGTCATCATGCCTGGCTGGTTTCTTGGCTGTATAGTTAGTTTACTAGGTAATAGTCTCAATGTCCCTCAGTTTGGATTGAGGTTGGAAAGCGTCAATTTGTTCTCGGCACAGCTCGCTGTAGCTGTTATGTGCATGAAGCGTTTGTTTTAGTTAACTCTTCTGGTCTGCTGACTGGACAGATACATACTATAAGTAGGTAGGTAGGTAGATGCTAGGTTCTGCAGTGAATGGACAGATACATACTATAAGTAGGTAGGTAGGTAGATGCTAGGTTCTGCAGTGACTGGACAGATACATACTATAAGTAGGTAGGTAGGTAGATGCTAGGTTCTGCAGTGAATGGACAGATACATACTATATGTAGGTAGGTAGGTAGATGCTAGGTTCTGCAGTGACTGGACAGATACATACTATAAGTAGGTAGGTAGGTAGATGCTAGGTTCTGCAGTGACTGGACAGATACATACTATAAGTAGGTAGGTAGGTAGATGCTAGGTTCTGCAGTGACTGGACAGATACATACTATATGTAGGTAGGTAGGTAGATGCTAGGTTCTGCAGTGACTGGACAGATACATACTATAAGTAGGTAGGTAGGTAGATGCTAGGTTCTGCAGTGACTGGACAGATACATACTATAAGTAGGTAGGTAGGTAGGTAGATAGATGCAGTGACTGTGTGTATCATAGAGCTCACACATGTTTCTGTAGTGTTTCTGATGGCTGCAGCAGATTTGTAGGTCAAAGTGGGGAAATGAAGCACGGGCTGTGGTGGAGAAGGGGGTTCGGAGACGGAGGGGGCAGCGTTTCCTTTGTAGAAACAATCTGTATGTAATTATATCCGTGCTGATTGTGTGAGGAGGAAGCGCGGTCCCAGAATTGGGGTCTCGAGTGACGTTCGACGGGCGAGCTACAGTAAGAGTGTGTGTGTGTGTGTGTGTGTGTGTGTATGCTTGAGAGCCATTTGTTTTACAGACGGGGGGGAAGGATGTGGACGAAGAGGAAGCTTCCTCCTTGCAGAGAGGCACACAGTGAGCAGGCAGGCTTGCAGCTGTGGTGGCCTTTGATTAGCCCAACATCTGGGAGCTAACAGACATGCACGCACGCGCACACACACACACACACACACACACACACACACACACACACACACACACACACACACACACACACACACACACACACACACACACACACAATCCTACATCCATACAAAAGTCTCTGGGTGCTGGGTGGGGTCTCCCCCGGTGTGGACATTTGACAGGTCAAATCCGTACAATGCAGATACACTCTTGTAACCCATTGTTGAGTATCATCTATACTCATTTGTCTCGGTGGACCACTAGAGGACATGGTTGTGGTTTCAGGTTTTGTGTTTGAACCTTTTGACAAACGAGCCGTGTTTTAGTCAGGGAAGGGTTAACCAAACTCTTCTCTCTGCCTCCTTCCTTCATGAGAGCAGGGAGAGGTGTGGCCTGCTATCTGGACGCCAGCCACCATCCCTCCCCCTCATCCCTCGCTCCCCGCCTGCCTGTATGTGTCTCTGTGCCTGTGCATGTCAGTTGAGCTAGAAGTGCAGCAGCAGCAGCAGCAGTCGAGACAAACTCAGGAGCGAACACAATGAATCTCTGCATCAGCGGCAGAAGCAGCACTGCGGTCCTGGTGCCAGGTTCCTCTCTCCTCTGCTCTGCAGTCAAGGAGAGTAGCTAGAGCTGCCCCGAGACGCACTGGTGTGCACTGCAGTGAGCCAAGGGCTGCCAACAGCAACAGACAACAGGGGCCCTATAGAGCAGATCACAGCGGGCCCCTCCTACGGACCCTTATCAAGTGGAGGAATTGCTAACCCTATCCCGTTTCCTCCCTTCCCTCCTCTCTCTCTCTCTCTCTCTCTCTCTCTGTCTCTGTCTCTGGCCCTCCCTCTCTCTTGGCCGTGGCGCTGTGTGGCCCGCAGGTGTTCTTGAAGGAAACCCTGGAGCAAAGGCTGGAGAAAGAGAGGGAAGAGGTGCGGCGCAGGGCTGGCATGGTGATCCGCGCCCACATCCTCAGCTATGTGGCAAGGTGAGTGGAGGGGGGGGGGGGGGCTGAGGGGTTAGGTGAGGAGAGGGGGCTGAGTGACAGCGACAGTTGACAGTGTTTGTTTTGTGACAACGGTGTATGGCATGGTCTGTGTATACCAGGAACTTGTGATTTCTGTGTGTGTGTGTGTGTGTGTGTGTGTGTGTGTGTGTGTGTGTGTGTGTGTGTGTGTGTGTGTGTGTGTGTGTGTGTGAGTGTATGTAGCCACATGTTTCTGTGCACAGCGGTGTGCACATGCTGCTTGTGTGCTTCTGTGTACCCATAGTTTTAAAAGGTGTAAAACCATGGGGTGACATGTGTTTTAGTACAAGCTCCCAAAATGTTTTGTTTTCAGGAAAGGGGAGAAGAATAGAGATAGAACAGGGAAAACAGGTCACACGTTCCAAAAAGTATGGGTTTGTGTTTGTGTGTGTGTGTGTGTGTGTGTGTGTGTGTGTGTGTGTGTGTGTGTGTGTGTGTGTCTGTGTGTGTGTGTGTGTGTGTGTGTGTGTGTGTGTGTGTGCGTGCGCGTGCGTGTGTGTGAATGCTGCATTATAGATTCTCTGTTAAACTCTAGAATGGGTAACCAGCTCCTGTCATTCTAAAGTACCTGCCCTGAACTTCTATGGTACCATAATTAAAGCAAGAACTGGCCACTGATTCAATAATGCATGGTATCGATAAAGACAAATGCTATTCAAAGGTTACAAACTTTACTGTAAAGGCTTTCATTTGGCTTTTTATGGGCAACATACCTTATATAATCTTACCAAAATCGTTTTCTGTCTGTTTGAACTGAATCATTCCAGGTCATGTCCCTTAGTTGCACTGCCCTTTCATAGACAATATCCTCTTTGTTCATTATCAGACATCCCAATTCATGAAGTTCACAGTACATTTGATCCAATTGCTGTTGGCTTCTCTTAAGGCCCTAGAAGTCAGCCTAGGTTTTAATTTTTTACTTCCCTACAGAGACGGGACATCCATCACTGGTAGTTTAATCCCCCCCCCCCCACCATTCCACCTGCACGGTGCTGTACACAAGGTCACACACACTCCTTTATGGGGCACAGTTGGTAGAGTATAATGGGACTGCTGCCAGTGCTAAAGGTTAAAGGTCCCAGATCCCTTTGGGGCCATGCATACTAAAGAGTAGATTTTGCAATAGCTTCTTATATGTAACAAAATCTCTAGTCAAGGTCTGTTCCTGAGGCTGGAGTGAGACTGTGAAATGGACTGTTGCCTGAGTAGACAAGGCCAAGGGTCAGCAAGTCAGAGCGCTGTGTGTGGTCCTGACTCCTGAGCAAGGCATGCGTGCGTGCCTGCGTGCGTGTGTGCGTGCGTGTGTGTGTGCTTGTTTGTGTGCGTGCGTGCGTGCAGCAAGTGGATGATGAGGCTTAGTCACAGAGTTAAACACAGCTGCCCACGCAGCCACACTGGCACAGCACCAGCTCATCAAGCTCTAAACGTTTCGCAGTTTACAATACACCGTCTACTGTTTATTTTAAAGGAGAATATGCCAGTATGTGAGCCTATTTACGTAGCACAATATAGAATCCACCTTCCGCATGAAGTGGCATGCGATCGTTTGAATACACTGGTGACTACAGTGATGTGATTTTGATCCCCTCGCAGGAAGCAGTATAAGAGGACGCTGTCGAGCGTCGTCACCATCCAGAAGAACTACCGCGCTCACTTCTGGAGACGCTCGTTCCTGCACCTGCGTTCGGCCACCCTCACCCTGCAGAGACACTACCGTGGCCGGCTGGCCCGCTCACTCTACCGTCAGCTAAAGGAGCAGAAGAGGAAACGAGAGGAGGAGGAAAGGAGGAGGAGGAGGAGGGAAGAGGAGGAGGTGGAGGAGGAGCGCAGGCGAGTCGAGGAGGAGTCGAGGAGGATAGAGCAGGAGAGGAGGTGGCGGGAGGAGGAGGAAGAGAAACGGAGGCTGATGGAAGAGGAGGAGCTGAGGAGGAAGATGGAAGAAGAGGAGCTGAGAATCACAAACGAGAGGGAGGAAGAGCAAAGAACAACAAGCAATAAGCGGTAAACTTCACCAACTCGTTGCCATATTCTGTAGTGATGACTAATCTCGGAACCCATTCGGTTTGTTTTAGCCTCTGGGGGCACCACCTGCTTGTTTGGGAACTCAGTTTACCCCATGTGCTTCTGTGTTTATTCCTACTAACAACAACATTACATGTTTAAGGCAGTGGTGCTGATCAATTCCGCTGTTAGTGGAATCTGTCTTGAGAGATTACTTGTGAAGGGGACATTGTATACTCAGAGAGTTACATTAACATTCAGGATGTTATTTCATTTATATAGCATGCAGTGGTATTTCATGGAAAATGCTTGTCTTTGTATTTTCTTTGTAGGAACTCACTGGTGGTGAATGGTGCCTGCCAGAAGGTAAGACCATTTTCAACATCTATAAAATGTTCAAATTCCATGTACCGGTATACATCTCATTGTACACATTGTATTATTGGAGATTAAACTGAAATCAGACCTGGCCTAGTGGTCATGAAGATATACTAATATATACTCCCCCTAAGCAGAGGGAGCTGTCCCGCAGCCCTGGACCGGGCCAATCCTCTGAGGAGGAGAGCCGTCAGATGGATGAGATCCTCCGCCTGGAGAGGGAGATTGAGCGGCTGCAGAAGCAGCAAGAGGATGGAGTGTCCCTGCTGGGGGACGATGGACGAGAGGAGCTCCGCCAGAGGCGGGACGCCGAGATCTACCGGCTAGAGAAGGAGGCGTCGCGTGTGGCCACAGAGTTTCTTGACCTCCTGGACTTTGGCGGCCTGGAGCCGTCCCTCTCCAGCGAGGAGAACCTCCACGACCCGACGGAATCCACCACCGCCCCGCTGGCCGAGGAGGAGGTGGATGAGGGTTTCCATGCAGAGGATGAATGCATCCCTCTGCCAGCATTGCCTCCCTCAGCCCCATTGCCCGTAGACAGGGAAATATTCCAAAATATTCCCTCTCCAACGCCTGCCTTCACGGAAGGGCGAGTTGCCCCTCCCGCCTATCCCTCGTCCGCCTGTGCTCCGGCAAAGGTCTCCCCGGTCATGTTGAATGGACCTATGCACACTCCGATGCCTAACCACACCTCAACTCCCCCCTCCATTTGCCAAGTTCCTATTCCTCCCTCTCCCGTCCTCAATGGAGACAGTCATCCGTACCTGAGGGCCAGCAGGGGATCTGATGTCGAGCCTGTGAGTGAAGAGCCGCCATACAGCCTTGTACCAGACACGGTGGAGTCAGACTATGACCAGGATGAGTACGAGGAGGCGCAGGGGAGCTCGGGGGCCAGCACCAACGACGGCCATGCCACGGATGACGAGGTTTTGAGGAAATCGTCCTGCACCCAGAACAGTCTGGACTCATTCAGAGGCAGCTCTGACTCGGTGAGATTTGTGGAATCGATTAGAACCGATTAGAATTTCAATCACTGACAAAATCTCAGAATTCACCAGAATACAGTCATGTCAATCCATTTACTCTGTATTGAGTTGGATGTAAAATTCTATGAATGGAAACCGCATGGAAAGTTGGAAACCTTTTCTTACTACTTTCTTACATAATTGTCCACTTGTCAGTCTGACTTCAGTTGTGGTTTAGACACATAAGTCTGACACACTCCTCAATTTCCTCTGGACATATTAGCCTAATGCACATTCATTACATAAGCACCTCTTGACACCATATACAGCACACACGGTGAAGCTTTACTTTCCCCTTAACTCGTAGCGACACTCGGCTCATGTTGGAGTCAGTGGAATACTGTAGCAATGATTTTGTTGGCTCTGCCGGCGTGCATGTGAATCTGTTCCCAGATACTGCCAGTCAAGCAGGGAACTTGGTCCAAACACTGTCAGTTCAGCAAAATGACAGAGTGCGTGCGTGCTCGCGTGTGTGCGTGCGTGCATGCGTACCTGCGTGTGTGCCTGCGTGCGTGCCTGCGTGTGTATGTGTTTCTTTGAAGATTAGGCTGGCTCTGAGTCAAAAAGAAAGTGTGATGACCTAGGAGAGGCTGTCAGGAGTGGAGGTGGTGGTAGACAGTTTCAGGGCACTGATGAACTGTAAGTAGTGAGTGCAGGAGTTGCAGAATGAAGTTGTTGACTCCCTTGACAGGAAGCAAATTTACTTGTTCAATCTTGACATGCACTCCTTGATGGCTCAACAGTGAGTGATAGTTTTGGAAATAAACATACTCTTGCACAAAAAGGAAAGAAATCTAAGCACTAAGCAGTCACAACAGAAATGGATCCATCCCATATTCACACAGCGGCCATTTACCCTTACATCAGAGTCAGGAGATATGGGGAGGGTATTCCCACCAAGTATGACATCGGAGCAAAATGTCCTCTGTGTGAAGATGGCCGATAATACTACATCATTTCTCATTAAATACTTTAATTCAGGGCAGCTTTGATGATGGAGATGGCCACTATATTTTCACATTCACTCCAGAGGGCCACTATATTTTCACATTCACTCCAGAGGGCCACTATATTTCCACACTCACTCCAGAGGGCCACTATATTTCCACACTCACTCCAGAGGGCCACTATATTTCCACACTCACTCCAGAGGGCCACAATATTTCCACACTCACTCCAGAGGGCCACTATATTTCCACACTCCCTCCAGAGGGCCACTATATTTCCACACTCACTCCAGAGGGCCACAATATTTCCACACTCACTCCAGAGGGCCACAATATTTCAACACTCACTCCAGAGGGCCACTATATTTCCACACTCACTCCAGAGGGCCACTATATTTTCACACTCACTCCAGATGGCCACAATATTTCAACACTCACTCCAGAGGGCCACTATATTTCCACACTCACTGAGGGACACTATATTTCCACACTCACTGAGGGACACTATATTTCCACACTCACTGAGGGACACTATATTTCCACACTCACTCCAGATGGCCACAATATTTCAACACTCACTCCAGAGGGCCACTATATTTCCACACTCACTGAGGGACACTATTTCCACACTCACTGAGGGACACTATATTTCCACACTCACTGAGGGACACTATATTTCCACACTCACTGAGGGACACTATATTTCCACACTCACTGAGGGACACTATATTTCCACACTCACTGAGGGACACTATATTTCCACACTCACTGAGGGACACTATATTTCCACACTCACTGAGGGACACTATATTTCCACACTCACTGAGGGACACTATATTTCCACACTCACTCCAGAGGGCCACATTGCATACACTGTCAGGCAGAAACCTCTTATCTTCTTTCGTAAATTCATGTAAAACATAGCAGATCTACAAGCTCAAAACGAGCTAGTAGATCTGCTATTTTTGCTATTTCTTTAATTGGAATCCTGAATTATTATTTTTTGCTATTTTTGAATTAGACATAAAATGGACAACGATATTTGAATACTAGTACAATACTACTAATATAGCAATTAAGTAATTAAAGCGGATCATGTTTGGAATTTTAACAGCTGGAATCAATAATATATCAGTATTCCATGTATGCTTTAATTAACTGTGAAAAATATCGACCTCCCAGTTCATTGACAGTGACGAGGAGAACGATGGTTACGTTGACACGGACGAGGAGGTGTCCAACGGGAGGGTCAACATGCTGAATGGCAGCGGGCCTCCATACTTCCACAGCTACCTCTACATGAAGGGTGAGTCAGTGGGCCTCCATACTTCCACAGCTACCTCTACATGAAGGGTGAGTCAGTGGGCCTCCATACTTCCACAGCTACCTCTACATGAAGGGTGAGTCAGTGGGCCTCCATACTTCCACAGCTACCTCTACATGAAGGGTGAGTCAGTGGGCCTCCATACTTCCACAGCTACCTCTACATGAAGGGTGAGTCAGTGGGCCTCCATACTTCCACAGCTACCTCTACATGAAGGGTGAGTCAGTGGGCCTCCATACTTCCACAGCTACCTCTACATGAAGGGTGAGTCAGTGGGCCTCCATACTTCCACAGCTACCTCTACATGAAGGGTGAGTCAGTGGGCCTCCATACTTCCACAGCTACCTCTACATGAAGGGTGAGTCAGTGGGCCTCCATACTTGCAGTTCCCCCAGCAGGGAGTCGGTCGGACCCACGGTTCTCCAGAACCACCACAAAAGGCTCTGCTCAGGCTCTGCCAGTGGGCCTAATCACCTGTCCCTTCACCTGTGCAATTCCCAGCCTCTGCCTCGGCCAATTGATTGCCATGGCAACCCCACACCTGCAAATTGATTACTTAACCACTACACTTTTCACAGTCATTTTGCACTCTTCGGGCACAGGCAGACAGACAGATACAGAGATCTCCATATACAGTATGGGCACAAAAGGGACACAGACAGATAGTTAAAACGGGTGCTATGACAAGTTGACAACGGGTATTATTAGGTTCCCAAGTTGCATCATTCTCAAGTAGGCCGGTGGCCGACGGGCACGTCGTACAGGTCTAGTAATAATAATAAAACTTTATTTGTATAGCACCTTTCATGACATGAAATGCAGCTCAAAGTGCTTTTCAGAGTGATGGAGAAAAAAAGAAAAGCAAGGCAGAAAACAACATTAAAATAATAGCAGTAATTCAATACAGTGAGGACATGAATAACAACGAAGAATTTAAAAGATCAACTAAAAGCAAGAGTGTAGAAGTACGTCTTGAGCTGTGCTTTAAGAATGTCCAGAGGCTAACCTGTCGAAGGTATCGTGGGAGTTGGGAGACTCACATGAAGGGTGAGTCGCTTTGCCAAGTGGTGTAAAGCAGTAACTAAGTACATTTACTTACGTACTGTGCAAGTACAATTTTGAGGTCTTTGTACTTTTCTCAAGTATTTCCAATTTCCAATACTTTTACTTCTAATCTTCTATGCTCCACTGAATCTCAAATCCAAATATTGCACTACTAGTTACTTTGTACGTTGTAGCTTTTGATTATTAATACGAAACATGCATTACTCACTTCTGCCCTATATATATTTTGGCTATTTTCAAAAGATTTGTATACATTTGAACTTGTGAAATGGGACATACTTTGGTACTTTAAGTACATTTTGATACCAATACTTTTACTCAAGTAACTTTAGCTTACCATACTTTTACTTGTAATGGATAGTAGTAGTAGTAGTAGCAGTAGTAGTAATAGTTCTACATTGCAGAATTGATACTTTTACTTAAGTACGAAATGTGAGTACTTTTTCCACCACTGCGCTTTGCCAAGTCACTGCCCAGCAGGCATGCACATGATTCATGCACAGCTGAACACGGCAGGGCGTCCGTCCACTCCGCTCTACAATGCTCAGTGTTTATTTAACCACGTCAACCCTATATAACGTCCCTGTTCTGGGAGAAAATAACTCATCTACGAGCTGTTGCTGTGAGCTTGTAGATCAGCTATTTTTGAGAAAATAAATATAGGGTTTAATGAAGGACCACTTTTCAACCTACTAATGTTCATGATAAAATGCCACAATTTCTTGTGTAGGATTTCTGAGCTGCCCACAGCTCTCCCATGAGACACAGACCGAGTAGAAATAATTTGTGGCATTTTATCATGAACATTAGTGAGGACCAAATATAGTGGTCCGTTAAGTTTCATTTCATTTTAGGTTGTCAACAGTGATCTTTCTGCCCTAAAAATGTTGTGGCCACATGTCATTTCCTGGGGGAGAAGAAGACATATTTATTTAGCCACTTGTTCAAATGCCCCCCCCCCCAACCTAAAACATGAACTTTGGTTGAAAGTTGAATACAACTTATTTGTATTCTGGTAGTACCCAACTAAATAGGACAACTAATTCTGATACTCTTTTTTTTAATCTTTTCCTCTTTCCCCCCGTCCCTCTGTCCTGTCCTCCCTTCCATCCCTCCACTCAGGTGGCTTGATGATCCCTTGGCGTCGCCGCTGGTGCGTGCTGAAGGACGACACCTTCATGTGGTTCAGGGCCAAGCAGGACTCTGTGAAATCCGGCTGGCTGTACAAGAAAGGAGGAGGCATGTCCACCTTGTCGCGTCGCAACTGGAAGATGCGCTGGTTTGTCTTGCGGGAGAACAAGCTCATGTACTTTGAGAACGACAGCGAAGAGAAGCTGAAGGGGACGATTGACATCCGTTCGGCCAAGTAAGAGCCTACACCTCCCACTTGTGAATAACGCCAACATCGGTGTTCTTGTTCAACCGCTCCTTTTGTTGAATTCACACTAGAATGTATTTACTTTGAATTGCTGAAGTATGTTCACACGCTATATTACTAAAATATGATGTACTCTTTTATTACCTGCAGACAGATAGTGGATAACCATGAGAAGGAGAACGCACTGAACGTTGTTACTGAGGAAAGGACCTACCACATCTATGCTGAGTCCCCAGAGGATGCCAGGTATTTGACATGTACAAATCTAATGCTAGACCAACGACTGTAGGATAGACAACTTATTGTCTATTGCCATGTGAGCAGTTGTCTTTGTCATGGCCTCCACATAGACATAATGCATAGAAATCAAGTTCCCTCATGTGGTCACCCAGGGAACTGCATTGTGTGGTCCTCTTCATTGTGAACTCTCTCTGACCCTTTCCAGTGGTTGGTTCAATGTGCTGAGTGGAGTCCACAGCGCCAGCCCAGAGCAGCTAATGGAGATGCACCATGAACAGGCCAACCCCAAGAATGCAGTGGTTAGTTTCTGTTTTACCTCATTACTGCATGGGCCCCAGCCACATATTCCTTTTCAGCTTTAATAATAATAATAAAAAAAAGCATACAACTGTAGAATGATGAACAGCCCTGGGTCAAGCCGTTTTTATGAGACTTCTTGAGTATTCATTTAAACCTGCTTAGAGTGCCAGATGGGTGGGGATAAGAGTGCCAGATGGGTGGGGAGAACTGCTTTGGGACGATTTGGAACTACTGAGCATTTCTCGGGCTATTAGACGTTTAAAATGCGTCTAAATGGCCATAGTAAACCAGGGTTATAACTGATCTAAAAGGGAATGTTTTTTAGCGGTCTAGGCTTAGGTTAGACGTTGAAACAACTTTGGTCCATATATAGATGCTTAAAATAACAGCTAATCAATGTCTTAGCTAAGCCTAGACCGCAAAGGAACTTTCACTTTTCGACCAGTTATAACCCGGTTTTGGACGCATATATAATAGCCGACTATTGCTCAACTCAACGTTGTGTCTCAAATTTGGATCTCGGACTTCATATGACGAGCCTGTGATGTCAGTCAGTCGTCTATGATGACATATCCTTGACATATGACTCCATTTTGGGCAAGGTTAAAGCCCGATGAGAGCCCAATGGACTTCCATTAGAACAAGACTTTATATTGGATATCAAAGGGGCTCATACACACACACACACACACACACACACACACACACACACGCACGCTCACACACACACACACACACACACACACACACACACACACACACACACACACACACCCTCTTGTAGATGGCGAGACCCTGCAGAGCAACACTGTAAAGATATAATTAGAGACCGTTTCCTATGATGCTCAGTCCATTCTGGCATAACCATGTTGCTCAACGAGGGACAACCATCTAACGTGATTGGCTTGAAAAGAACCATGAAAAGTATATTTAGATTAAGACAACTAGTCCTTACCCGTTCAAATATTTTAACACCAAATGATGTACAGTGTGGGTCACCCCTGTGATCATGTGTAAGCAATTTGGGGGGGATTTATCCCCTAAAAAATGTTTTTGTAACAAACCCACATTTGATAAAAAAAATAAAAATGGGGGTGGATTGGACATTCCGTTTGTGATTTGTGACATTTTTTGTGAAATAGGCCCCTCCCACTCCCAAACAATGCGGACTATCAAAATTCTGCCTGTGGTGTTTTAATCGGATAGGTCCGGAGATCATGTGTACCGTTTTTTGTGAGATTTGGACAAAATCTGTAGGTGGAAGAGCAAAAAGTGTGATTTGAAGAAAATTACAAATCTGGGCATGGAGATGCGTCATGACCCAACATTTTGATTTTACGACTTACGGTTCAAGAGTTATAGGGAAAAATAAGTTATAGCACCAATGACTGATGTAATAATTATTTTTCAATTCATTTTCATAATTATTATAAACCTCCTCTCCAAGTTTTGTAAATATAGCACGTACAGTCTCCAATTAAAAATACTTGAATGGGAATCTTCGATCTTCCCATTATAACTCAATGTGAAAAACTAATTCACTAATAAATGTAATAAACAGTGTGCAATTTGTTAAATTGAAGAAAGGGCGTTGCATAACGGAATGGTCAATTCCTGTGTGCAACGTCAGATCAAGTGGTCAAGGCTGTATAGTGTATACTGTATGTTAGATATTAAGTTATTAACCCACCGTACCCACGGGTCTATTGATGTTATAAGACTTAAGAAATCCTGTGTTTCTTCAGGGCACACTGGATGTTGGCCTGATTGATTCTGTCTGTGCATCGGATAACCCTGACAGGTGAGAAATGGCCCACAGGTTTAACTCTTATCTGATGAATACATGTCATAGCAGGAACCAGAGACTGCATTTTTAACAGGCATAATCAACGGCGCTTTCTTTTACCAGACCCAACTCATTTGTCATCATTACTGCCAACCGGGTGATCCACTGCAACGCAGACATGCCTGAGGAGATGCACCACTGGATTGGCCTGCTGCAGAAACCTAAAGGAGATGCCAGGATTGATGGGCAGGAATTCCTTGTGAGGGGTCAGTCCACAGAAAAACTATTTTTTACTCCATGGAGTATAGAGTGAAATTTGTGGAAATGAATGCTCTACAAGCTCGGTTATTTTTTATGAATTTATTTACAACAATGAAATGCCCCAAATAGGGATTCCATGTTGACAGTATTAAATGGTAAATGGTGCATTTAGCCTATTATCCAAAGCACTTTACATAGATTGTGCTCCCCCTGGTGGCCACCACTTTGAAAAGCAGTGTCTTACAGCAGGAGTGCTTAAAGTGGCACAACACCCCAAGCTGATTTTGTAGTTTGTTTTCCACTTCAGATAAAAAACTACAGCAGATTAAAAACATGGCAGACTAGTAAACAACACAGCTGCACCAAACAAATGAATGAGTGTGTCCACCGCCAAGGGCATGCCAATATGCAAGCATCATAGAAAGTATAGACTAATGTGCCCCTAGTGTGCCCCTTCAATCTTGATTCTCTTCTGAGTACTGACTGAAGCCCTTCTGTCTCAAAGGACCAATTGAAGTAACCCTTATTCCTATCAATAGGAATACATTTTTTAATTGCAGTTTTAAACAGATAGATTAGAAACGTAGTGAACAATTCTGTTTCACTTTAGATGAGTCTAAAGTGAAACAGAGTTGTAATACTGTAGTTCACTACATTTCTAGGTCTCACAATTTTAAAAGTCATTACCACCACATATAATGTATATACAACGCATATGTTTGTATGTAATCCTATTTTCTTCACACATTTTCAAACCCCTTGCGGTACCGTTAAGTAACACCTAGGGGCTCACAAACCCCTGCTTGAGAGCCCCTGTCTTACAGGATACATCAGCGATGCCTGGTAGCGCAGGAACTAGTTAATGCACTGACCACACACATGAGGACCTGTCATGTCTTGCATGTTTCCCCTCTCTCACATTTATCTTAAAATAAAAAGAGGATACAATAGCTTACTCTTATGGTCCTTGCAGACTGGACGCATTTTGCTGAAAAATGAGACCTTTAGAGCTAAATTAACGGTCTGGATCTTACTGTGTAGACATGGGAATAAGTAGTTAGTAATGTTTGTTTTGTTTGAGAGATGGGAAACATCTTCTAAGATTACATATGTTTTTGTAATATGTCTGGGTGGTTATTTGTTCTCCACCTTTCTTAGGCTGGCTACATAAAGAGATCAAGTCAGGAGCCAAGATCACGTCTCTGAAGTTGAAGAAGCGCTGGTTTGTCCTAACCAGTAATTCGCTAGACTATTATAAGTCGTCAGAGCGCAGTGCCTGTAAGCTAGGAACCCTGGTCCTCAACAGCCTCTGCTCTGTGGTTCAGCCAGATGAAAAGATCTTCAAGGACACTGGTCAGTTCAAACATCAATGTCTCATCCCACCTTGAGCTCTTGAATTCTTGTTTGTGAACATCCTTGAGTGTTTGAGTGAGTGTGAACATGGATTGTATAATATCTCATAACTGTTGAGGGAAACTGTAGGACTATTGCATGGATGAATTTCACAGATGTGTATGTTAAATACCCAAAGATTACTTCTGAAGTGAACGAAGATGCTTTTCTTTAACAACTTTCAACCTGGCATCCCTATAGAGCGCCGCAGTCCCTCCCCCTTTCATAAAAACGAGTGACCCAGGAAATGAAAACCCCATGCATCATCCCATCGGCACTTCTAATATAATTTATTTAAAGACGGTTACGCCGCGGACAAAGCCAACTCGGATCGTAACAAATCATGACAATGAACACAATGTTTTGGGCCGATCAAATCATTAGAAAGAAGAAAAGAAAGTCAGGAGACAACACTATTTGTTTTGTTTTTCGTCTTATAAATTATTTGATCGGCCCAAAACATTGTGTTCATTGTCATGATTTGTCACGATCCGAGTTGACTGATGATCCGAGTTGACTGCAGCGCTCTATAATGGGCATGTCATTATAGGCGAAGTTTTCTTTTTGTGGATCAGCTACTTTTGCACGACATCGTTGCTACAATAGCGGATAAAACTATATATTTTTCTTTCTTGTATTGTGCACCTAGGTTACTGGAATATAATAGTCCATGGACGTAAACACTCATATCGTCTCTACACCAAAATGTTAAATGAAGCCATGAGGTGGGCATCTGCCATACAAGGGGCTATTGACAGCAAGGTTCCCATCGAAACTCCCACCCAGCAACTCATCAGGGACATCAAGGTATAAGAGAAATTACTTTGCAAGCACATTCTTCACTGTGACTATCAGTAATATCATGTTTATTGTTTACTATTTATTTTGGACTCAATGAGTATAGTACTGTAGCCATAATATTGAGGAGACAGTTAATCTTCTGCCTGTTCAGATTTTATGCTTTATTCTAATATTTATATTTATATATTGTATTGTGGTAATAATAAGATTGTACCACTGTGGGCATTGATTTAACAAATAATTTCAGCATACATTACATATATTTAATAAAAGATTTTTTTAAGAATAAATATATATATATATATATGACATTAATATTGACTTCAGAATAACACTAATTAATTTCTCTGCCATGCAAGCCTTTACCAGGGACACACACAGTAGTAAAGTGAGGTACTTGAGTTGAGTTGTACGTGAGTTGCTATGGGGTGCTATTCTTTTATAATCTTTGTTTATTTTCTCAGCATGTTTTCCTCACACACTGGTTTCTGAAGTTGCTGCAGTGATATCTGTCTTTGAATGTATATCTGTGTCACAAATCGATGTTACCTACAGTACGTGTTTAAACAAAATGCTCCAGTGGTAGACGCATGTCTTTACTCTGGGTTTAATGTGGTGTTCTGTCTGTCCAGGAGAGCAGTCTGAATGTGGAGGCTGTGGAGCAGACATACTGGAGGAACCCCATCCTGAGATACACCCAGCATCCTTTGCACTCGCCTCTACTACCTCTGCCATATGGAGATGTCAGTGTCCACTGTGAGTGTCTTGGCTTTGCAGCTACAATACTATTTCCAAGCTATTACTGTTGTTTTTATTACAGGATCTGACAAAATAGAGGTACTGACTGAGGCACCTTATCTCGTTAGCTGGCAAAAAGACTTGGGGCCATCAAAGGAAAAAGAAAAAACATTTTCTTTGTTGGTTCTACTGCCTCTCTCTCTTCCTCTGACCACATCTTGTTCTCTTTACTCTGTCAGTGCAAAAGGAGAAGGGCTATGCCAGCCTGCAGGATGAGGCTGTGAAGATCTTCAACTCGCTGCAGGAGATGGAGGCAGTGTCAGACCCGGTGCCAATCATCCAGGGCATCCTGCAGACCTGCCAAGACCTGCGGCCACTGAGAGACGAGGTCTACTGTCAGCTGATCAAACAGAGCAATCACGTCCCTCAGCCCAACAGTCCGTCTAACCGTTCCCACTGGCACCTCCTCACCTGCATGAGCTGCACCTTCCTACCCAGCAGAAGCATTTTGCGCTACCTCAAATTTCACCTCAAAAGGTATTTAGCACTCTCATTGCCTTATTGTTACAATCAGAACTTAATCTATACTTCCGCAATTCACCTTTTCCATTCCAAGATAAAATACCTGTGGACTCTTGATGCATGTTTGCTATCCACAGATAGGAAGATAATAATATGAACACTGTAGCTAAATAGAAATGGAATCAGCACACCTGCATAGATAGAAGTGTATAAACATAACAGTTTGTTTATGTGTAGCGTCTTTTCTGAAAACTCTTTGTACCAATGGATGTTTCCAAAGGATTAAGGAGCTGTACCCTGGCACAGAGATCGAGATGTTCTCCCACTTTATTGGTGAGTCTCTGAAGAAGACCAAGGCCAGGGAGTATGTTCCCTCACAGGAGGAAATTGTGGCACTGCTTACCAGACAGGAAATGACCACAACAGTCTACTGCCATGGAGGAGGCTCATGCAAGATCTCCATCAACTCACACACCACTGCAGGAGAGGTAGGCAGGCTATATAGTCAAACTATTAATGATGGTGCACTTCTACCAGATTGTATGTGTGTTTCTGGTTGGGGGTTCTGTATAATAGTTTTGGATTTTTCATTTCGTTTTTTTTTTGTTTTTTTGTTTTTTTGTTAACTAATAATAACCTACTTTGTCGTGCACCTAAAATACCACCAGACATTTTGTTTCTGCACATGAACGGCAAACCCTATGAGGTGAAAATGCTGTGGTGACTGACAGCCTTCTGCACTCTGTCCAGGTGGTGGAGAAGCTAATTCGAGGCCTGGCCATGGAGGACAGCAGGAACATGTTTGCCCTGTTTGAACATAACACAATCGACAGAGCTGTTGAGAGCAGGGTTATCGTGGCTGATGTTCTGGCCAAATTTGAGAGGTATGTGATACATACTGTGTTGACCTCATGGGGTACATTACCTTCCTTTGTCCTATACTAAAATTTAGAAATGGGAGGGCCGGCCGGCCGGGCGGACAGACAGGCAGACCTCTGACATAAACATAAACAACCCCGATAGGAGGGTATGTAAGCGTATGTCGGGATTAGAAGGGCATTATTGGTTGTTGATGGTGACATAGCTAGGGTACGTTTCAAGGTTGGTATATGGCCATTGGCATGTGTAAAGCATGTCTCAGGTAAAGAGATGCTACAGTAAGTTTGTAGAAGTCGGCAGTACTTGCACGCTCTGCTTGCGCACAAGTTTTGTGCATTAGAGTTTTAGACACACAAACACAAAAGTAGACATAAAATAATCAGACAAACTTCTTTACTGCGCTGCCTGCCTGCAGTTGCAAAACTAAAAAGTTTGCTTTGGACGAATCTCTTTGATGGTGGAGGAGGCATTATTGCTGCGTGCAGAACACCACAGAAGCAGTAGCCTACTGGAGCCATAATGCTGTGCTGCTTACCGTGTATGACAACGTGCGTTCAGATAAATAGTTGAACCTTTTGTTATGCAAAGTAGTAGCTCCATTTGATTTGGGCATGGTACTTGACACGGCATGAAAATATGGGGCCCGCCCACCACCAGTAAATAGATCACTGGGTACTTGGCGTGTCTTGGAAAGTCATGGTGACCTGAGGTTAGGTGTGTCGCCATCTTCTCTTGAATCTAGGGGGACGCGTTCTAGCATGCACACACGTGCACTGTTCCATTCCGTACCTGCGCTTGCACATCGCAGATTTTTGGTACCACGGTGTAGTACTGCGTTCTACGAGCTTGACACCACTGGACGTAGGTGTGAGGAACAGCTCAACTTTGACTTGTAGCGTGCCACACAGCGAGTATCGAGCAGCACTTTGTAGTTTCATGTCGCTAGCTTGCATTGATAATGACTTGCAGCCTGTTGGTTTGTTTCTGCTGGTGCGAAGTTCTGCGAACACAGCATGACCATCACAAGGGCTTACAGCTTCAAGGTGCTGTTTATTTAAAAGCAAGGTCTCAAATGTCTATGTCACTATTCTGGTAAAGCATACCAAAAATGCACAAAAACACTACCCCCGCCTACACACCAGATGGTCATCACAGTTTTAGCTTTTTTGGGGGGCTACTGTATATCCACTACTGCCAGAACAAAATACATAATTGACTTGGAGAAGATTTTGGTAATTCTTTATTTAGCAGGTCTCTCATACATTTAAATTTGCAAGAGAAAACTAATTTATATCCAATCTAATCACACTCATTTTGCAGTTATGTCAGAACTGTGCTGCTGTCAAAATGAAATAGCACCCCAGGGCCTTTTGGAACTATTTCACTCTATACCTTATTTGGCTGTATCACTGCACAATCACACCTTGCTATTTTGATGTCAAGAGTTAGAATGATCAGCTACCAACAAAGGGAGAATAAAAGCACATCACTCAAAACAAATAATGCGCAGCTGACCAATTTGTTACCCTGTATTGCCCCACTAGGATGGCTGGCAGTGAGGAAGTGGAGGATGAGGGCCAATGGAAACTCTACTTCAAACTCTACTGCTTCCTAGATGTGGAGAGCATGCCCAAGGAAGGGGTGGAGTTTGCGTTCATGTTTGAGCAGGTGAGGGTCCTTTACCGCAATTTCTCTTACCCAGGTTGAAACACAACATGCTGCATGTAGATACTAAGCATTCAAATTATTATTATTATTTAATGTAACTCCTCTACTGACCCTCCAGGCCCATGAGAGCCTAACAAGCGGACACTTCCCCGCCCCTGAGGAGACCCTGCAGCACCTCGCTGCTCTGCGCCTGCAATTCCTGCACGGCGACAAGGCACGGGTCAGCTGGAGTCTGGACAACGTGTACCCCGTGGGCCGCCTGCGCAACCGAATCCTTCAGTTCACCAAGGCGGGAGGAGCCTCGGGACAACAAGGCCACACGCTGGAGCGTCGGAGGACCAGCTTCCTGGACGGGACCCTGCGTCGCGGCCTGAAGACGACCGGCTCCATGAAGAAGCAACGCATGGAGGAGGAGCAGATGTTGGAGATGTGGATCAAGGAGGAGACCTCCGCCACCAGGGCCAGCATCTTGGAGAAGTGGTCTCGCCTCCAAGGCTTAGACCAGCACCAAGCCATGTTAAAGTACATGACCATCATCAAAGAGTGGCCAGGCTACGGATCCACGCTCTTTGATGTAGAGGTAAATCTAAAGAATATTTTTCGATTGTGACTCGGAATGTGCCATTTCTGTGCTGAAGCCCTATAAGTGCGTTTGGTACAATGAGCCTGATCAGAGTCTGTGTCTCTTTGTAGTGCAAAGAAGGAGGCTTCCCCCATGACCTGTGGCTGAGTGTGAGTGCTGAGAATGTGTCGGTCTACAAGAGAGGAGAGCCAAAACCTCTGGAGATGTTCCCTTATGAGCACATCATCTTCTTTGGCGCGCCACAGTCCTGCACCTATAAGATCACTGTAGATGAGAGAGAGATGTTCTTTGAAACACCACAGGTAAAGACACCACAGGTAAATCTTGATTTTACCAGTGTAGAAATTAATCAAACCAGTACATACAGGAGAACTGTAGGATTTTTAAAGCTTTAAAGACCCCATAGCATGATTAGAAATCCTCATATTTGATTCTACAGATTATGTGACTGGAAACATTCAGCTAGGGCAGGACATATCATTGATAGATAGATCTGCACTTTACAGTAGCCAATGGGACGACGTTATCAGTGACAGTGACAGCCTGTTGGGGTGTCTATTCTAACGGCCTTTAGAAAGTGCTCATTTTGAAAATAAATATTGAAATATTGAAACTAGCGGCTGTAATATGAATTAATATATTATTGTTTAGAAACAATCTGTAAGAGTAGCGCAATGCGTTTGTCTCCATTTCTCCCGGGTAATGTGGGTATGAACTGGTTATACAGAATATTATATCCAGAAAAGCACAATAAATAATGTATTTATTTCATTTGTAGGTTGGAGAAATCACCAAGATCATGAAAGCCTACATAAACATGATTGTGAAGAAACGGTGCAGTGTGAGATCTGTGTCTAGCTATGGAACCAACTGGATCCGGTGATGGACTGGACATGGCCCACTGGGTTCTTCGTCACATCTGAACCAAAAGGATCACATGAAGGCAAGAGGACCACATCACCTCCACAGACAGTGTCTCCGTGCTTTTCATTGGCTATGTAGAAAACTAGTCAAATTGATCAGAACGACTGTCATTAATGTATAGGCACACAAAAATGGGGATATCCCTCTGTGTTTATGCCAATATTCTGCACATTTAAAAGCTTTAAAAGCCTTGACTGAGTATTGCTTTTCTTCCCTGCTGTCTCCTGACTGAATAACCATGCTATTTGATCGCAATATTTACACTGGTCAGTTCGCACATGTTGCTTCAAATGTATTTTGGGCATCAGACATCTATCAAAAAGAGTTTTGATTTCCAACTGTTTTGTTTTGCTTTTAAGCCCCCGTCCCGAAAAGGTTGTTCAGAAGATAGGTTGTCATGGTGGCAAATATTCTATTCGAATATTCTATTATCTGAACAATGTTGAGCACTCTTATTCGAGTGGTATTTCCACAGAATAAGGATTTTCTTTTGGAATGTTCTCCTCTATGGAGATTCCCTCAGGTTATCGGGCAATATGACTGTCATCATCATACCAGGGAGATGATCTCCTTGTCTTGCCTTATATAATAATTCACTGCTTCACTGTTTGTCTGTTATTTTATCATTCAGATATGGCCTTTCAGAAATGGAAGATGAAATGTGGGCTTCCATGTACACATGTGCCTACCCAGCACAGCCCCATTCAGAGTAAACACATGCCTTTAAGTCTTTGACTTATGTCAGCAAGCAAAGAAATGTAACCTGCGTAACCACTGTATTAGAGCGTTTTTTTTTACTAAAGGTGCCATTTACTACAACAGTTGAACTATCGTGCTTCTACCTGTAAATCAGGATTATAGAACTAGTACTCAGTATTGAACTGTTTGAATTGTCTATTATTTGTGTACAGAGTTGGATGTTTGTTCTTGACATGCCATTGCTGTGTGATCTGTTTATGAGAAACAAGCGGGATATTGCTTGGTGCTTCTTTGTCTGAAGGAAGTTTCGTGTCTTGGATGATGTCAAAGGGCATGCGTGGGAGGGGTATTTATTTTGTGAAATATTAGTGGAATGGGTGACAGAGGCTGAGATGATATAATACAGGTCAAACTCAGAGTGAACAGATTCTCTTTTTTTTTTACGCAGTTCCATTTAATGTATGTTGTCGTATTATCTGTACAATCAGGGACACAGAATTCATTAGATCCGGAGATGAACACATTTTTGAGTTGTTGCAAATGTGTCCCTTTTGTTCTTTTTCTGAAAGCTTTTGTTGATGTAAAACTGATCAGAGAACTTTCACATTGTCTACAATACGCAACTGTTTGAGCTGGTGGGGATAGTTCACTTAAAGCAGTGGTTCTCAAAGTGGGGTCCAGGGACCCCCTCGTGCCCCCAGGGGTCCACCAGGTGGTCCCCAAGAAAATGTGTTAATACAGCATCTCACCACAATCGGTTTAACCACTATTTCATACTTCAGCTATTAAAATATAGGCAATCTACAAGCTCAGAACGTGCCGCTATGTGACACGCTGTGAGTTTGTAAATCTGCTAAATAAATATAAACGTGGAGGTCCTTGAAATTTAAATGTTTGAGAACCACTGACTTAAAGGACACCCAGGCCACTGTGGACAAAAGAAAGGATGGAGGCCTATGCTAGTCCTTGATAATAGTGTGATTCATTTAGGCTATATAGTCATCATTACCTCACACCATTGTCTCAGTCTTCCATTGCTCTCCAATCTCAATTACATAGGATCTGGTCAGCTGCCGGCGGCCACACCAGAAACTTATCTTGCCATACAATGACTGTACTTGTTGTTATGCTTGTTTTGAAGAAATAAATCAGAAATGATGTTTTATAACTGAATTTAAAGATGCTTTAATAAATTATTGTATTTCACTAGCCGTTTTTGTGTAATTTCTTGTTATTTATAGAAGGTTTCTCAACTTGGAGTCTGGCAACTGCCAGGGGTCCTTGAGGGGGTATCCCCTGTAAAATGATTAATAAGCCTCAAATAAAGTCTCCTTTATCTGGAGAACAAGAAAGATTATTTTGATCAGAGTGTCGACCTACATAGTAAGGAATTCTGGACCAAATCTGTCTTAATAAAAAATGTTCTAGATTGGGTTCCCAACTCAATAAAAATTGAGAATCACTGATGATCTATGCAAAGTGCTGGTTCCTAATTTATCAGGTTTGCCTGATCAGGTTTGTGCTTTGGGAATTGGGTTTAAAAACTAATTTTGCTGATGTGGGGGTGCTATTGGATGTGGGAGCCAGGAGCACGTGACGTCACGCTATTGATAACCAGTCCAGTACCACCCCTATTCGGAAGCTGAGAGATCTCGCAACTTGAGCTGGAACTTAGTTAAAGTTTTTATCATCGAACGAAGCGTCCAATTCCGCAAATCACAACATGTTCCGATTATGTACAGTTTTGACTTTGATATGTATCTCTTTCGTCTCGGCTCTCACATTCGCTAACGCCCAAACATCGACTCCTCCATCTCCATGTAAGTTTTCCTTCTTTTTATAGCTAACGTGCTATTTGCTTTAGTTTTGTTGTCTGTCTGTCAATCAGGGTCATCAGGTCAGGATTTTAAAAGATTGTCTTCTGATTGATTGGCATAATGCATTGACACTTGACAAGTTGACATACATAGATAGAATCAATGCAAAAACGTAGTCTACTTTAATAAGTCATTACATTAAACTCGATTTCAGCTGCTGCCTGCTGGCCTGGGCTTGTTTTTCGCCTCTAAAAGTAAACAAATGGATCCATTCTCTGACTGAAATGGCTTTTTACCAGTGCAGCAAGCAACATCCTTTGATTTGAAGTTGGTTGAATTCAGTTGAAGCTACTGTAGTACTGTACTACAGCTACCACAAGCACAATCAGCTGCATGTCATGTGTGTTATAAGAAGATCATAAACTAGCCACTGTGCTGACTACAATCTTTGTTTTCATTTCCAATAAACAGAGGTTTAACAGAGAATGGGGCATGTATGGCTTACCGGCCCTGGAATCATTGACTGTTTATAACCAGCCTGGAATGCAGTGGCTTTACATTTATATTATTGTGATTTGTTTCAGCTTGTGCTTCGAGATCCAACACGAGTTGTGATGAATGCTTGCAGATTCTGACAGTGAGTTTCTATAACTTTCTCTAATGTAGCTGCCTATCTCAATGGTTCATGATGGTTGTGGAGTAGTCTCAGTAGTAACAAGTTGCCTTGTGTCTTACAGTGTCTGTGGTGCATAACAACTGAGCAATGCATTGATTACCCTGTGAGGACCATCCTGCCTTCTCACAGTCTCTGTCCATTACCTGAAGCACGATGGGGGATATGCTGGTGTAAGACTCCTATCCTCAAAGCTTTTAGTCCTCCATCTACACAACCATAAAACCCACATGTT
Source organism: Protomyctophum bolini (assembly GCF_963924005.1). NCBI lineage: Eukaryota > Metazoa > Chordata > Actinopteri > Myctophiformes > Myctophidae > Protomyctophum > Protomyctophum bolini. The sequence goes on along the minus strand of NC_137877.1, from coordinate 29,967,586 downwards.
GATACAAACTGACAGCGACTAGTACACACCAATATCATAATATGGATGCCCTAGCTAAATTTCAGGAGAAAACAAACCTCAGCTTAACCTTTTTAATTTGTATAGGACATCCTGAATGGGGCCAACTAATTTACATAAAATATTGTAATTATATACAAATATAAATATTGATGTTTTTCCTCGCTCTTCCTTTTTGTCACTTACATTAGCAATCTGTCTGTGTTTTCCAGTGAACTTCCAGGCCTTGATCATATCCATGTCAGTGCTTGCTGGGGTCATCGTCATAGCCATCCTTGTTTGCTGCTGCTGCTGTTGCTGCTGCAAGAAGAGTGAGAGGACCGCAGGGTGAGCCATTTTACATCAATATATTAGATCATACTGTATTCTGTTAGTCCTTAAAGGGACATTTCACTGCTGGAAACTGCAGGCACTCAATGTTAATAGTATCTGTAGTAGATAACAGTAGCACAATTGGATATTTGCACCCTATGGCCAGAAAAATAATGACATCTGTGTGTTTGACTACAGTTTGACTGGATTACTGATAATGCTTTAGTGCACTTCCCCTCCTTGTGGAGAGGGGGGAGGCTGCATGGAGGTGTGACTTTGTAGTACAGGAAGGAAGTGAGACCACATTTTGATTTCATGACAGGTTTTTGGTCATGAACATGGCGTTCATGACAATTCATACAATATGTAATAAACCATATTTACACACATACAACCCCCAGGAAAGTGTTTCTTGTGTCCTAAATATCATTAAAATAAACTCTGGTTGCAAAAGGGTTGAAGTGGACCTTTAAGTTGCCATTCATCAGAAATGCCAAAAGAAAATGACAATGTTGCTGTCACTGTCAGGTTACAGTGCTTGTTAATTAATCACACCAATTCGTGTCTGAGAACATGAGAATGAGTCACAAATGGTTTGCAATGAAATCTAGTTCGGGATCCGAAAAAGAACACAAAACACAATGGGCTGTTGTTCTGTAAGGCTGTTACAGACATCTCCGCTAGCTTGCCAGAATTTGCACTGGTAATTTTCTCTGAAACTAATACTGTGAGTTCCTGAGAAGCTTTAAAAAATAATAAAGATAAAAATGTATTAAGCATTAGTCATTGTATTAAGAAAGGTGATGATTAGTGTGTGATTTTATTTTATTTTTATGTGGTTGGTTTAGTCATATTGAGAGGGAAAGCCCAGTTATGTCCTCCTTTAAGTCCTTTCATATTTATTTCAAACCTCTGCCATGTGTAAGATTAGGGGTGGCCGCTTATCTGAACATTCCCGGAAACTGAACCCCTAACTAGCATTTAATATAAGAATGTTAGGTAACCAGCTACTGTGTTCTTAACTTTCAGAGATAAGAGAGAAGATGCCAAGGCGGAACAACAAAACCAGGCAAGGAAGTACCGTCAAGAAGAGAGGTGAATAGCTATTAATCTTATTGTCAGCATTGTATTAAAAACATTCCAGATGAAGAGGTTTTCAAGCCAGATTCTATTTCTAGTAGTAATGGTAACATGTATAGTGATATTCATTATTATAGCCACGCCTACTAGTGTAGTATATTATAGTTAGTATCCAGAGATTTTCATTCTCCACTCATGTGGAGAACATACAGTAGAGCAGGGGTTCTCAACCTGTGGGTCGGGACACCCAGGTGGGTCCCCACATGGTTTTGGGGGTGTCCCCAGATGACAGTGAAGTGGAAATTTAAGGACTTTTCAGAGTTTTAAGACCATTGGAGCTTGTAGATTGCCTATTTTCATAATATTTGTCTGTGGAACCGAGTTGAACTAAATGTACAGTAATGCCTCAACTCCTATAATTCCAAGTGCTTGTCTGGGTGGGGTGGGGTTCCCAGTTCTTTTGAGGGGTCCCCAGTTCAAATTATTATTTTGGGGGTTAGAGCAGTTTATGTCATTACGGTACGGAAATATGTCAATCTTTCCCCTTGAGACAGTATGTCACGAGGAAAACTTGAGAGAATTTCTGTTTCGATTATAGGACAAATTGAAAATAACTTTTTACTTGGCGTATATTGATACATTACAAATATTATCAAAGTATTCTGCGGCACCCCATGACTAGTGTCATGGCACAAGAACCATTGCAGTAGTTGTTGTTGTTCAATGTGTGTTTGTTTTTTGTCCAAATAGGAGGACAGAAATGAAGACGAGACATGATGAGATTAGGCAGAAATATGGTGAGAGAATTTTTCTTCATTCATCTGAAAAAAGCAAATTTGTCATTTTAAGCTGTATTGACATATACTGCCCCCTGCTGGAGGGAAAGGGGACATTCTATATCAAATGTAAGATTTCCCTTTTCTAACTTGTTTTGTACAAACAATAATATATAAACTGCCTTATCTGAAATTCAGAATACAAACAACCAAACAGACTCCTATGCAGGACATAATATAGCTTTTAAATATGCATCCTTAAGACTCTGTGTGTGTGTGTGTGTGTGTGTGTGTGTGTGTGTGTGTGTGTGTGTGTGTGTGTGTGTGTGTGTGTGTGTGTGAAACAGGCAGACAGGCAACAGGCCGTTAAGTGTTTGTTTGTAAAGGTAAAATGTATCTTACACCAATAAGTGTAAATACTGTAATAATTTAATTAAACTAAAATCTAATGTTTTGTCTTTTCAGTAACTTTTTAACAAAGCTAATAGGCTTGTTCCAAATAAATCTTAACGATTGCTTTCCCATGAAAAGTTATATTTTAAAGCAACCTCTAAGGCAAGCTAATGCATTTTTTCAGCAATGACCTCGATATAACATGCTCAAAAGAACAATTTCGTAGGCTCATGCAGTTGTATGTTTTTTAATCAATAAGCCAAATTTAAAACAAAATATAAACATGATATATATTTATAGTTTTTAATAGTACAAGTTATTGTAAAAGGAGAATGATAAATATGTAATCATATTTTTAATATGCATTACCATTTCAGTTAATTCAAACATTTTTGTAACGCTTCCTCCCCTTATAATATTACAATAATGATACTGTCACTCTTCTCTGAAACTGTATTTGCAATTTAATTTTGTTCTGTGTTCATTTTCTTTTCAGGTCTGGCCAAGGGTAATCCTTATAGCCGTATGGAAAACAATTGAGAAGATTTTGTAATGCTTTTGAATCATCCTATTTAATAATACTAGTAACGTCAACATAGTCTTTCTCCACTGCAAAAGACTGTCAAAAAGTAGCATGTGAAGATGATATACTGTGATGATTTTTTGTAATGTTTTTTGCATTTTAGCCAAACAATATGACCAAAGGCACTGGGGATCTTTTCAAATAGAGTGTGTACTCTATTTTAACCATGTTCTCCAGTATTTTACTTTGTGCCTCAAACATTTTTATGTTCTCATTGGTTTTATGTTGTTAGTTGTATTGCTGTTAGCCAAAAAAATACTTTTGTTGCTTGCTTAGATTGTGATGCGTGAATGTAACAGCTAATCTCATCATATTTACACTGGAGCCCTGTCTGAGAATATTGTATGATAGCCTCGACAAATATTTGTTTCTATTTCAGATTAGTTATTTAGCTTATTTACATATATGTCAATGTCACCAGAACATTTCGATCTTTGCTTTGTGTTTTTGATAGCTACTGTAGGAATTTGAATTTATGTATCTGTAAATCTTGTTATTAACATGCATGTGTTGAGTTTGGGTTTTTTTCCTACTAAATTTGTACAATTTAAATGTTGATAAATATTTTGAATCGGATATGAATGATTTGTAGCACTATTATTTGACGCTTACCCTGTTGTTTGCTGACTAGAGTTTATGCTGTTTATTCCAATTTTTCTCAGGATAAGAGCATCTGCTAAATGCCTAAATTCTGAAGGTTGCAGAGTGCTCTTTCTCTCCCTCCTTCACACCATGAGCAGCATAAACTTTATCTGCCACATTACTGCACACATCTACAAAGACCTCTTAAACATAAAATACATTTTCACTGCTGTTGCAATTTCTCAGCCAATCAGCTTACATTTAATACTATTCCAGTTCCAATGTTCTCTTCTAATTTCTTTGTGTCACAGCTTGCAATCTGATGGTGCCATTTTGACAGGGCTGTTTCAGATATGGATACTGATGAAGGCTGGATAGCCGAAACGTTTGTCTCCTGTCCAAAATGCAAGAATAAATTACTGAAATGCATGCGTCTTGGTGTGTGTGACCCATTGCCGTTACTTATTTGATATGATTTTAACAGGTAACCTTAAGTCAGAGCGTGGTGGTCACATGAAGACTTGGATATGGATGCTGTCATCTAAAGCAGCGTGGCATGTAGTCAGGATAACCTGAAAGGATCCATGAAGACTGGTACTGACTGAATTGATCTCTCTCTCACACACACACACACACACACACACACACCCCTCACCCACCAGTGTTTATCCAATCTGTGTAGACCGTTTTATTTGTTCTTTTACCTTAACCCATTCTGACCGGGCACCCATTTTGGTGTTTAGCATCACGTTATGCTTTAGCTATTGAAAAATAGCAGATCTACAAGCTCATATCGCGCCACCGAGTGGCGCGATACGAGCTTGTAGGTCTGCTATTTTTGAAAAATCGAAGAACGACTGACATTTTTTAAAATCTGATCTCAGGTCAGAATGGGTTCATCAGACCAGTGTGTGTCCCAGTGGAAAACCTCGTATGAATCTGATCTCAGGTCAGAATGGGTTAACATCTGCATCCACACACCAAGATGCAAGAGGTTTTATTTGTCACATTTTCATACAAGTACAGTGAAAAGTGATGTAGCCTATTCTACCAGACAGTGCAATGTTTATATAAATAACATACAGTACATTCATTAAAGAATTACAAATTAAAATATCTGGAATTTAATATATAGCGCTTTTTAAGTAGGCCAAAAACAGCTCAGTGGCCTTGTGGTTAGAGTGTCCGCCCTGGGACTGAGAGGTCGGGGTTCGATCCCCGGCCGGATCATACCAAAGACTCTGAAAAATGGGACCCAGTGCCTTCCTGCTTGGCACTCACTCCACTCAGCATCAAGGGTTGGATTGGGGGTAAGTCCCTGTGACATACTAGCGTCATGTCCAGGGGGTGTACTTGTACATCAAGCTGCCTCATGCTACAGAAACAGGAGATGAAGCTACCAAAGACCCGCCCATCAAAACCAGAGGCCGGACAACTGGGAGCAGCACGAGACTGGATGGCTACTGGTCGACCTGGAGCAGAGACTCTGCTTCCCAGCCGAGATTTCTACGACCAACCTCAGGCCGGATCTGGTGCTTTGGTCCCCTTCAATTCGAAACGTCTGGTCAACAAAAACATCTTGAGCCCTCATACAAGGTTTCTTTGACTATATGCATGCACCTCTTGGTACCACAGCACCTTGGCCCTTAAAACAAGGCTCCAGACCTCCCAAAACAAACTGGTCAGGCTCCTACTTGGCCTCACCCCCCAAACCCACCTCACCCCTGCCCACTTTGACAGGCTGGGATGGCTTAGGGTCGACGACAGAGTACAGCATCTTGCAATGGGTCTGGTCCACAAGATTCGATACACCACCAAGATACCCATGCAACGAAGTCTACACCCACAACACCAGAGGGAATGCAACAAACCATGTACAACCCAGATTCGGCACAAACAAGGGACTAAATTATTTTCGCTGCTATGCCACCAAAATGTGGAACGCCCTACCAACAGTCATTAAGACATGTGAATCCCTTGACTCCTTCAAAACCGCTCTCAAAGGGCACCTACGGATGGCTGCAATTCGAAACTGGCCCCTGTAAAATCTGAACCCCCCCCCCCCCTTTTCCCCTCACTGTATATGTATCTTTTCCCTTTTTGCTTCCTTTATGCTGAATTCTGTTCTTTAACTATATAGAAGTGTCTATTTGTATGTCTCTAAATGTTTTGATGAATTGAACAAGGTGGACCCTGTTGTAAACAAGTGTAATGCTTAATTGGGTCGTCCACTCACAGTTAACAGTCTTTGTATTGAGTTTGTGCTTGAAATGTACTGTAATTCTGCAAACTGTTAATAAATATTTCAATCAATCAATAGTCTTGTCTTGATATGAGCCATATATTTCTAAGGCTCTGAGTCTACCTAAACTCACGGGGATGCGCAAATTCAAATGCGCGCTCACGTATCCGCGGTCCCGAGAAAAAACTGGAACACGTGACCATCGGGAGCCAATCATATACTTGCATTCTATGCGCGCTCCTGGTCGAATTGGAGGAGACTGAGAGGAGCTGAAAACCCGCTATCACACTGCTAGCTTCCAAGCTAACAAGTCAGTCTATAACTAACTAACAAGGTCTTGTTCAGTTAATTTGCAGGATGTCCGAAGAAAAGCCAAAGGTGAGTTTCGTTGTTTTTATGAGTTACTATTTTGTATAGGTTTGTAGTTCGATGGTGCCACTTGCAAGTTAATGTTAGCTTTTTGGCTAGCCTAGCATATCTACCAGGCTCCCTGTGCCGCTGCCGCATTTGAGCGGGTAGTCAGAAAACAAAGGTAGACTAATTTGCGGATCTTTATTTATTGCGTCGTATTCCATCGTTAGTCTTTGGTGTGGTTGCAGTGTTGTGTATATCTTCCACTACTAAACAAAGTATGGGAGCCCACCCATTGTTCCTGAACCATGGATATCTAATGAAATGAATGGTCTTTGTATTTGCGCCATTGTGGCTTTCTGCGCCAGTTTAACCGTAGACTGGCCTGCTACGCAAACCAGCCGGGGCTGCTGACGTCTGTCCGTGTCTGTGTGCGGCTGATTTGCTAGCTAATGCTTATGCTACTACTACCGTTGCTTCTAGGTTAGGTTTATGTTGCCGGCGTGGTAGCGAGGTAATTAGCTGACGAGGATGACGTTTGTGTGTTGCAGGAAGGAGTGAAGACTGAGAACGACCACATCAACCTCAAGGTAGCTGGGCAAGATGGATCAGTCGTACAGTTTAAAATTAAGAGGCACACTCCACTCAGCAAACTAATGAAAGCATACTGCGAAAGACAGGTAAGTCAGCCTGATGAAGTCATAAACTTGAAACAGACTTAAATTGTGTATTAACACAACATGGTAGCAAACTGTTATTTACTGTTGAAATAAATATATCAATCAATCAATCACTCAGGTAATGCTAAGTCTAATTATAGGCCTACGGATAGATGCAGCAACTGAACGCCAGTTCTGTACTGATTGTGTTTGCTGCAGTTTATAATCTTGTGTAAGGTAAGCCTTTGTTTCAGCATTAGATCATTTGTTTTCATTTTTCGATCTTAAGTCTGTCTGTTCTGTCCTCAACAGGGTTTGTCAATTCGTCAGATAAGGTTTAGGTTTGATGGCCAGCCTATCAACGAAACAGACACACCTGCACAGGTGGGTGAACTCCATTGAAAACCACTTGTATAATATATGTCATGTTTTGAAGAAAACCAAAACCATCTGACCTTTCATTTTTGTGGATGACTTCTCCCATTTTCATTTGTCTACACTAAATAACGCTCATTATACTATGGTACCATTTTTATCATGAGCATGTGTCAGAAGAAATTATATGAAATATGTTTTTGGGGTGTTTAAAGTTTGCACAACCCGGGTTTCCTGTAGGTAGTATACCCGTTTCCTCTTATTGGTTTATTTTTCCATAGTTAATTGGGGAGGCAACAGATTAGATGCAATTTACGCATCTCACTTTTTTCTCCACTTATGAATTCCAATAAGTTTGTTTAATTCATCAAATAAGAACTGTTACAAAAATCGCTAATGTTACTGCCGCCGTATTATGTAAAGTAAACTCGACTGGCCTTTGAGCTTCTAATGCAGCTCAAAGTGAGCTGTTCAGTAAGTGGTTCAACTACGTTTGGGCGCCCCGGGGAGTCCCCGGAACATCCAGATCCAGACCCCCAGGAAAGCGCCCACGGGACCTGGCCTGTTCCGGCGAGCCGCCCCGCATCTGAAACGGTTGGGGGGCGGGGGGAATAAGGGGGGGCGGGGCTCTAGTGGTGACTTTAATATCACAACAAGCAGGGCGGCGGTGGCTTAGGGGTAGAGTGGCTGGATGGTAACCGCAAGGTTGCCAGTTTGAACCCGTGCTCCCCCAGAGTTAGTGTTGAAGTGTCCTTGAGCAAGACACTGAACCCCTAATTGCAAGGCACCAAAATATGGTTGGTGCCCTGCATGGTTTCGGTGTATGAATCGGTGAATGTAATGCATGTAATGCACAATCTTGGTAAAGCGCCTTGGATAAAGGCAGTAGGCAGCAATGTTATTCTCAATAGAAAAAATCAGGACTTGTGTACCTGAAGTAATATATATATATATATATATATAAAAAAATATCTCACTCACAACCATAGTTTGTTTTTCATAATATCAACATGTAGCTTCCAGCTGATTCTGCAGCTGGCAGTGAGATAAAAAAAAACCTCACAATATGATTACTCACAAGATTTTTTTTTTTTTTAATTCAGTCCATAACATCTTTTTAAAACGTCTTCTCAAAAAGTTCTTTGAAGGCTTTGCTCAAACAGAATATCCTTGCTAATATCTGGTAAATATCTTTCTTACAGTTGGAGATGGAAGATGAGGACACTATTGATGTATTTCAACAACAGACAGGAGGTGCCTCTTAAGTGGAAAGTTATCACAGAGGACTCAACACTTGAAAGAGCATCTGCCCCCTTTTTTTCCTTTGTGTAATTGTTTATTTCCATTTTTTTTCTCATCTGCTTGCCCAAAACCCAATCACCACATTTCATTCAAGCAGGCAGAGTTCTTTCATGGAGGCCACGTCCTAACTTTGAAATGCAGGGCAAACTTTATTTTACATTGATGTTTGAGTCATCCATGTTTGAGTTATCCATGCTCTGAGTTATCCATGCTCATTTTACCTTAAACATTTAGGTTGAGAAATGCTGTTTGCCTGTTTTTGTACAGAGAAAGATTTATATGGATTCCTTACCTCATTAGTGTCACTCCCATTGTTGATTTGATTTGAAAGGTAATTAAAGACAGGCGATATTTTCAGGACCAAAATGTGAAATGACGAGTGTTCTAAAAGAAATGGTTAAGTTGATATGACAAGAGAGAAGATCATGGGAGGCTGCAAATCCCTTAACACTTGGGTCCCCACATGATGGGAACAATTCTGTTATGTTTTTATCTTGCCTTCTATCCATAATTCTGATCATAAAATTGTTTCATAATCACTCGTCAATAGCCTCAGTCCAGAAATGATTCCCAGTCCCTACCAAGACTGCTCCTCCTGAAAAAATGTTATGTACTTTTTATAAAGTTACTTATTTTGGTGGAGTGAGGAGTCGTGCAAATCTCAAGTGTTCTTGAGATACTAGAGTTGGTTGTTGTTTGAGGCCTAATATGCTTGGAGCTGAAATTGAGAATGTCCACCTACGTTTTTGGCAGATTTTAGAAGGTGGTATGGACCTTTTTCAGACATTTTGACATGCCATAGAAGGGTAAGCCGATTCATCCGTTTTCATTTAGGCATCACTCGTACAATTAACGTCATGATGGTGTAGTGGAACCTAATGAAACATCCGGAATGAATGTTGTCTTCAGCTGTGTTTACTCATGGCATGTCAAAATGTCTGGTGAAAAAGGTATATTGGCAAATAAATGTTCCACAGATCTTTATTTTGATTTGTACATTATTTGTTGTCCTTATACTGTATACAATAAACTATAGTTTGGTACTCGGACACTTGAATTTCTGTATTCCACTGATGTTCAACACAGTGCAACTAAACTCCTCACAAAATGTTTTGAAACTTTAATTCTGAAGATTATTTCTCCCATTCAATAATTCAATTCAATTGTAGCATTTTGTATCCTTGATTAGTTGCCTTTACAATGAGTTATAACTTGTAAGTGCTGTGCAATTGTTGAAAAACGCAACACAGCTAAATGCGTGGTACCCTGTACAAAGAAATTGGCCAAACTCCAATATGCTTCTGTTGGTATCACTTGCTGACAGTTGTGTGACTGGCACCTGAACATGGTTCTGCAACTCTGACTGTGGTACGACTGTTGTGCAAATCTTGCCTGTTATCTCTGGAAGAAAGCCTATTGGTTCCTCAGTGACGCAAGAGTGAGGAACTGGTCTGCTTTGGGGTGTTGCCTTCCTGGGATGGCGAGGGATGACCACCGACTAAGTTTGGAAACGGGTTATGGTACCAGGGCTGACACCAAATAATGCCACTGTGTAACGAAACCGCTTCCAGCCTCACACTTTCCCTTGCACAGGCCTTTATCCAGAAAGGGCAAACTTGGCATCTTACCATGGGGGCTCAAAATCACAGCAATTATCAACGGAAGCATTTTGGGATTTTGGCAAATCTTTTAGGGGTGCTACCCACATGTTTAGCAGTGTTGCTCATTCCGTGATTGCTAGTTATACCTCGTAAAGGCTACTAAACCAGTAAGACACGCGGGAAGCGAACGCAGCTCATACATATTTGGGTTTTGTACGTATAGCTGCTTTGGGGACTCCTTATATGGTTATGGCTGAGTCATGGTGACGTAACAGCGGGACAGATCACACAAATCACTCAGCTCCAAAGGAGTCCCCAAAGCAGCCATCACACTCATGTCACCATGAGTCAGCCACAGAGGTCTCAGCTCCATATATGGGCACAAAGGGGACACACACACACAGACACACGCACAGACATGATCTGCTAGGTCTCATAGTAAGTGCTCACTGCGTTCGCAATTATAAAAAATGCAATACCAATTGGTATTATTGAAGGAGAGAAATAATTGACCAAAGTACATTTTCCAAGTGACTGTAAATTGCATAGTGTGTGCCAATACATTTTAGTGTAGAATTGGTCAGTTCTACTGTACTATACACTGACTGAATAAAATAACCTTTTAAGTTAGTACCTGTGATAGCCTGAGAAGAGTTTACAATGATGTTTTTTTTTAACCATTGTAACACAATTAGTCTTGCCGCTTATGTTTCCATTGTGGTCCTGTGTATTCAATTCATTAAGACAATAATATACAATAAGACATAATCAACACTGGTAGCATGGTAGCAATACATGCATGTACAGTAAACATTTGCGTGTTTGCCAAAAGAAAGATTGGTTTGCCCAAGGGCAACATTGAGAAAAACTCATCTATTGAAAGAAAACAGGCGAGTGAAAAAGATTGTCTATGTATTTGTCACTAGAGGGCATCATTGCTCTGAAGCTTAAAAAATATCTCCATAATGGTCTGGCATCTTGTGTGTGTGTATGTGCCAGGATCTCAGGATCGGGACTCAAACCCGTGACACGGTGTCAGGCTACATATAGGTGTATAGGTGCCCGGACTGGGCCACTTCATGTTATCCTGATAAGATGTGGTTAGCTTCTGAGATCAGTGGGTGGGTAGATCGTCACTCTAAAAATCAAGACAATGTTTTCTTGCTTCAGTCTAGCCTGGTCATGGTTGAATGGCAACATGTTCTGGACTGGCTTGCTCTCATTTAAGAATTTAAGAATACTACTTCCTTTGGCTGCTTCGTGGATAAATTTAGCAACATCTGTGCAATGGTCTCCCTGTGAGGCTCCTTACACAGAGGTTTGATTGTGCTGCCTTCATTTTTGGCATCTGTTTTGCATTTTACATTTCCTTACAGAGCAATCTGAAGCCTCTCTCATACGTCTATGGTCTCAGAGTAGAGCAGCTGTGGCATCCCCCTCCCTCACATTGGTCTTCATTGAACATAGTTTTTTACCATCTTTTGTTTCAGTGAGGACACTTGACTGACCATTTTGTCTAGTTAAATGCCTCACTGTTCAATTAGAGCTGCAGGGTTGACATTGTGCTCAGTGGCTGACCTGCAGAAGGATTCATTCATACACATCTTCTTTATAGACTTTCGAGTCTTGCTTGTAGTTTTTCTCCCAATCTCCATGTGCTACCATGGCATCCTTATTATTGGCCCTTATTGAAATAAAACCCCCTCTCTTTCTCTCTTCTGATGAATTGAAAATAGAGGACCCTTATGTAAACAAGTCTTAGTGATTTTGTAATTTGTATTGACCTGTACTCAATCAATCAAACAAACAAACAAACAAACAAACAAACAATTATCTCTTTCTCTCCCTGTTTCTCTGTCTCTCTCTGTTTCTCTGTCTCTCTCTGTCTGTCTGTCTGTCTGTCTGTCTGTCTGTCTGTCTGTCTGTCTCGCATGCACACAAAGTGTTATAATCTCATTCTCTTCTCACATTCAGTTATTTTGTATAGTGCATCACTGTCAGCTGTCTGCAAAGTTGTTCCTTCTCCAATTCAGATTCATTATGCTGTGGCCTGATGACAGCCTGTAGCTAGTAGATACTATTGTTTGTTAAATTGTTTATGTACTGTAGGCCCTGTTGTACATTAATGTGAGAACATAATAGGTATATATATTGTTCAAACAAGTGGGGTGGTAGTGCCTCAGGAGCTACTGATAGCAGCCGATTTGGAATTGCTCATCATGAGGAGGTTTGTGCCTTCCTCTGTTATCCTCTGCCATCGGTGAGTGCATGAGTGTGTGTGAATGGAGGAATGTACAGTATGTAGTTCGGGGCTATTTTGATTGATTGTTAATTTATTAGCAGTAAGCAGAGAAACGAAAGCACAGGTAAATACAACAAACTGTTACTGTGGACGACACCATCATAAAGCATTACACTTGTTTACCACAGGGTCCACCATTTTCAATTCATCAGAACATTTAGAGACGTACAAATAGGCTATACACTTATAACAAAAATCACACCTGTGTGAAGTGAGGGGCGCTAATATATTAAATTCTAAGTCATGTTGATTAGGTGATGTAATGGTGATGTAAAACAAACAAACACAAACATTAAGTGCCATTAACAATAAAGAGACAATATGACATAATGAGGGATAATATGACATAAAATTTCCCTTCATTTTCAATGGCGTTTAAAAAAAGAAAACATTTAACTTGGTGGTGTTACAGTACAGTACAGGGACCCCCACACGGTAACTCTGTCATTTCTCAACCATTTCAGACATGGGTGGCTCGCCGGAACCGGGCCGGCCCCCTGGGCGTGTTCCTGGGGGTATGGATGTTCTGGGGACCCCCACACGGTAACTCTGGGGCCGGCACCCTGGCCCCGTTCCTGTGGGTCTGGAACTTCCGGGGAACTTCCGCGGCACCACTCACTTTACATGGGTGTGATTATTTTAGGACGTTGGTGGCAATTTTATGACCGGAAAGATTTTAACACCAGTTACATGGACATTCCAATCCATCTACAGTATGTATATTGCACTGATAGAGGAAAAATCTGAAGATGAATGCTGTAATCAATGCCACACTGTATCATATTATGAAATAATACTTTTAGTCTTATACTATGTCATGGCTATGCATATAAATGGATAGCCCGTGACCCACATTTCAAAATACATAACAGATTTTCCTCTATCTGTTTGTAAATATATCTAGAATTGCTTTAAGTGCTGTTGAGTACAAAGGATCACAATGGAAACAAGCCCTGTGGCTTTTGTTCTTTTTTTTTTTACTAGTTTTTAGCATAGCTTTTGTAACTTATACTGCCTACTGTTTCCTAAACTTGCTAATCAAATATTCAATCAAACTCTAGGATTTGCTGATGGTCACAGTGTTGAGATGAAGCATGTTCTTATTCTGGATACAATACTTTCAGAAATGTGAGAATTCCAAATATTTGTCCAATAATGGTTTGTCCCTTGTGAAAAATACTGCAAAAAAATAATAGCCTGCAATATCTGCTACTCCATCTCCAGTACCCCTGAGCAAGTGAATGGCCACTTTACGGGAACATCTAGTGGTCATAGGCTATGAGCTCAGTCATCTGTGTTTTGTGTCCCTAATGTGTCCAGTCAGCCAACCTCATATACCCAGCCCTATTGAATCAGACAGACTATCAACCAGTGTGCATCTGGAGAACCTCTGTATCCTCCCCAACGCACTGCTTGCTGATGTAATCTTCTGTGTAATAATGAGGACCCCACCCTGTCAGGAACTCAGGGTCAGATTTCATCCTAACATAATATGTTAGGAAGATTGAAACACAGCTGTGTCAGTGACAAACTTCAACTTGTCACGAAGTTGTGGTTAGCACTGCTAACGGAGAGGCACCATGGTGTTGGCGGATTTGAATCACTTTGATTGATTGCCTCTCACCCCCCTCCCCTCAATATTAAACTCAAACTACCACAATGCAATACAGAAACTATCGTCTCCTTAGCTACGGCTTTTGGCACGCCCTAGCAGCCAGGAGGCTTGCCTCTGAAAGGGCTCATTGTAGGGAGGGATGTGATTGTGTGCGGTGTGTACTGTGGACCCCTTGACTAGTAGCTAGTCAGCAGTGGAGGGATTAGCTAGCTTCACCCACAGACGGGGGGGGATTGCTAAACTTGAATCATGCACACCGTCATTATCACCAACTGGGAGTGGAGCCGAAATTGTGCAAGATACGGATAACAAGGACACGTTTGATTTGGTCGAGTCAAGTTTGCAAGTACCTCATTCTACTCTGAAAATGCTCAACGGGGGTTCCCCTCTTATCGGACCCCGTCGCATTATGCTGCTTTTCACACATGTGCTTTATGTTGAAGTGACCAAGAGGGAATAAACAGGAGAACATCGGCTAAACCTTCCCAGGGGCATTAACGGGATATTTTCGTTTCGACTTGCCCGAGATTTCCAAAGTAGCCAGAGGAGGAAAGTTTGACTTCGTTGAAGAAGTGCAGGAGAGGAACACAACCTGAAAACATGGGGAATGCAGGGAGTATGGACCAACACAACGACTTCAGGGGTCATAATATGCCTCTGAAACTCCCCATGCCGGAGCCTGGTGAACTGGAGGAAAGATTTGCTATCGTTTTGGTAAGCACGCATTTAACGATGCGCGATTTGACTAATGCTTTGGTGGTCATTTAAGTGTTTTACCAACTCTTTGTTCTCACCATGCTTGAATGCCCTGGGATGGGACAGCTGTGTGTAGGTTGGATCTGCGTCCTAAAACGCCTGTTCTTTTGTTGTAAAGTTCTTCTGGTTTGTTTTCGAGAACGACGAAAGCACATGAAACTTAGGACTCGGGACTCGGAGTCGGGAGTTATCACTGCATGCATTCAAATATCTCTCTCTCTCTCTCTCTCTCTCTCTCTCACACACGCACACAACGGAGCTATCTGAGACATATTTCTTCTGCCTTTTGATCTTCATCAAAGAAATGGCGAAGTGAAGTTGTCGCGGGACCGTGCGCAAATTGAATCCCACAACCATCACATTTTAGACTCAACAGGTTATTCAGCCTTTCCACTATTATTATATTTAGCAGCAGGGCTTTTTGTGGTCTACTATAGCAATTGACTTAATATTGGGAAAAACATGAAGAGATCCATCCAAAGTTTTGCACAGTAGCCTGCTCATTTAGAAAGTGTGACCCAAAACACACATGGCCCAGCCACAATAATTCTTATGTTGCCTACATAGCAAGTGTAACCACATGAATTCCCTGAAAGCAACACCTTTTAGTAGTCTGTTGCTAATTATTGGTTTTACTGCGTGCCTTCCCACCTGTTTGAATGCAGACACTGGCTCAGCTGCTAATGTTCAGCATCCCAGCAGTTATGGGCACTGTCTAGTGAGCTAATCTAGTGAGCTAATTTAAGGCTTCCGGTGGACGATCTCTTCAAAATAAGAGTATCTCTAGAGTATTGGAAAAAAAATTAATTTGCACATTAAAACTACAAATTAAGCATTTAAATGATGCTATAAGACACACATTATGTTTCTGTGTAAAAACAAGTAATTAAATAATAATAATAATAATAATAAAGTTATCTAAATGGATAAATGCTATTCACTGGAGTGCATGGACTTCATAAAGTGGACACTGGACAAAAGACGGCTCCGCGAGGCAACTATCTGGACATACCCACGCGTCCGGGGAGATGTCCTCTACCACACCCCACTCTCCGCTAAGCGGGAGAGGTGTAAAATTCACAGCAGCAGAGCTTCTACTGTGGTCAATGCAAAAACAAATACCGTTTCCGGACCCAGAATGGACACTGGACAAAAGACGGCTCCGCGAGGCAACTATCTGGACATACCCACGCGTCCGGGGAGATGTCCTCTACCACCCCACAGTCTCCGCTAAGCGGGAGAGGTGTAAAATTCACAGCTGGAGCCCTTCTACTGGGGTCAATGCAAAAAAAATACCGTTTCCGGACCCAGAATGGACACTGGACAAAAGACGGCTCCGCGAGGCAACTATCTGGACATACCCACGTGTTCAGGAAGATGTCCTGTACCACACCCCAGTCTCCGCTAAGCGGGAGAGGTGTAAAATTCACAGCAGCAGAGCTTCTACTGTGGTCAATGCAAAAAAATGTACCGTTTCCGGACCCAGAATGGACACTGGACAAAAGACGGCTCCGCGAGGCAACTATCTGGACATACCCACGTGTTCAGGGAGATGTCCTGTACCACACCCCAGTCTCCGCTAAGCGGGAGAGGTGTAAAATTCACAGCTGGAGCCCTTCTACTGGGGTCAATGCAAAAAAAATACCGTTTCCGGACCCAGAATGGACACTGGACAAAAGACGGCTCCGCGAGGCAACTATCTGGACATACCCACGTGTTCAGGGAGATGTCCTGTACCACACCCCAGTCTCCGCTAAGCGGGAGAGGTGTAAAATTCACAGCAGCAGAGCTTCTACTGTGGTCAATGCAAAAAAATGTACCGTTTCCGGACCCAGAATGGACACTGGACAAAAGACGGCTCCGCGAGGCAACTATCTGGACATACCCACGTGTTCAGGGAGATGTCCTGTACCACACCCCAGTCTCCGCTAAGCGGGAGAGGTGTAAAATTCACAGCTGGAGCCCTTCTACTGGGGTCAATGCAAAAAAAATACCGTTTCCGGACCCAGAATGGACACTGGACAAAAGACGGCTCCGCGAGGCAACTATCTGGACATACCCACGTGTTCAGGGAGATGTCCTGTACCACACCCCAGTCTCCGCTAAGCGGGAGAGGTGTAAAATTCACAGCAGCAGAGCTTCTACTGTGGTCAATGCAAAAAAATGTACCGTTTCCGGACCCAGAATGGACACTGGACAAAAGACGGCTCCGCGAGGCAACTATCTGGACATACCCACGTGTTCAGGGAGATGTCCTGTACCACACCCCAGTCTCCGCTAAGCGGGAGAGGTGTAAAATTCACAGCAGCAGAGCTTCTACTGTGGTCAATGCAAAAAAATGTACCGTTTCCGGACCCAGAATGGACACTGGACAAAAGACGGCTCCGCGAGGCAACTATCTGGACATACCCACGTGTTCAGGGAGATGTCCTGTACCACACCCCAGTCTCCGCTAAGCGGGAGAGGTGTAAAATTCACAGCAGCAGAGCTTCTACTGGGGTCAATGCAAAAAAATTACCGTTTCCGGTCAATGCAAAAAAATTACCGTTTCCTGGCAGCGGTAATGCAAAAATATTAGTAATAGAAGAATTGCTTTCAACTGTCCAGGCACAGAATGTACAGATGTCTGTATGTTTTGCTTGAACAACTGTGTGGACACCACACATACTCAACCAATCTACTAGTTTGTGTATAAAATCTAATGGGTCATTGTGCATTCCTAAGGCCAAGTCTGGGATGCTATTCACTAGTTGTTGAGTGACACCACAGATTGTTTTGCAATCAAATGTGTGACCTGGATTTTGAAAAAACGCTTGAATGAGAGCTGCTAAATTCCCCGGCATAGATGACAACTGAACCATCGAAGTAGGTGTCAATGGTTTCAATTTATCTTGTCTTGTCGATCATGCTTTGTATCAACATTTTCTTTCTGTGGCGCTAGTTTCTGTGTCTCAGACATGATGGTGTCAATACTGGCTTGCACCACGCTAGAGTTCCTTTTACTACCAAGTACAATACAAGCAGCTTGTACTATTGTACTTGTTTGTTGTAGTGTTTTGGCATTAACTAAAGTGCTGAAGATGTACATAGCCAAATTATACCTCTTATCTCTGTGTATGTATTGTTGTTTGCAAATGTGACTTGCCTGTTTCATCAAATGACTTTTACATGTCCTTATGGTACAGAAATCTAAATCTTTGTTATCTGCCTTTCCTACCACTATTCTCCAGCAGCGTAACAACTAACAAGTACATACTCATGCTATCTTGATTGAAGATACGCATACTGGCTTTTAAAAGCACTATGGACCTGTCACTATTAATCTGAATCGGTGTTGTGTTTGAATGAATTAAATGAACTTACTATAATTTCATAATACAAAATCCTTTTCTCTGTTAGTTTAGTCTTAATGATCCCCCCCTGTGGCATCCCATGATGCAGCACATTGTGCGGTCGCATTGTGCCACAGTTTCACTCCTGCTTTACTAAAACATATAACCTTAAGGGGACTAACTTTAATAACTTGAATGAATCCTTTTACAACAACACTGTCTGTGTCTTTATCCTCCCATTCTTTTTTAAGGTCCATCAAAGCTTTGATCTCACTGTTATCCTTCCATCCTAGTTTCCGCTGTTCATATTTGACCTGCCTGTACAAAGAAGTGTCTTTGCCAACTCCACTACGATTTCCAGCTATTAAAGACCTTGGGTCTGCATTGTTCACTGCCTCAATGTAAGCATTATGTGCAAATCGGTTCTTCATTTTTCTACCCAAGTTTGCACGCTCTGTGCTTCTAATATATCTACCTCTCAATTTGTCCTTTGTGTGATGTATGTTGCCAGTGTAAGCTATATGAAATATGCCGTCTTCGAATGAATAGAGATGTATTTTAAAGGTCATCTCACATGAAGTATGCCGACAGGCGCCAATGATTGTCAGACATGGCTTGTTTGATTTTCTAACGACAGCGGTAGAAAAGTAGTGATTAACAAAACGGATTATACAGTATGGATTCGATTCCTTGACTTTGCTGGCAAACAGCTCTTGCCATTCATACATCTTAAAATATTTATTTCCTTTGACTCTTAAGGAGTTTACAGTGTCCCATTCTGAAGACTTCAAAGTAAAGGTAGTAGGTTCAATGGCACTGTGTTTGAAGGGTCCTAATGTAGCACTAGATAGTCCCATGACACTCTGAACAGTACCATCATCTAGACTCAGAGTCTGTACAGACTGATGTACAGTGCTATACGAGTGATCTATTTCTACAGCATCTAGACTCAGAGTCTGTACAGTGCTATACGAGTGATCTATTTCTACAGCATCTAGACTCAGAGTCTGTACAGACTGATTCTGTACAGTGCTATACGAGTGATCTATTTCTACAGCATCTAGACTCAGAGTCTGTACAGAATGATTATGTACAGTGCTCTCATGAAATGCGTGGTGCACAACAACTGGCTTTATAGGCACATGAACACTGCTGGTTTGATTTAAATGTGATTCATCTACACTAGTGCTGTCTTCCTGCACATGAACACTGCTATTCTTTTCAGGCTTTATAGGCTGCACATGAACACTGCTATTCTTTTCAGTATATAAAATCCCCTGTGTCAATGGCTCATGATTGCAAGTAGTGGATAAACACGCATAATTGAGTTTGTCAAAGTCTCGACTAGGTGAAACTCCCAGACAGTCCATATGAAACCAGGCTCCACAGAGGTCACATGCAATCATAGCTTTATTTCGGTCATTTGGCGCTTGGCAAATGCAATAGACAGCCCTTTTACTTGGCATGACCCATTCATTAGCATCTAGTGGATGTTTGGCACACCTTCTGTTCACACGCATTTTCATGGGTGTAGCAGATGTGTTAATTTGTAGAATCTCTAAAGCAATCTTGTCAGCTTCATCATTACTCTGTTTCGTATCTGTGGTCAAGGCATTGCCAATAACTGGACATTCACTAATTCCATCCACATCCTCTATGTGTAGGCTGTTACCAATATAAGAAGGGCTCCAGCTGTGAATTTTACACCTCTCCCGCTTAGCGGAGACTGTGGGGTGGTAGAGGACATCTCCCCGGACGCGTGGGTATGTCCAGATAGTTGCCTCGCGGAGCCGTCTTTTGTCCAGTGTCCATTCTGGGTCCGGAAACGGTATTTTTTTTGCATTGACCCCAGTAGAAGGGCTCCAGCTGTGAATTTTACACCTCTCCCGCTTAGCGGAGACTGTGGGGTGGTAGAGGACATCTCCCCGGACGCGTGGGTATGTCCAGATAGTTGCCTCGCGGAGCCGTCTTTTGTCCAGTGTCCATTCTGGGTCCGGAAACGGTATTTTTTTTGCATTGACTCCAGTAGAAGCTCTGCTGCTGTGAATTTTACACCTCTCCCGCTTAGCGGAGACTGTGGGGTGGTAGAGGACATCTCCCCGGACGCGTGGGTATGTCCAGATAGTTGCCTCGCGGAGCCGTCTTTTGTCCAGTGTCCATTCTGGGTCCGGAAACGGTATTTTTTTTGCATTGACCCCAGTAGAAGGGCTCCAGCTGTGAATTTTACACCTCTCCCGCTTAGCGGAGACTGTGGGGTGGTAGAGGACATCTCCCCGGACGCGTGGGTATGTCCAGATAGTTGCCTCGCGGAGCCGTCTTTTGTCCAGTGTCCATTCTGGGTCCGGAAACGGTATTTCTTTTGCATTGACCCCAGTAGAAGGGCTCCAGCTGTGAATTTTACACCTCTCCCGCTTAGCGGAGACTGTGGGGTGGTAGAGGACATCTCCCCGGACGCGTGGGTATGTCCAGATAGTTGCCTCGCGGAGCCGTCTTTTGTCCAGTGTCCATTCTGGGTCCGGAAACGGTATTTTTTTTGCATTGACCCCAGTAGAAGGGCTCCAGCTGTGAATTTTACACCTCTCCCGCTTAGCGGAGACTGTGGGGTGGTAGAGGACATCTCCCCGGACGCGTGGGTATGTCCAGATAGTTGCC
Source organism: Protomyctophum bolini (assembly GCF_963924005.1). Classification (NCBI taxonomy): domain Eukaryota; kingdom Metazoa; phylum Chordata; class Actinopteri; order Myctophiformes; family Myctophidae; genus Protomyctophum; species Protomyctophum bolini. The sequence continues at coordinate 29,946,655 of NC_137877.1, read as the reverse complement.
TCGCGGAGCCGTCTTTTGTCCAGTGTCCATTCTGGGTCCGGAAACGGTATTTTTTTTGCATTGACTCCAGTAGAAGCTCTGCTGCTGTGAATTTTACACCTCTCCCGCTTAGCGGAGACTGTGGGGTGGTAGAGGACATCTCCCCGGACGCGTGGGTATGTCCAGATAGTTGCCTCGCGGAGCCGTCTTTTGTCCAGTGTCCATTCTGGGTCCGGAAACGGTATTTTTTTTGCATTGACCCCAGTAGAAGGGCTCCAGCTGTGAATTTTACACCTCTCCCGCTTAGCGGAGACTGTGGAGTGGTAGAGGACATCTCCCCGGACGCGTGGGTATGTCCAGATAGTTGCCTCGCGGAGCCGTCTTTTGTCCAGTGTCCATTCTGGGTCCGGAAACGGTATTTTTTTTGCATTGACCCCAGTAGAAGGGCTCCAGCTGTGAATTTTACACCTCTCCCGCTTAGCGGAGACTGTGGGGTGGTAGAGGACATCTCCCCGGACGCGTGGGTATGTCCAGATAGTTGCCTCGCGGAGCCGTCTTTTGTCCAGTGTCCATTCTGGGTCCGGAAACGGTACATTTTTTTGCATTGACCCCAGTAGAAGCTCTGCTGCTGTGAATTTTACACCTCTCCCGCTTAGCGGAGACTGTGGGGTGGTAGAGGACATCTTCCCGAACGCGTGGGTGTGTCCAGATAGTTGCCTCGCGGAGCCGTCTTTTGTCCAGTGTCCACTTTATAAAGTCCATGCACTCCAGTGAATAGCATTTATCCATTTAGATAACTTTTTTATGTTATTTAATTACTTATTTTTACACAGAAACATAATGTGTGTCTTTACAATAACTGTAATGTAATAATAATACTAATAATGTAATGTAATAATTATTTAATTAACGAATTAAATAACCTTATCTTATTCTGAAGGCAACCGGATGTCTTAAATTAGCTAGCTCTCAGACAGGAAGTACTAAATTAGCTCATAAGACGGAGCCGCAGTTATGTTGAAACATCAGACACATCCTGTCCCAGCAACAGTGGAGGTGTATATTAATAAGTGTAATTGAATGCTCATAATCACAGATATTTAGAAACAAAAGCCATCTAACCTGTTTACAGGTTGTGATGTTATGTGGCGATTAAATGTTTGTGATGCAAACTTAAAGATAGCGTGGACACATTACATATGAATTTGGACACTGACACGACTCAACTTATATAATGTTATACCATTTGTACTATGTATATTCTCTTTTTTACTGTACAACAAAATCCAAAGAAAACAAATTACAATTACATTACAATAATACACACACACACACACACACACACATACATACACACACTCGTAGAGAGTGATGTCAGAACTCAGAATCGATAAATACATCTACAAGAGTCTAAATCTTAGGCTAACACACACGCACACACACACACACACACACACACACACACACACACACACACACACACACACACCCCCCAATGGTGTCCAATAACAAAATAAATCCATTAAGCATTCACCATTATGCACTGCTCATTTATTGAGATTGTAAACCATTGCGTCAGCTAATAGTGGATCATGATTATGAGTACTTTTTTAGCAATATTCATATTATTTTGCTTTAAGCCAAACATTTACTGTGCTTTAAGCCAAACATGTACTGTGCTTTAAGCCAAACATGTACTGTGATGCTAACTTCTTGCCGTACTTTTAGGCCCTTCCTGGTCACCTGAATTGCAGTCAGGCAGTAATGGCAGAAAGAAAAGTACAAAGATTAGCCTTATTTCCCATCAGTGTGTTAATGATTTTTATGGCACAGAGCTAGCTTTGTTTTCATGATAAAGGGAGGCAAATCACTGATTTGTGTGTAATGCCTACTTTATGCTCTATGGCAGTGGTTTTCAACCCTTTTCATACCAAGGTCCATTATATATTATCCATTTGAACTACGGACCACTTGATGATATTTAGCTTCTCAAGACCCAAAACTAAAGAATATTTTGTTATTGGTGGATAAGAATTTGTCCACAATTCCATAGTCCATACTGCATTGATGTTGGTACCATAGGAGAGACAACATGCAAATAATCAAAATAACAATTCTCTAATTGTAGGTAATGTATATGTTTAACAATAATGTAACTCTTGAGAGCATAAAATGAAACCAAATAGACCCTTACGCTCTCAAGAGTTAAAGATCTAATAAGGGTCCATTTGCTTACCAACTCTCCATCATTTATCCGGGGACCATCCACCTGCAGTCGTTGACACTAATGGTGCGTTCACACAGGCAGATGAAACCATGCAAAGACGCGTTGTGAGTTGATTTGGAGCAGCTACATGCATCGTTGTGCCTTTGCAACATCATGTCACTGGCTTCCTTTGACAATGAGTGAACACAACATAAGGGTTGCCCACCTGCCCCTGGCAGGTAATTAAAAATGTTTTATTTGGAATAAACATTCAGGTTTGACTGTTTTCTTCCCTATCACAATGGGCAGGTGCCTTTGAGACCTTAGTGTGTCAACCCCTGACCTGGAACCCCCTCAAGGACCACTGGTTGTAAACCACTGCTCTATGGTATGACAGTGTAGTGTGGAAAAAAATGCCAAACTACAAGCTCAAACCTTGTTTGGAACACAATGTGAGCTTGTTGACCGACTATTTCCGCTGCGACACAGTTGTGCGACACAATCATGCAACAAAGTAAAAAAAAATCTTCAGTTTTCTTTTCCTATCAGGGTGGCATTTCTTACTTTCCTGCTGATGTATACAATTCTATGTTGGAGGCAGCATATCTTTGGGGATTGGCAGGGCAGGGATGATGTACCACTCTTATGTGAATTGGGACTTCTACTGTGTTTTATTTCAGCATCACCTGCTTCCTACAATTTATGAAAATGTATTGGTTGCCTGCAGTAAATACACATGGGATATAGTCTTGATGGTGGTGAAGGTCATCGCAGCACGCACAGAAGTTAGGTCAAGCCAAGGTCACTTTGCCTGTATATTGGCTGGAGAAGAAGATGAGGTTGTGGTTGAACTGGCCGTGTGTATATAGTCACTCCCAGTCCCCTCCTTCTGCTAATGATGGATGCAAACCCTTAAGCATTAGGAGAATGTAGTGCTATAATCACAGCACTTAGTGTTTACTGCCTTTTCTACCCTGATGCGTGTGTCTACGCCTGATGGCTATTGGCTGCTGACTCGATTGATCGCTTCAGTACGTGGCACGTGGCAGGCATGGTTCTGGTGACCTTTTTGGAGTCAAGGATAATACTGATTAGAGAGAGAGAACCCTGTCAGACCTCTTAAGCCCAAACCCCACCAAAGGGTCGGGTTGGGACAAAACACTTTTTAAGGTCAACCACACCAATGCAACTCATTGAGTTGCAATGAGTTGCATTGGTGTGGTCTACCTTAACAGGCATTTTGTCCCAACCTGACCCTTTGGTGTGGTTTGGGACTTTGGGCTTACACTGATGAAACTGTTGCTTGATAAAAAACATACTGTGGCTGGCTGATGGGGCCCATGTTTGTTAGTTTTCTTTGACCAAGTCTTCTGTAATTTCTCATAAGGTATACTAATGATGGTCATTCTTACTTTGTGAAATTCTCTTAAGATCAAAGTTGAACAATTCCATCTTTTTGCCTTTTGCAGTCGCTTTCAGCAAAGTGAGGTAATATGTATGTTTGCATATCTCTTTTAGCTGAGGGTTCTGTAAAGCTTGAAAATTATGTTTGCAATGTAGTTGGCTCTTCTCCCTTCTACATCTCCCCTGGCCAGAGGTGAGGGAATAGCAACAGTACTGTATAAAAGCTAAGCTGCCACCATGAATATTATATGTTTGAACAATCAACAGCCCAGCTCTGGATCATGGTATGGTGGAACCATTTGGATTAAAGACTTGTACTGTATTTGACCACATGAAAGCACTGACCTCTGTGTAGACTGTAATTTCTAGCAAGGACACATAACTTCTCGTCCATGTTGTGCTATGAAAAAACACCACCTTCAAACCACTGACTCTTGATTTTTATGAAAACCCTCAAGGATGAAGAAGCTGCGTCTGTGAAGGCACAGCCGCATTAGGCCCTCTGGATTTAGGTGTTTTACCCAGCAGTATTCGCTGTCTTTGTTTCAGTAAGCCCATGCAGTTAAAACGAACTGCTGTGTAACAGCATTATCGAGTTAGGCTAATTCACACTGTACTGGTTGGACATATACATTAAGTGTATGCCTGGGGAAGAATGTAAGTGGATCAGACATTTTCATATCTTTCTTTTGTATGAAAGTGTAACCGCCACACCACATGTGTTGACTTGAATATGATTTGCTTACGTTCAAGTCAACTTGAAAGCATTCCAACTCCAAGTTCCAACACACCTTGCTTTGAATTGGATTTACAGTATGATATGCTAGTACCGTAGTTTAGCAACAGTTGCAAGGCTTTTTCAAGTGTTATGGGGTGACCCAGTTTGATTTCCAGTCTTAACCTTAATTTGTACTCATCAGATGCTGTGACGTCATTGAACTGGGTCACACCAATTGAAAAAGTCAAAGCTTTCTGCTGGGTGAATCTTCTGTTCCTACTAAACTAAAAGCTCCTGTTGAATAGTCTTTTTTTTTTTTTTTAATCCCTTGGCCCATAGCCGACAATCATGCTAGACACAGGCTAATTGTAATACAAAGCTGCTGCCATAAAACAAGCTATTTCACATCATGTGACATCATGATCATGTGATATGACCTTGACCATGACCATGAAGTGACTAGTGAAGAATAATTAGACCCAAACTATCTTTGTTTAAGCTACTGACTGGATATCTTCCGGACCAAAACTTAATCTCTTACTCAGCATTTAAAAAAATGTTGTGTTCTACTGTTCCCTTTGTGCCCGAGTGATTCCCATCTGTTCCCATCTCATTTAGTCTAGCACAGGGGTCTTCAACAGACTATAGCAGATCTACAAGCTCACAATGCATCACAAACTTTGTTGTAGATCTGCTATTTTCAGTAAAGATATTTGGTCTAGACGGAGGGAAATAAAGCTGACCAAGTACAGAGCCAAATGTCTGAGAATCCAAATTAATATGAATCCACCTTATAACTAGAAAAGATAATTTGTAAACAAAAACGTTAATTTACACACTACACTGACGGGTGCAGTACTTAGTTTAGACAGTTTTTTGGTTTAGACTAGTCATTTGTTAGACCAGTCATTAGTCCTACAACTACAACCTATCTCAAACCCTCACCCTAAACACCTAAACCATAACCATGTCTAACCAATGACTAGTCTAAACTAAGTATGCACCCCACACTGACAATAGTGTTGTCAAACGAGCTTATGAAGCTCAAGCTATATAAAGCTATGACATTTTTTAAAACACAATTGTATATAATTAGTGGGGGTCCCTACTTTATCTCTCTCAGCTAAGGGGTTCTTGGCCTAAAACATTGAAGACTCCTGTCCTGTTCCAGCACAATAGATCTAGATTTTCAAAAACTACTTGTTTTTGTATACTGTAGGCTTAACAAAAATGTTCCTAATAAGGGCAAAATGGCAGCATGTTTTTTCTTCTTGGAAGCATGTTTGCAGGCTTGCACCTCACTAGTGGTTGCCATAGCATCTGTGACATGTGTGCAGCTAGCTATACAAGGTAAATAATTAGATGGGTTGCAGTTGAATAGTCAGAGGGAAATAAATGTGTAGTTAGTTGGACAACCTTCCAAGGTTGCTTACTTAGTATACACAATGCTGATAGTCCAGAGTACTGTTGGTTGTTCATGCTGACCTCCTCCTACCTTGATCAATTTGACTGTTGCCTAATCAATAACGCAATACAACTATCACTTAGCAAACCGTTAAATGGAATGTTGGCTAAGCTTCGATGCAACATTTATATGCATACCAGTTGAAACCACTATGACAAGTGATTGGAATATTCTCAATCTATGTGAGTCACATGTAACGGGTTAGTCGACATGCATCACACTGGAGCACAGGAAGATGACTGTGTGCAACAAGAATGTGGCCTAGGCCTCACGACTGCTCCTCTGCCTCAGTTAACCATTGAGCTCTCATGGAAATAAGTTGTACCTACATGGAGGAAGTCGTGCATCTGATTTGTGAAACATGGAATCTGAGTGCCATGACTTTGCTGTCGGTGAGGCAGAGGTGTTTGTGGCCATTGCTCGTTTAAATGCCATATGGGGATGGTAGGCTTAGCTGTTGTTATAGCTGCTCTTCGTGATAGTTTGCCTAGATTACGTCTAAGCTGCTTTGTTTAAAGGCTGCCAAAGGACCCTCACATAGCTGCTATTATTTATGTTGTGAGACCTTCCTGGACCCGTCACTCATGGCCCTTATGTTCAGATTCAGATACAGCCCTTTGTCCCATTGGGAGAAACCTGTTGGCTTCCCTTTTGGGTTTCTTTTGTACCATGTCCTCAGTCCACCCTGAGTCCTGTGTAAAGAATAAAGATATGTGGGGAACGAAGGTAAAGAGCCGTGCATATTGTCAGGCTAGCATTTTTCGAATGTTCATGCTAATAGTGACTCTTCTTCATTAAAAAGCAGAACAATGGCTTCTCTCTGGGGAGCAGAGTGAGGACAGTAGACGCTGCATCCCGTGCAGCAGGCCAGGGGAACAGAGCTGCTCTTTTATCCAAGACAGAGCCTGGCACCAGACCCAGCAGGCCGCGAGAAGCGCTCACCATGGCCACTACTTGGCAGAGAGAGAGAGAGAGAGAGAGAGAGAGAGAGAGAAAGAGAGAGAGTGTGTGTGTGTGTGTGGGGGGGGGGGGTGTGGGAATGCGTGTTTCTTGGGTTTGATTGACTGGTGATCAGAAGCAACATTTTGTTTGAGCCACAGGATGTTCCCGTGCCAATTAACCATAACAGAATTGACTGAGCATAAACTGCTTAAAGAGAGAGACTTGATCCAGTAATGGCCATGCTGGCCTATCCAGATCCTCTCAAAAGGGATGTGTGATGATGGGCTTACTTGATTTTCAGGCGACTATACAGTATGCTGCCTTTAAATCCAGTCATATATTGCGCTAATCAGAGCAATGGCCTTCGAGTTATAGCCATGTGAAATGGTAAATTACTTTAGTTCTAAACCACCGTGCTCTGTGAAATGAGAAATGTTAGACACGTAACTGTAGTCAGCCCCACATGTGTGCAATTTAGTTTTTGTGTGACTATTGTCATCCCTGAACAGCATTTGTGCCATGTTTGGTGAGGATTGGAATAACGATGTGCCTGTGGCCTGGCCTCTTGTGTGACTAATGTCATGGCAGGCAGACTCCTGAACAGTGTTTGTGTCCTAAACATCTCCATGAAATGAGGGTTGTACTTGTAACAGTTAATAGCATAGCCCAAAACCCAGAAGTGAGTTTGCAATGGGTTCATCAGACACAGTGTAGCATCATTCAATCATATCTATTCGTTTCACCATTTCAACTCAATTCTCTTTCCACACAATTCCTGCTTGTATGTAATGGGGAAAAAAACTATTTCTTGCCATTATCCAGTTCCCTGTTCTTTTTTTAACCCAAGCCTTTATATTTTCCTATAATTCCTCGCTCCCACACATGGACACATGCTTGATGACATCAATGAGAATGTTGAGCAGCGGCACCGTCGGGACGTAAAAAGTGGAGGAACAATATTCAAGATCGAGAGCTGAGACTATAGACTAGAGAGCAACTGCAGTTACTGTACGTGGGGTAGGCTAGCCAGACGCGTCGTTGTACGTGGGGTAGGCTAGCCAGACGCGTCGTTGTACGTGGGGTAGGCTAGCCAGACTGCTCGTTGTACGTGGGGTAGGCTAGCCAGACTGCTCGTTGTACGTGGGGTAGGCTAGCCAGACTGCTCGTTGTACGTGGGGTAGGCTAGCCAGACTGGTCGCTGTGGCGAATACACAACGACGATTGCGCAACAAGCCATTCCCCAATAGTGCGGGGACATTCAGACCCAAATGACCCCCTCTCCGGTGCCTATGATGTTGAGCAACACTTCAACGGCGACTCTGACCACACTTGGTTGTTGATTTGTAGCCGTTTTTGTTGCCGTTAGTGTGAATGCTCTATAAGAGTTTCATACTCCATGACAGATTACATCTGTTAAAATCTCAACCGTGACGTTTTAATGCTGTTATGCTTGTTTTACTACCGTATGTATATTAATTGCCTGTGTGGTTAAAAACAAGTTAAACGTGTGTTTGTGGAGATTATCTAGTTGAACAAACTGTTAATATCATAAGCCCTGGCTATAGAGCTTATTCTTTTAAATTAATCCAAACACTGTGGAAAAATCACATTGAACATCTGTGTTGGGCTCCCATGGTAGGAGTAATTTCTGGTTTGGCCTACAAAAAGACACCACCCCTGTTGCACTGTATAGTGGATTAGTCTGTTTTACAGCTTGGCATTAGAATGTCTGAGAAATACATGTTCTTTTTTTCATGCTTGGCTAGCTTCCATACAACTGTTGATGTTTTTTCGTGATTTCAATCAATGCCAAATTATTACAAATAAAGTTTTCCAAACAAATTTAACAATTTAGGACTAGCCTTTACTTCTCCTTCAGCCTGCCCAAGGCCACCCTGGTGCCCTTCTGTTGGCCGCAGCCATGCTCCAGTGTGTGAACCAGCAGGATTAAACATAATGGGAGGCGAGAGCACTGCCCCTTTGGTGAATGGTGATATGCATTATGGTGAGGTCTGGCTTTGTGCAGGGTGGGTCCAAGGTGACAGTTGTATTGTTAAATGTAATTGTTTGGCCCAAGTGTTGTGGAAGAGAGGGTGTTTTGTTATGTACTGATTGCTTTATGTTCATGGTGTTATAAACTTGAGCAGAGAAGAAAACAAACATAAGCTGCTTTCTCATTTGTTTGAATACTGGAAAATGTCTGGGGAATCAAGTCGGGACATTGTTCAGTGTTGGCCTTTCCCACATGTAGCATGCAACAGGAGAATGTACGTTTCAGATGCGTTCACACATTAAGGTAACTAGCCTGTTTGATAAGGTGAGGGGCGGGGTCTGGATAGTATAGGGCAGGCTATGCACAGTCGCACACATTAGCTACTCCCATCAGTCTCATGTCACTTAAGAACTGCCCGGAGTGTTCACATAAGCCTGAGTAGACGTTAAAATGACCAAACGTTTTTTGAACTTTTTAAAAACTTCCATAATAACAAAATAATGTGTGAAAGTGCCTTTATAGTGAGTTAGCCTTCAAAAGTGTCATGCTGAGTCTGACGATGGGCGTGACCCGTGTACTAGTTACACTGTGCCAGTGGCTGCCTTATCTTGTTGCTTTTCTTTTGTTGTCTTGTTCCACTTGAAGGCCTTGAGCTGTCAAGGATGTTTACATTTTGATATTGGAGTAACACCGAAGTAGGCTACCAATTGGCTCCTTATCACATCTTGCTGTACTGCAGAGCTCTGTATGCTGGAGGGTATGCGCGTCACATCCATAGACTGTAAAACAAATATGGACAAAGCGTTCTCCGGGTCTGATATGGACGGAAAATGAAGCCTGTCAGTCCTTGAACTGTAAGTCGCCATCTTTCTAGATCCGTTTGGCCATTGGCTGGCCCAGACAACGAGGCGGGACTTCCCCCCTTCCTCTTCGTTGGTTTTTATTGACTGAACGGGGGGTGGCTCCCGATCATAAACTGTAACGGTAGCCACGCCCGTCAGAACATACGTGACTTTATGGTCATTTTCTTTTGGGCCCAATGACAGCGCCACAACAGGCCATTATATGAACTTTCAGGAAGTCCCGATTTCCTTAGTGGCTTCACAAAATATCTGTCTGACTGCCCCCCTGGTCACATCATCATACCTGGAAGTTATGCGGGAAGCCCACTGAGTGGCAAAAAACTACTTTCTGGCCTTGACAGCCCATTCATCCAAACAGAAAAGTCCTGTCTGATTGCATTAAACGATGTTAAACTCACCAACATTGCAGCTGTAAAGTTTTTGTTTCATAAAAATCCATAGAAACATTTGATTATTTTTTTAAGTGTCAGAGTTTGGAAGTGCTTGTTTTCAATAACAACATTTTGCTGCCTCCTGCATTCTATGACATTTAGAAATGGGTGGTACGCAGGCCGGTTGAGTGATTTCCAACGAGTGCTTCCAAACTCCCAACACTCCATGCTGCTCAATGTTTTGCCAATCAGTCTAGATGAGGGGAGCGTGTCCTGATGGGAAAATCATAAACATAAATGTTTCGTTTTTTATTCTCTTCTTCTACAACACTGATTGTATGTGGTTAGCAAAAGCAGGGCGATATCTCATTCTCCCACATTTACAGGGTCCACACACACATTTATAATTTTGTTTAATATCTGTTACACATTTATTATTCAAAATACCCACATTGACCCACATTTGTTATATAGTTTTGTATCTGGAATGATGGACCGCACGGCCGAAGGCCGGAGACCTTGTTTTCGCCTCGTCTGTCCGTCGTGTGTCTGACTGTCTGTGAGACGCTAATCTCTGGGACGCTTGGACTGATTGGAGTGTAACCTTGCACGCACACTCCCAGTAGGCCAAGGGAGAACCTCTGCCAATTTTTCAAATTGGTGTCATGGTGGCGCTATAATAAGGCTGTTCACGTTTTGGCTGATATTTTTGTATATACCTGTAGTCTTAACTTTGCTTTCTGTATTCCTTGTACATGACGCAACTCCCAGATTTGTGCCAGACTAGATTTTCCACCATTTGTGTTTACTTTACTACAATTTTTTCGACTAGGACTAATTTTGTCCAATGACACACAAAGTGGTACACATTTAATCAATATGAATCATTCAGACTTTTCAGATTCCATTGAAATTGCCTATGACTGGCTGCCTTCCAAATTTCGCAGACCCTTGGTAGTCTGTAGACAACCCGGCCTCACGGAGACCTGTCACCTGCACTCCTCGGAGTGCACTTTTCTTGTCTACTTTTCAGGTGTATCGAACCTGATTAGATTGTAAAATGAAGGCACAGTGCACATTTCTGTGGCTGGCACCGCTGCAGCTCATATTTTTAACTCAACTCAAACTCTAGTCCTGAATGATGTGGGACATCACAGTGGCAAGCTAGATTGAAAGCGTTCGTTAATTACAGAGTCCCAATTTGTAGTGTAACATACGATACATCTCAGACTCGAGCCTGTTGGTCTTTCAGAAGTATAACTAGAGCTGCCAAGATCAGCCCAGAGGCAATGATGTAGCAAGAAACAGCCGTGACAGCTCTAAGGGTCTGGGCTGCTGTCTGCTACCATATAATATGATAGGGGATAATCATCTGATATCCCCAAACAACCGTTCAGTTCACTCAAGTGTTTTCCAGACCTTCTGTTGTGTTATGGTGTAGGTCTAGGTCATGCTATTAAAGCATATTTTTCTTTTCATAGATGTGATCCCAACACCCCAAATGTCAATGCTACTTTTCCATCAATAAAATTAGTCATGTTAAGCTTGAATGACGAAGGCAGGGGTAGCTGAAACGGTTCATATCTATGGCATATGGAGAGTGTTTTCCCCATTCATGATTCTTTTAACTTAAGTGTCCTAATACATCGCTTAGTTGCTGGAGTTACAGTATGTAACGGGATGCACAAGCGCATGTATGTGTGTGTTGGAACTGTTGCAGGTAGTGGTACAAAGTCACTTTCGATACCTGATATACTGTGCACAGCGCATAACCCAAACTGCACATACGTTGGATCCCCAAACGGTTGAGGACTAGTAGTAAATACTATAGTTGTGATGAGCAGTTAGATCTCATATAATGACACTGTTATGACTTCACTTTTCCCTTGAACCATTGTTTATCCGGTGATGTACACTTTTTTCCCCCTGGATTCATATTGTTTTGTTTCCTGGAATTGGAACATGGACTCCACCTCTGTCCACACACTTTCGCAACCCAACATCTGGCCTGGCCTGTGTGCAGTCCTAGTATCACTTGTTTTATTTGGTCAACTTCTGCTGATCCCAAACCAACAACATGGCTGGTATTTGGGTATGTTTAGTATGCAGTTTATGAATCCAAAGTCATTTCATCCACACTTTCATAATTGCAGTAAAGTGTTTGTCAAGAGGGCAATTAACTTCTAATTATGGGCAGTTGAACTCTTCAGAGTGGCTGTAATGTCTTTTAATGGCAGAGATGTCCCATCCTCTATCTATCCGTTTCAGAATTAGAATTGAGTTCTCATTCACACAAACCCTACTGTCCTGACTGAGGAGGCTGCTGTGATAGGCCTGTGAGCCAGGGGGTGGGACCGGGGTCCCGGGGGGATTACAAACTTAATCTGAGGACAGACAAGGGACACCTGTGCCCCCACAGAAAGCCAAAAGGATTATGGAAGCACACCCTGCTAATGAGTGGAAGACGTTTGCTTTGGCTAGCATGCACGTACACACACACACACACACACACACACACACACACACACACACACACACACACACACACACACACACACACACACACACACACACACACACACACACACACACACACACACACAAGCACATAGCCCCACTCACCCTGATCTGTGCACAGTGGATATTGAGGGTTTAGAGGGGTATGTTGGGTATGGGCCAGAGGCTAGTTCTACTTGTTAGTTTTTTTTTTAAAGGCCATTTCTTATCCTTGCCTCCCCTCAGTAGCATAGGGGGATAAAGCAATGGTAAGGAGCCAAATAGTGGGGATTACCAGTGGGCCACAAATCGCTGTCATGTGAGGGCGGTAGTTACATTGTTTTGTGTTCTCTTCGTGATCAGATTGTCGTTATGCTGAGATGTGCTTTACAAACATAGAAACTATTATAACATAGCCGGAAGTAGTAACCTCATTATGTCTGTGTAAATTCTAAATGTTCCTTGAGGCGGGAACTGACGCAGCCCAATCTTTGAAATGGAACAGCACATCAACTTGTAATTTCTAATATATTGAGCAACTTTTCAAATGCTGTTGTGACTAGTCGTCAATACCTGAGTATTACAGTCAGGTTTATTTTCTTGTTGTGGCACGCATGTGTAATTTTGATTACTCCAGCCTGGTTTAGGAGCTTACAACCTAAGGCGATTTGATTTGTCAGGCGGTCACAAGTTCGTCTTTTACACCGTTTTACGTTTTCAGATTATACTTTCCATACAAAAGTTGAGGTGGTGGTGCCGTTAGTGTGCGTGAGTAGAGCTGGAGTCAGATTAATTGTGATGGCGATCTCACGAGACAACGATGGAACAGAGTAATGTGAGTGGGGCAAACAGGCAGTCTGACAAGGAGCCCAGTCTGCCCCTTTTCCCAGACTTCTTCCTGGCTTTGCGTCTGTCCGATTTGGCTCTCTGGATTTGCAACAGCTGAACTTAAAACATTCAGACGGCTACTCATACCAGTGGCATGGTTCACCAATGTTTTGTCTTTCTTTGCTACAGTAAAACAGCTCGGTTGTATGTTGTGCATCACAGTAATGCACAGTTGCATGCAGATTGTAGGGTAGATATTAAGAATTCTGCTTACCCAGGTGGCAAAACACTGATAATTAATCCACCACATAGCTCTTGTGATCCAGTGTGAAGGAATGCTGCCATTCAAGAGTTTTCTTATTTGTCTTTTATTCAGGTGCTGGAGAAGTAAGGGTACATTTAGCAGCGGAAGTTACGTGAGCCTGTCAACAAACTGGCCATGGACTTTACTTTTATGATTTCTTTGGTCCTTGCCATCCCTGACCCCCTCAAACCTGTGATGTGACAATAAAGTCCATTCGGATTTATTCTGAAATGGAACTCCCCAGGGTCTCATCAATCTCAGTTCTGAAAGAGATCTGAGAGGAGGTGGGTGGGATGGAGGTGATGTTTTGGATTTAATCCGTGTTCCCAGTGTGTATAAACGTTGTGCATGGGTCTGTCAGTGATCCAGTGTGTATAAACGTTGTGCATGGGTCTGTCAGTGAATCAGTGTGATCCAGTGTGTATAAACGTTGTGCATGGGTCTGTCAGTGATCCAGTGTGTATAAACGTTGTGCATGGGTCTGTCAGTGAATCAGTGTGATCCAGTGTGTATAAACGTTGTGCATGGGTCTGTCAGTGAATCTGTGTGATCCAGTGTGTATAAACGTTGTGCATGGGTCTGTCAGTGAATCAGTGTGATCCAGTGTGTATAAACGTTGTGCATGGGTCTGTCAGTGAATCAGTGTGATCCAGTGTGTATAAACGTTGTGCATGGGTCTGTCAGTGAATCAGTGTGATCCAGTGTGTATAAACGTTGTGCATGGGTCTGTCAGTGAATCAGTGTGATCCAGTGTGGCTGTTGTAGACATGCTGTTGCTCTGGTAAAACATCTTCCTGGACTGTATAATTGTGGCTACTGCACACACATTCAACATGTAGTGACTACATGTTGAATCTGTTGTCTTTGGCCATAGCAGATTTATTGCGAATTGGCTAGTAGTCGTCTTTGCATTTATACGGAATTTTCTTTTTTTTGCTTAAAGTATAAATCAGCCTAGGTTTTATACATTGACATTGGTCAAATCTTCTCACGCTGTTTCCGCCCTTGTGTCAAGACCAGCTGAGCTAGGCCGTATCGTGTGGGCCATCTATTTGCTTTTCTAACCAGCTGTGCTGTGAAGGCCATTTCTCTACAGCCCTCCTGGGAGATGGTGGGTGGGTGAAGGGCTTTGAGCCAACCGTCTGTTTCTGCTCTCTTTGTGACTCACGCTGCATAATGAGAGGCTAACTGCGTGCCGTGGTCTCTTTTAGGTCCTCTGCATATTCCTGGGACCAGTGGCTCGATCTGAAGAGATTGGCAAAGTTGAAGCAATATCATTAGCAACTATTTAAGTTTTAAATGGGGCTCTGTGACTGATGTAGTCCATGGCGATTGCTGTATTGATTTTATACTGCCCATATGGATACGTGCAGGCCTGAAGGAATGTTTTGGGGGAGCCTGTATGTTTCATTTAGTTGTAGCCATAGCCACTTTTCTGGTACATGATGGCACAACACAACAACTGACTAGTCGTGTGTAATCT
This sequence comes from Protomyctophum bolini, assembly GCF_963924005.1. NCBI lineage: Eukaryota > Metazoa > Chordata > Actinopteri > Myctophiformes > Myctophidae > Protomyctophum > Protomyctophum bolini. The sequence continues at coordinate 29,931,603 of NC_137877.1, read as the reverse complement.
GCAGCCACACCAAGGGAACCCATTTTGGTGTTTTAAGAATTGTTATGCTTTAGATATTGAAAAATAGCAGATCTACAAGCTCGTAGCGCGCCACTCAGTGGCGCGCTACGAGCTTGTAGATCTGCTATTTTTGAAAATAGTAAGTGCTCACTGCGTTCGCAATCACTGCGTTCGCAATCAGTACAGTACTATCTTAAAACCCATTCAGGACGGGAACCCCTTTTGGGGTTCTTAGACAGTAGCTATGTACAGTATATAGCAACATATCAGCCTCAGTCCTAAATGGGTTAAAATGATGTGATATGTAATTATGTATGCCAATTGGCTACAAAGCTAATTATTCAGGTAAATGGCCAGTTTACCAGATTTGGTTAATTTCCTTGAATATTATTAACATACCACAAGAGTGTCCAGTCTATGACAAACTGTACCTGGCATAGTTTTACGCATCATATCAACACGGCAATTAGTGTGCTATTTCCTAATGACTGTGTGTGTGGGTGTGTGGTCTGCCATGCCTGTGACTGTGTGTGTGGGTGACTGTGTGTGTGTGGTCTGCCATGCCTTGTGTCAGGCACTGGGGTCAGGTGTTAGTGAAAGCAGCGGCTCCATTAATTACCCTAGTCCCCTCCCCCAGCCTGCAGGAGCATAGCACCCCCTGGCCTGTAGGGTCACCGACCTCCAAAGATAACAAACTAGCAGGTCCTAAAATTGACTTTCATTAATGCATTAACCTCATTTAAATTAAGTTTTTCACCCTTTGCTCAGCGTACGGTGTAGCCAATATGCTGTAATGTCCTGCCTCCACTTCTGTGTGTCTGTCACTTTTATAGGGTACTCAAATTGCGTACAGAACTGTCTATTGGTCTATTTGATATTGTTTTATTTGACATTTTCTTCTTCTGTAACTGCAACTCATGGGACCTTGTACACAACATAATTTTACAGACTCTTTTACACCTGTAAAGTGACAATAAAATTGGAGAAATAATTAAAGTTGTTGGTGGCCATACTGAGTCAATAGATCCCCTCTGACTCCCAATTCCCTGCAGTCAGCAGCGCAGCATTCAGCCCGACATGCAGCATCTACTGAATACTAATGCTATATGCAGGGTTGTTGAGGGGCTGCCAGGCATTTTACTACTAAACCAGCTAGAGCCTGTTTCATTTGGCTGATTATATCAGCCATAATTTGACTTTTTTTGAAGATCGGTATTAGCAATTATGCAGCTTTTAAACCACTTTCAACCTCATGTCCCTATTTTGGGCATTTTCTAAAGTTTGGCAAATGTCAAATCAGAAATGGCAAATGTACACGCTAACAGCGTGTTGCGTTGTGAACCATTGTTGTGGATTTTGAGCTTCAGTGGTTAAACGAAATAACGGTTAGAAAAGTATTTGAAAATGTTTCACTTCTTGACACAATATATCTGTATCAAAATAAATCTGTGGTAAAACTCCCATCAGGCTTGTTACTACCAGAGTACATTTTTGAGTGGTGCAACCATAGATATAATAAAGCTAGATGGCTCACCCGCACTCTGGCCAATGGAGAGCGACGTTGCTACGTGGCGGCCATCTTACCTCGGGGCTACGTAACATTGTGTCTATGGGGCATGTACTTTTAAATAACCACAACTTGCTCAATTTTCAAGCGATTTTCAAACAGTTTGGTTTGTTACAAACGTCAGAGACGTCTGCATACTTACTTATATGCTTTTATACGACGTTCATATAAAAAACAAAATGAAGCAGATAAGCATCCTGAATCATAGCCACGTTGACAACGTTTGTAATAAACCAACCCGTTTGTAAATCCGTCAAGATTTGAGCGAGTTATGAAGATGGCCGCCGGGTGAACTACGTTAGAGACTCCACCTTGAGCCATCTAGCCTTTATTGCGAACGCAGTGATTGCGAACGCAGTGAGCACTTACTATGAGACCTAGCAGATCATGTCTGTCTGTCCGTGTGTCCGTGTGTCCGTGTGTCTGTCCCGCTATCCAAATATGGAGTGTGTTGCATCAGCAATCACTCAGCTCCATATATGGGCACAAAAGGGGCCAGTGATTTGTTTGTTGTGGACCTGGCCCCTTTTGTGCCCATATATGGAGCTATACGTCCAAAACCCAAATATGTACGAGCTGCGTTCGCTTCCCGCGTTTGCGCGTCTTACTCGTATATATCTATGGGTGCAACCACTCCAAGGAACCGCTATGTATGTCCCTATGTCCCTTTGTTTGCAGTACCAACATGTCCCTATATTTAGGGGGCGCTGTTGCACCACTCATTTCACATCAGTCTGCTTTTTAACTATAATATAAATTATATCTATGAATCCACAAATCTGTCCATCTTATCTGGATTAATTTTATGTCCCATATATGGATATCTCTGCATCTGTCTGTTCCACCCATACGTGGAGCTTTCTGATGTCATTAATATGATGTCATAGACTGGCCTCCACTGGTAATGGAGAGACTACACTATGCATGCTGATAATGGTACAACGGGTGTACTCAGACAATGGGTGAAGTGGGTTCATTGACAACGGGTACAATTGGTATTGCATAACTGGAGGGCCAACAGGCCTCGCCATCGCTCATCTGCTCAGAATCAGATCACTTCATTGGCTCTGAGTCTGCATACTCTGCATACAACAAATAATTTATTAAAAATATTTACTATTTATAAGGAAAGCTCTAGCTCCTAAATGCATCTCTGACTGCTCACCAGAAAGGCCTAACAGATCATCAAATAATGTACTAGCTAAACCTAATGTAAAGCCTAGGTCTGCTCTGCTGAGGGTGCATTTGTTCACTATGGACCTACTTTTTGAACAAATGATGGAATGTTATGACCCATGATCTGTGCGTGGGTGTAATAGTATGTGTACATTTTGGGAGGGGTGGAGGAAATGTTACAAATATTGACTTTGCTATCAGTTCATGTGAATTTATCAGTGGGACAAATCAATTGAACATTCGTCATCTTCTCTGATGAGGCACAACAAAAAACAGCACCACGTCATGTGGCAGCCACATCTATGAACTTTGATTAATGTTTGCTAAACAAACATCACCCCCCCCCCCCAAAAAAAACAGGACCCCAGCCAAGTCTATGGACTTATAGTGTGCAGGGACGTCATGTGGCAGCCACAGTGGACTTCACACAAGTCTCTTTTTGAGGGGCGCTATATTCAGCTATTAGTGTAGATTTTCCTCTTACACAAACATTAAATTCCCATTGACTAGTATGAATGGATAATTTTCGTCATGTGTCTGAGCAAATAATGATGATGTATGATGATAAGAGCGCCCCTCCCTTCACACGGGTGTGATTTCTATTTTTATTGAGGCCCTCCATTTACGTAATTTACGTCATACTGTATGTGTCTGAGCAAATCAAGTATTTGTGTCCTACACAAAGTTTAAATTCTCATTGACAATGAATGGAGAATTTATGTCACGTGTCTGAGCAAATGGACATGTTATGTCATGATGTACGATGATAAGGGTGCCCATCACTTCACACGTGTGTGATTCTTTTGTGTGACAGTGACTGGATTAGTGCTCGTGTGCACAGTCCCCGTAACGTAACAGTTTGTATGGTAAATGCCATTCAGAGTCCTCTGTTGCCCTGGTGCATGCTGCTGTTAAGAACATTTAAATCAGAATACAAACTAAGAACTGCAAAATAAATGCTAACTGAAGGGGGAAAAGCAACAGTTCTGTGTGTGTGTGTGTATGTAGAGCCTGATGCCGTATGTCAAGAGCAGCATCTTACTCCCCCACAGACATGCATGGTTGTTGAGCCACAGATACTGTATGAGGCGAGCTGGGGGATTTGTCTGCTCACTCCATCTCTGACTTTATCCCAGCATCACTTGCTCATGGAAACAGACCCGGTCCCAAGGATATTCCTCATCCATCTTCCGCTTGGTCTGCCAGAGCTGAACAAACGCAGATAGATGATCCTCTCCACTGAATCGGAGGGAAAGAGAACCCATATACGTTTCTTCACTTAAACATCTGTTATTTTGTGCGAACTACACTGTCGTACAATGATGTATGCATTAGGCTTTGTTTATCTGAGCCCAGCAATATGTCCACATTTTCCTTAATTAAATTGTAACCTAGGTATACTTGAATGATATCCAGAAGTCAGGGGAACATATTTCAACGAGAAGCACAAGTTAATTGCCCAAGTTGTACATAAACAGCTCTGATGTTAGCAGGCTTCTGAATTCAAAATGATCATTTACTAGAGCGGTGCCTGTGGGGCCTCTACAGCGGTGGCCGTTGGGCACTGGCCTACTTGGAACGATAAAAGTTGGAAATGCATGCCCCACCCAGATATTATGTCTTTGTCAGGCATGCCCAAATATAGAGTATATGCAGACGTCAGAATGATGTCGGAACCGGCTAGCTCCATATACATTATGGACCCTGGGCAGGGGCCCTGTCCAGAGCCAGGGGCAGAGGCCTTTTTGGGGCGGTTCTGGAAAACCGTGTGTCCGACCGACTCAACACCGGGCACTGCAACCACTGCGGTGGTGTGGCACGGGTGTGTCGAATTTAAAGCCGGCGATCTGTTATCGAGTTGCGTGGATTACACACAGACGGACGTACAGACAGATACTTCATTTATAGATGGATAGATAGTAGATGTTCTTGATAGGTAGATTTTAATGTTATGGTCCCCCTGTGGTGGTGTGGAACGCGCGTGTCGAATTTGAAGCCGGTTCTCTAGTTACGTGGATTACTTACACACACACACACACACACACACACACACACACAGACACAGACACAGACACACACAGACATACAGAGACTTGGGCATTTATAGATAGTAGATGTTCTTGATAGGTAGATTTCAATGTTATGTTTCAGGATTTTTGTTAGGTTCTTCTACTGTTACCTGTTAAACGGTCTCCCCACTGACTGGGTCACATTTCTGCTGACACATTGCAATGCCTCTGTGCCCTACATACTGTAGGTGGCACGTATAAGCCTCAGTTAATTGTTTCAAGCTTCGCTAATGCACATGGGTTGGGTGTAGTAGTTCTGGATACGGGCCAAATTGTAGACAGCTGCAGTCCAGGAACCTTTTCATGAAGCAGAAGAAAGTAGGGAGAGCGGAGAAAGAAAAGGAGTTACTATTTTTTTCTGTTTACAAATTGTAGCATTTTAAGCAACACATTGTCCCATATGTGTCAGTTTATCCAAAACCAGTTTTGGTTTTGAGTATATTTCCGAATATCCTTTCTCATTCCTCAAGTGCAAGTACAATACAGACAGGTCAGTGTGTATGCTGCCAACAGAGAGACGGGCAGAGAGATACACTCCACACAGTGCCCTGGGATGTCTGGAATATTGAGTGGCGTTGAGTGAATGCTGAATACATTTCAGTTAGGTTGTTATTATGGGGTCAAGGACTGTCTTGAAGCCGCCAGCTTCCAGGCTCCATGTAGACCCAACAACAGCACTTACCTAGTTCCTCTGGTGTAGGGTTCAGTAACCACCTGTACTACTCAATCAATGGTATTTATGTCAGAATGTACTCATTTTATTATTTTCACTTATGTTGAAAGTGGTTAAAAACCAGCTCTCCCCAACCACCAATCCCCCAAAAGATGTCTTTCCTTTCATGCATACCAAAAAGAGATTATTTTTCCACTATGGCTTTTTATAGTCAACTACAATGGGCAACTGTGAGGTTAAGATATATGACCTCTTTAACCGCAAGTGACATACCGGTACTAATAATAATGACAATATACCCCTCAGCCCTGCCTGTAGAGTTTCTTAGATCAACAGGTTAATGTGTATCCAAACTGATATCCTGATATCCAAACTTTCATTAACTTTGACCTTTTCATATGCTTTCTTCCATCCAGAACTCGATGAACCTTCCGCCGGACAAAGCTCGACTACTACGGCAGTACGACAACGAGAAGAAGTGGGAGCTGATCTGTGATCAGGTGGGGACCAGGGCCATGCAGGCCGCTAGTTATCCATCTTTATGATATACCAAACTGTTGTTTATATCTTCTGCCTTCCACTCAATGCCACTCAGTGACACTTAGTTCCACTTACACCCAGTCACATGCCTACTGGAGAGTTCCTGCCTTAGACATTCCACTTCCAACAGAAGTGGTTTGGAATTGCTACCTCACTATAGATCCAAAGCAAAGCCTGTTTATGGGATGTCTAGGCTGGCCTCTGTGCCGGCAACTGCATTGATCAAACAACCAATCAGTAGATGCTTTACACGATAACCATGGTAACTATGGGGATTGATCCATTGTCTCTGTGAGAAGTTTTAGAGGAATCTAAATCTCCTGAAGAATGAGCCCATTAATACGGAGGGTTGACAGAGAAACAACGTCCTGCTGTGCCTTGTGATCCCAATGCCCATGCTCCATTGCCCTGCCTTTATCCAGTCTTGCCTCTGCTGGGCTTGGGGCATCGCCCCCCAGCTTCACTGGTCAACTGGGTTAAGTGGCACTGCATGGAGTGCACATCGGTTGGCTGGTGAAAAACGCAGTCGGCGTCATTGCTGTATGAGGGAAATGCATGTTGTGTGGCAATATGCAGTCTGAGTCCTATGCTCGGCCCCCAGCCTCCATGCCAGTGTGTGTGTTTTTTTTCCTGCCTCTTCTAAACAGAGGTGGTAAAGGGGAAAAGTGCAATACCAGCAACCACCCACTCTTCATTGATAGGCAGCGACCCTGAAGGGAACAGTGCCAAGTGGGCCTACTATGCTATTTAGCAGCAGTTAAAAATCCTTTTCTGAGTTTGGAGGGGAATTTATGTTCCCCTCCAACATCTAAACTGATTCTTAGAACCACATTGTTGCTATCAGGTGGAAACCGTACACTTTCAGGAAATGGGGGGTGGGGGGGGAAGGACCTGTATTCCAGGGTCAAATGTAGTTATTATTTAGTCACAAGCTCTTGTTAATACTATTAAAATAACCCTTGTGGTGGTCAGTGGGCGTCACAAACCCAACCTGCCCATATATGGAGACGATTCTTGCTCGCAGTTGCGCAGACATGTTGCTCATTGATAATGTCATGCTCTGATATCACGCTGTGATATCTCGACTTTAAACTCTGCGTGTATATCGCCTGGCGTGAAATGGGTTGGATCGGCGGATGTGCACATCTAGAGTTCCGGCCACTACGTGGATCTCACACCGATAATATGTTTGAGTCATAGTTTCGGGAGCTTTGTCAGGAGTACCCGTTGTAAAAAAATCACACCTGTGTGAACTTAGTGGTGCAATCCCCTCCCGACCTCTCTCTCTCTCTCTCTCTTTCTCTCATTAGCAGCACTATCCCTCTCTCTGTTTCTGGCGCCCCCTACTGGTACTAATGAGTCATATACTCGTGCTCAGATACACACGCACGCATACGCACGGACATTGCTGGTTGTAGGAGTGGTTGCACCACTCAAAAACAAAGAATGCTATACAAGGTTTCTGCCAGATAACAAAAATATGTGAATTCTTTGTTGGTGTGGGATTTTTCGCTACCTTTGACCAGCTCTAAAATGGAGGTGAGCATGGTTGTGACGCTGTATTGTAAATTTAATCACAGCAGCAGGCAGTTACTATAACACAAGGCGTTTTTCTTTTTTCCACCCAAGAATGTTTTCCATGTTTTAGGCAATTACAGCTACAGTGAATCTCTTTATGTAACCATGGAAACTGATGGAGGGAGGGAGTGAAGCAAAGTTACATTCCCCTTTTGAAAAACACTTCTCTGGAATGTTGCCAGAGGTTGAGATATTTAACATTTTTAGGGCAATTATGAGGATTTATGAAATTCAGAGGATGCTATTGAGTATGAAAAGCTTGTTAGAAATGCTAGAATACAAAGCAAATAATAAGTAGGGCTGCAACGATGAATCGTAATGGAATCGATTATTCAATTAGTTAACTAAATTTAATTTAGTAATCGATTTATAGACTGGTTTCAACTGGTTTGCGTTGAGATTATATTTGCAATCCCATAGTTGGAACGGTGGGGCGTTGCTATAGGAACCGGAACAAAGTTAAAAGCTTCCGTAGGCCTCAACCGTTATAGACAGAGTATACGTTGGCTAACAGCCGATGTAATCTACCTAAAACCGTCCGAAATCCTTGCGTGCACGATCTTGTATTTTTATGTGTATTGCTGCGTAAAATGCGATATTTGGGGCTTGATTAGTGCTTAATTTGACTTAGTTATTAAAATAAACGATGATAGCTTAGCATCCCGGACATCTGACATGGAAATGACATCGCCAGATTCACTCTATTTGGTCAAAATCGGCATAATGGTGAAGTTACCGCCACCATCAGGACTCTGTATAATACTATAGGATTACCGTGTTAGAATGAGATATAGTGTGTATGTCACAGATTTTTCTATTGCCATTAAAATGACGAATTAAACATATTAATTGTGCAGGTAGAAGGCACAATCCACTGTTGATTAGGGTTAATAATTGAGTCAATGCTGACTACATGTCATGGAGTTATTTATAAGTCATGAATGTTGTTAATCAATGTTTTCTCCAGGGACTATTTTCAGCTAGACTTATTGATCTGCATCATGCATTAAAGCGCAACAATAACATTACTTTAAGAATAACCACACATGCCTTTCTGTGTGGAGTTGCATGTTCACCCCGTGTCCCCTAGGGTAGGTACCCTCACAAAAAACATACAGTAATCCCTGCCTCCCCCTGGTCAGCCAGGGGGAGGCCTGATGGAGGGAAAAGAAACTGGTTGGAATAACGTGTTCCTTCCACGCGCTGTCCAACCAGGAAAACTCCCCCCTGTCAGGAGCAACCTGGACACTCATGCATGAAGGAAGCATGAGTTCAAGTCCGTTGCTCTCCTGTGTGTAGAGCCCAGGATCACAATAGATAATTGACACAGGGGTGAAAAATGGGTTACAAAATCGTGGGATAAGGCCCCTCGACACCTGAACTGCTGTGCCTGTGTAGAGGAAGCAGTCACATTTTAGATCGACTCCAGATCAACTTCCTCACAATGCTTTTATGAAGCTAACCTAGTAGACCAAGTAGGAACGCTATTATATAATTCTCCCATATGCTTCAGATATGCTTCAGCCTTTTTACACGTACTGCCTGTAATTCCATCTATTCTGATTGTACCTTATGTGCTGCAGGCCATACAGCCTTCTTTTCCCACACGAAAAAAAAAGGTTTTTTGTTTTTGCAAAACTGTCTGATTTTGCTAACAGTAGTTCCATGTTGCAGTCACCAGAGCAAGCTCTTCTCCCTGTCACCACTGTCTTTTGTCTTCTTTCCTGTTTTGCGAGAGACTAAAGGTCGATTCATAGGCCTTTTTAGTGCCGAGTCTGCCGACATAAAGTCAGTTCCCCGATCTGCTTTTATTTCGGCTCTATAAAAGTCAATTCATACTCACAGCTAGCGCTGAATTCACTTGTCATGAATATGTTTGTGGACACTGGACAGGAAAGGAGCTTCACACAGCGGAGACATATCTGACTGGCCTCGCTGGCCGGTGCGTCCTCCAGCCAGCCAGGGGGCCAGCAGTCCTTGACATGTAACAGTTTGTGGCCGTCGTGAGCTCTTCAGAGCTGATAAATATCTGACTGGCCCTCGCTGGAACAAACTATTCATTTTAACCAAAGCAAATGTTGCTCCGTTACATCACTGACCAGAACCGTTGATGCTAGTGATGTGTTGTGACGCTGGCTTCCTGTCCATTCACGCTGATCAAGATACTGTTTCCCTCTCTCCGGCGTTTATCCAAAGCCGACACTAAGCTCCACACATGTATATGGGGCACAGTGGTGGGAGACTTGACCTAAAACCTACTGGCCTGATTGTTCATGGCAGCCGACGTGCTGCCTGACTCAGCTTAGAACATGTACGCACTCACACACACTCACACATTCCCCAAGGCAAATCCCTTTCTTCATAGCACATTAAAACTGCATCACTACCTGGAATGTTATCTCTGCCATGCATAGAAGGATCTGCAGTTGCAGTTAGTACTAAAATGTTTACTTGAAGGAGTAGTTCACCCAAAAAATGACTTATTTTCTATCAATTACGCACCCCACAAAGCCTTGAATTCATGGGTATCTTTTTGTTTTTGTCTCATTCCCAAGCCAATAATTTGACCGGTAAGAGACCTCAATTGAGGGCACGTTCACACGGTAGGACCTTTAAAAGTCGTCAGGGTGTCATCAGATCATTTGTGTAGTATCTCACACTTCACAAGTAAGTCTCTTTTTGAATCGGCTGTCATATCTGTTTTTTTTACACTATACGATTGATCGCCAAGAACTGATCACACTGCAAGATTTCTTTGCAGAGAGTAGAGCCTCAGGGATCTTGCGTTGTACCTGCAGGTCCCAAAGCAAATCTTGCGGCCGGTATTTAAATAGCCTACTTGCGGTCGGGAACAGGCCCTGCAAAATCCTGCACCATGCTTAACAAGATATGTATATTATGTTTACATTCAATCAGAGAACATAATTTCCCCTACAGCGGAACAGAGTGACTGAGTCTCTCTTTCTCTCTCCCCCTCCTCTCTCTCTCTCTCTCTTGTGTGTGTGTGTGTGTGTGTGTGTTCCACGTGTGCCGCTCGGCGCAACATAAACACAAACTCTCTGTGTGCACCCCCCTCGTGCTCGCTCGCTCACTCTCTCTCTCTCTCTCTCTGGATCTCAATGGGTATATTGCAGGCTTGTACAGGACTGGACAGTAATATTGCGGTACCTTACTGCGATTGATTGATCGTTGATTGAAAAAACGTATCTAAACTTCTGTGTTTATGTACGACGCCGTATATGGCCCGACTCTGTGAATGTATTGACACTGGTATGTTCTTTTTAAAGACTGGTTACGTTCCACCATGTTTTAAATGAATTGGTGGCAAATCATCAACCGCTTTTGTGGAGATGTGCTCAGGGTGATATATGAGTTGTTCTAATACAAGTTGTGGGTTGGATTTTCTTTTTTGATAAGTTCAGCCACAATATAAGAATACAAACGCCTGGGATGAGACAACTCGCTGCTAAGATTTAAACCACTAAGTGCCCTGAAAAGTGGCCTGAAGTAATTGTCATTGTTGTTGAACTGTTACCCCTAGTTTCTGCAAAAGTCTTAACATTTGCTTGTCCCTTTGTTCCCTCCCTCCATTTTTCTGTCTCTCTTCCCCCCCCCACTCCCTCCTTTTGCCTCTTCCCCTCTCTCTCTCTGTTGTTTTCTTCACAGGAACGATTCCAAGTGAAAAATCCCCCTCACACATACATCCAGAAGCTACGGAGTTATCTGGACCCAGCAGTCACAAGGAAGGTGAGAGAGCCCCCACTTAGCTATAGCATACAGTCCTGTTCCACTGCCTCAACTCTTCCTTCCCTTCCTGACCACTATCTCCACGCCAGGATATCCCCATAGCCGAGGAAAGATGGCACAGCAGCCCTGGGAACGGCTCTGGAGCAGTGTTTCCCCAAGCATAGGGCTGTGACGCATTTGTGTTCGTTGGACCCCTTTTTATGGGCCATGAGTAAATATCCTGTTCCTAAGAAAGGTTAGGAGTTAGGACCTTTCTTACAGGAAACAAGAATATTGAAAAACTTTTATTTTCAAACAATCTACCCCAAAAATCATTTTCTGAATTTCTTTTGAGATATTTTGTTCAAAGTGGTGAAAGTAGCAGAATCACTTCCTCACAATGTATTGCGATGCGACACTTGAGCTTGTTGATCTGACGTTTTAGCTAGTTGTATTTTTTGTCTTCACCAATGACGTCTGACGACAATGCCAAAATTGGGACACCAGGTTGAAAGTGATTCAAATGTAAACCAACTGAGCAGATGAAAACTAGCATCTATTGTCTATAAAACGTTATCCCTACTGACTATAACTAGCACCATCAAGATAACTGGAGTGTTCTCGAAGTGTCACCGCTGTATGACGAAATTCCAGTTGTAGTCACAGGGCGGTGGGGACTGTAATGACACAGTCTGCCCTGGCTGGTTCCTCTGATCCTCGGACAGGCTTCCAAGAGGAGTGAAGTTGGGAAAGGGGGGAGGGCCTCCGTAGAGCGAACTGTCAGCCAGCCTCAAGGCTTTGCCAAGATGAAGACTATTTGGCTGGGTTATAGAAAAGGGAGGGTCGTAGCTGGAGATGGACTCGTCCCTGTGATAAACAAATTAACCAGTGCTCTCTGCCAGAATAACAGCAAATTGCTGTGGATACTTAAATTATTCTGACTGGAATTAAAGTTTTACGATTACATCCCAATGAACCAGTGACGGAGCAAGAGCACACTGCATCTCGATCCTGCTGCTGCGCTGGATGTGATGTTTGTGACATAAATGGAACAACACACACACACACACACACACACACACCCACACACACACACACACACACACACACACACACACACACACACACACAGAGAGCTTATTATTCATTGATTTCATTGAAGTGCATTCTTCCGGCCTGGTAAAATAAAAAGCATTGAGATCATGTCATACATCTTAACAGGGTCCATACTGCATTATGGATGTCGGTGTATTCTCAAGCCTCCTGATGTGTATCATGGCTGACAAATGACACTCCTCTCTAGTTGGAGGAATGGGACAGACAGACGGGTAGAGGTTACAGGGCAGACATAGACTATTTCAATCAATTGACAAACTACTCCCAGCCTGTTTTCAAAATATATTCCAGTTTAATAATAAAATTCACAATTTTTTCACTAGGTCATGCTCAATTCTCCATCAAAATTCAGAGGAACTCACTTTTGGAATAACTTAACTGCTTCATATTAGAGACTGTACCAGCCATAGCTCTTTCAAGAAATAATCATTACAGCTTTTATTATCAAACTTAAGTAACACGTCCTAACCATACTTTTTTATTTATTTAACATTGATAAATTATTCTACTGCTTATTGTTATTGTAATTGTTATTACTATTAATATTACTGTTACTCTTATTATTGTTATTGCTAGTACTCATTTTGCCTTTTAGGAAGGCCACTCTTCTGTTTTCTTTTGTTTTGGCCTTTCCGGCACATCATGTTTTGATTTTGATTTATTTTTCCTTGCCTTATAATTGTATCATTACCTTCTTTCTATCATCATGTATGTTCAAATGAACTAAACTAAACGCATGCCAGAATAGGTTGTCCGTAGCCTGAAGGCTAGAGAAACAGGCCTGTGACCAGAAAGTGGACCGCCTCAAATCTCCAAGAGCTGCCTGGAAGTTCTATTGGAAGATCAATGCAATGAACAGTTGTGGACAGCAAGCAGAGCCCCCCCCATCAACTGCTCCAGTCCAGTGCCAAAGGGGTCACTATCGCCAACCCCCCCCCCCCCCCCTGCCATGCATTGCATCTATTGTCATTCCACAAGGTTGCTGCTGTAAATAACTAAACATTTTAAAACGTAAATGTCAAGAAGTGGAAATGGAAATGGATGTTCTTGTAGTTGTAAAGTGTGGTTGCTACTTGCTATGTTGATACTGAGGGGCGGTTATAGTTTGGGTTTGGACCCAGAAGAAGTAAGTGACAAGGTTTTTAACTCCCTAGCTGTAAACACTAGACATGGTCACAGCTGATGGGTTCAGGACAGACCAGACCAGACGCTGTTGAAGGGTCCGGCATTCAGCCAGCTCTTGTCTTTGTTTGTCTAACAGAGTCAGCCCAAGTCCGAACCCCCCCCCCCCCCTCTTTTTTATTGAACCCGTCAGTCATGCATGGCTATCTGGTCATAGGTTGACAGGGTGTTGTGATGAAAGCGTTCTAGATGAGGGGGCTTGTGAAAGGCTGGCCTGGTCCCTGTGTATTTATTTTCATGTTCTGGCCCACTGGCCAACACATATGGCATTCTGGAGACTGCAGTGAGGAAACCTGAGCGATCTCCCCTCTTGGAGCCTCCTCACTGCCTCCTCGCTGCCATGGAGCAGCAGCAAGCCTCCTCGCTGCCATGGAGCAGCAGCAAGCCTCCTCGCTGCCATGGAGCAGCAGCAAGTCATGTGTATCCCGAGGTTTGATCAGAACGCCTGCAGCATTCAACGTCAAAGAGAGAGAAGGAACTAAGGAGGGAGGGAAGGACGGACGGGAGACGGAGCAGGAATGAGTGAGAAGGAGCGAGAGAGAGAAAGAAAGAAAGAAGGAGCGAGAGAGAGAAATTAGATGGGTAAGGAGGATGGAAGGAAGAATGGGAAGGGGGGTAGAGAGCTTAAGCATTTTGGAAGAGAGAGAAGGGATAGATAGGATATGTGGAAGAAGGAGATGGACGGAGAAGACAAAAAGGAGGGAGAAAAAGAAAGAGTTATGTTTTTTCTTCTTTTTACATTCCTGCGCCGATCACCCCCCCTTCCCCTCTTTTCTTAGACTCAAACAATTGCCACTTTGTGCCGCTGTGAGAGAGCTGGAGGTCATTGCCTCTGCTTTC